>NW_022103920.1:747666-752246 GCF_000313985.2 Echinops telfairi | reverse complement strand
GGGGGGCGGGGGGGGACCGACTGTGCAGTTAGGGGTCATCCTAAAGGCTGGACTCCACATTTCCAACACTGCCCACAGCCACAGACCAGCAGCAGGTGTGTGGTGAGGCCCTGCCCCTGGATGGGAGGGGGTGTCGGGGGAGTCTGGGAGACCACCTGGAGGGAGACCAGGGTGTGTCTGTAGTTTGTCTCCGAGTGGTGTCCGCTGTGGGATCAAATTCAGCAGAACTTTCGGATTTAGACAGACCAGAACCCTCGAAGGTCCCATTCAAGGGTGAGATGCTGTCTTTCCCCTCTCATCTGTCTTCAAGGCCCACAGAGGGAGCCGGGAGAAGAATGATGGCGAAAGGGGATCTGGGTCGTAACCAGCCCACGGGGAGGGGCTTGTTTCTATTCCCACAGGAGAGGAGAGCGTAGGCCTCCGTCCTGTGTGCCTGCTCAGGAGGGCGGTGCTCCTGCTCGAGCAGCCCCCTCCAGGAGATGACTGCAGGGCCGCCCCCAGCTCAGGACCTCGCATCCCTCCCTAGATGACAGGGCTGCAGATACAGGTCAGGAAGAGGCCCTCTGACCCTCCCACCCGGGGGCAAATCGTGAGGGGAGCGGAACAGACCAGTGATGTGCCCGAGACCACGAAGTCCCCCAAGAACCCCAAGTGTAGACTTCTGTCTCAATGGGGCAGCACCTGGCACCCCATCTGAACTGGTCGAAGATTACTCACAAGGGGGCCACGCTGAATATCTAAGGGTGTAACTGGGGTACGGGTGGGGGCACTAGACTGCGCCATCTCTGACTGCAGGAACAGCAACGTGTACTTATAGGGTGCTCACCTCTCTGGCATGATTGATGGAGTCGAAAAGGGTGCGTGTGTTGTCAGGTCAGCGGGGCGGGGTACAGGTGACCCTGAAAGAAATGGGGACTGACTGGTGTTGATAACATGTCCTTCTCTGTATGTAGCATAGAGGTGTTCATCTGCTCTGTGCCATGCGCCCTGTTAGATGTGTGACTCTCTGTATGGGTTTGGGGGGAGTGTTTACCTGTACAGGATATACACGTTAGGCAATCTTAGGGAGACTGTGCCTGGACGACGGACCCTGGGGGGCATGGGAATGGAGGGGGGGAGTGAGCGGGGAGCCAACAAGACAGGTACAGGGGAATCGTAAGTGTTCTAAAATTGAGGGTGAGGAGTGTGTAGCGTTTCTGGTTGTGTTTGATCAATTGAGTTGTATCTGAGAGGAATTACTGATTGTCTGTCGGCTGCCCCGAGGTACATGTTAACGAGGTGGGGGTGCCTAAGGCCGGCAGTGAGGTCTCTCTGCACTTCCAATCCAGTCTATTTGGCTGCCCGAGACCTTCACAGGAAAACAATCAGTCAGGAGTCGCCCAAGACCCCTCCTGAGTAACGAGGACCCCAAACACCAGGAGGCTCAGGCTTAGAGACGCCACCAGGAGACAGGGACAGAGGCCACCAAACAGCTCTGCTGTCACTGTGCCGAACTGCTCCTACCCAACGCCATGTCATCGCTGTGCGTGAAAACCCCCTGCCCCTCCAGTCAGGGCATACCTATAAAAGCCACACAAAAAAACCCTCACTGACGTCATACAAGGTGGAGCTGCCCTTTGTGGGAATAGAAAGCCTTGTCTTTTCTCCCTCAGAGAGGCTGGCCGTTTCGAAGTGCTGACCTGCTGGTTAGCAGCCCAACACACAGCCATTAGGCTGACGGAGCACCATAAAACACAGCGTGCGTTCAAAGCTGTCCTTTCTCTGACTGCTAAGGGGGCACACTGTCTTCGCCATCAGCCACTGTTGTTTCCTTTGCTGTGAAACAGGGAGCCCGGGTGGTGTAGGGGTTGCACACTGCACAACGTCGGCAGTTTGAACCTCAGGCCTCTCTGTGGAAGAAAGAAGAAGCTTTCTACTCCCGTACAAAATTACGGTCTCCGAAACCCCGAGAGGCAGTTCTACTCTGAACTACAGAGTCTCTGTGAGCTAAAGTCAACTCGATCGACTGGGGGGCGGGGTGGGGGGGTGAGTGAAGAGTTACAGCCTTGGAAGCCCACAGGGGCAGCTGCACCCTGCCCTGTGGGGTCATTGTGAGTCGGCATGGACTCAACGGCAGTGAGGGTCGCTGAGAAATGACCATTGGTTCGTCGGTGGTGACTGCTTTCTGTTCTCACTGGTTCTGAGGTGTCTGTGTAACTCTAGGCACCCACCTTTGTCAGGGTGTGTGTTGCACATAACTCCCTGGAGAGCCCCTCTGTGGGGAGGGCACAGCAAGGGGCTCACCCCACAGAGACCCGTGTCCCTGCGACCAACCCCAGCTTCTCTGGAAGTGAGGATTCGGTGCCTGGGGCCGGCCTCGGTCTCCCCGCTGGGCCTGGACAGGCAGTGGATGCCTGCAGGGCGGGGCAGAGGAGGAAAGTCCTGGTGGGCCTCCCCATCCCCACCGCGATGCATGATGGGCCCAGGCTGCCATGGAAACTAAACCATCGGAGATGAAGTAACATAAAGCTGGGTGTCAGGAGAAGGGGCGAAAGATAAGATGGGGTCGACCTCTCAGGAAGTGGGGAAAGTCGGAGATAAAGGCTAGGGGGCAGCGGGAGAAGAAAACACAGGTTCTTCCAGGAGTCCCACATCCAATTCCAGAAAGCAAAACCCAGGGCCACAAGCCACCCAGGAAGTACATTCCCAGAACGGGGCACGCTCGCGAGGGAAGCTCCCTGGGCACCCAGCCTGCCAGAGAAGGAAGGGAATAAAAACCAGCCTGTAGCCAACTCCTCCCACGGTGACCCTTCAGAACCCCGGTAAGAGCAAAAACCGAACTCCACGGCCGCGGAGTCCGTGCCGGCGCACAGCGGCCCCAGAGGACGGAGCACAGCTGGCCCTGCGGTTCCACGTCTGCGGCTCCTCACGGGAGTAGAAAGCCTCGTCTTTCTCTCAAGGAGTGGCTGCGGGTTTCAAACTGCCGACCTCGTGGCGAGCAGCCCAGCGCGTAACCATTCCAACACCAGGGCTCCTGCCATATCGAGAAGAGCCTGAAAGTTCTCAGACAAATGAAAACCAAAGAGACGCTATGATCCAAAAGACGACACCAGCGTGGCATAGCACTTCCTCGCCTCTCTCTCTCTCTCTCTCTCTCTCTCTCTCTCTCTCTCTCTCTCTCTCTCTCTCTGATCTTCACATGCATGTGGAAGTTGGGCACTGCACAAGAAAGAACGAGAAAGAACGGAAGCATTTGAATGATGGTGCCAGAGAGGAATCTTGAAAGTACGGTGGACTGCCAACAGAACCAGCATCGGTCTTGGAAGAAGTGCAGCCAGAGCGCTCCTTAGACGGCAGGAGGCGAGATGTCGTTCGGACAGCACCTGGTAAAGTGGAGGGCCGTGAACATAAGGAAGATCTGCAACAGAATAGGCTAACACAGGGGCTGCTGCTATGGGCCCAAATGAGTGACAGCCACTGGAATGTCTGGATAATTTAGAAGAGTCGATTTGATTATAACCGGACTGCTCGAAGCTAAAAGCGCTTCTTTGATTGCAGTCCCGAGTGGACATTTCAGTCCATCTTTAAAGGCCAAAAACTCAGGTATCCTTTGTCTAGGACCTGAGCAAGCGTGGACAGAAGCAGAAAGCGAAGTGAATGTCACGATTCTGTGGAGTCGGTGAGCATCAGAGTACAGAGCCCTGGATCCTGGTCCCAGCATCAAAGGAACCACACGACTCATGACAGTGGTCTGATCCCGAGAACCCGAGAGTACATTCTAAAACCAATCTCTAGTGGAACCTCCCGAGGGGAGGGGAAGGAGGCAGGTCATTCAGCTGTCCACCAGATGGCCTCACAGTGGCTCATGGAGTCTGTCTCAGCCACAACTTGGGCTCAGTTATGGGGCCGGCCCCGGACCAGCAGGGTTTGGCTCTGCTGTGCATTGGGTCGCGAGGAGTCAGAACCGGCCCAATGGCACCACGCTACAGGTAACAACGCTGGCGAGGGTGCACCATTGCAACCAGCATGAATGCGGGAGCAGCCTTTGCCCCAGGCCACGGGCACAGGGAGCACTGGGAGCATATGGCTGGGTGATGGCCCACAGAGGGAGCTGCGGTGGACGCATCCGCACAGAGCGTGGGAAGTGTTGGGTGGGGGACTGGTGCGCTACCTAGTTCACAGGAAGTGAAGAGATCTGGCATCCGTCCGACTCGTTTGGTTGTCGTTTTGCTCCTGGGGTGGAACAACCGTTTCCCGCTCCGTGCCTGTCTCTGCTCCCTTCCAGCCCTCGCTCTAACTCTGCTTCTTCCTGCAGGAGATGCTGGGGAAGTGGAGGGCAGGGAAGAAGAGGAAGCCCGCGACCAGGTGCTCGGACACCGCAGCTGCAAGCAAGGGCTCAAGCGCCAGACAACTGGGAGGACAGCGCAGGGTGCATCGACTCACGGCACCGACAGCCACAACATGAGCAATAACGAAATTAACTTCCCAAAGTAACAGCATGTTTACTAGTTTCAGAAGCGCCGCATGTTTGGGGACTGGATTGAGAACATTTCTTTCCGAAGCATTTCAAATCAGACTTATTGTATATACTCGAGGAGAAG
>NW_022103920.1:718078-734592 GCF_000313985.2 Echinops telfairi | reverse complement strand
GCACCTGGCCTTTCCCTCTCAATGGTTCAACTCCTGCGGGTCAACCTGCCGTCGAGACACCGGACGCGGAAGTGCCCCAGCCTCCCCAGGGAGATGGTCATAGCTGGCACTCATCCCACTCTCAGTGCTGCAGGTTACGACTCTGGCCACTGAAGGGAGTAACTTAATTATCTGGAATCCAATGCGCTCACGTAATTGGTTCTTAGAAAGAGGAAAATCATTGCTAATAAGATTGCTCAGTGCTTCAAATGAAAGCCTATCTCTGCCCCATTTGAGCTGTAATTAATTTGTATTTGTTGTGAACTGAGGGCACATTTCGGGTACATCAAAATATGTTCCTTTTTGTTTTGTTTTGAATGCACCAGAAAGCTGCAGCTCCACACGGAGGGGCCAGGGGGTGCTGTGGCCAAGTTTATGGTCTACTCTAACCGGCCGGGAGGAAGCCGTTTGTAAAGGGATGCAGGGATGCGAGGATTGCTTGTTTTGTCTCGTCTCTTGTTTCTTAGCATAAAACTTTTGATAGGCTTCTCTTTCCCTTGCACATATTCCTTTCTCTCTCACCTACCTCTGTTTAAGAAGTGTTTCTCTGACGTGGTAGCAATTGTACAACATTGCCTGATGTGATTGAACTATGGAATGTTATGATACCTGTAAGAGTTCCCAATAAAATGATTAAATTTTTTTAAGTGTTTCCACCCTTTAAGTGTCTCTCTTCCCCCTTATTTCTCTTTACATAAAAGAGCCCCTCGTGTTCTTTTTTGTTTGTTTTTTTTGGTTCCTTCATTTATTTTTTAACAGTTTTATTGTCAGACAATTCACACACCATACAATTCAATTTTAAAAACATTTTTTAAAGTGGGGCAATCATCACCACAATCAATTTTAGAACATTTTATTTATTCTTGTACCCACTATAATTAGCTCCCCATTGCCCTCCAACCGCCCCTGCCATAATCCCAAGGAACTATTCATCTAGTTACCATCTCTTTGGAATACCTATCCCAGATATTATATTAGAAAAATCACACAAAACATAAAACACAATCCTAAAGGGAAAACCTCAATCCTAAAGAAGGCAGAAAATATTAGGAAATTGAAACCATTTTTAAAAATTAATCAAAAGGGGAAAATGATAATATATTGAATTTTAGCCTAACTTTATCTGTAGTATGGAGCCCCTCTGGTAGAATGATAACGTTGGGCTAGCCACAAGGTCAGCAGTTCAAATCTACCAGCTGCTCCTTGGGAGAAAGATGTGGCTTTCCACTCACATGAGGAGCGACAGTCCCAGGAACCCCGGAGGGGAGTTCTACACTGTCCTATGGGGCTGCTATGAGTCAGAAATGGCTCGATGTCAGTGAATTTGGAGTAGATCTGCAGTAATCCACTTTCCAATGCACTCGGTCAGAGGGCAAGCCTATTCGGATCTCCAGTCCGTGCTAAAAACGAAGTTCGATGGAGGCTTAATCCACATGGGGACTCTGCAAATGGATTGGGGGCTTTCACTGTCATCCACGGCCTTCTGCAAACTGGGTGCTCAGGATTTACACTCTAATATAATTCCCTCCTCTGGTCTTGAATTTTATTATTTGCAATTCTGGATCACCCCGGCTGGTGTACTTTTTCCATGTGGACCTAGTTGATGCCTCCCTTAGAAGGCTGCTGTTGGAAGACAAACCTTTAAGTTCCCAGACGCAATTCTTTCTTCTCATTTCCTCCATGTAATCGTTGGGGTGGGGGGCGGGGAGTGAGGTGACTGGGACCTCTCCTCCTCTTTAAGGCATCATAGGTGCTCACTGTGGCCCCCAGCTGGCCTGCCCACGGCATCAGGAGAGGGCACACTGAGGTGGTACCTATGAGCGGCAACTAGGGTGGTCATCCCAGAAAGGACAAGGGTGCTGTGATAGGTTTATTATGCCAACCTGGCCAGTAGGATCGTGTGGGGCTAATCCGGTCACAGTTTGATTGGAGGGCAAAGAGATAAATGGTTCTGCAAGGCCCGCCCCCCTCTCTCTTGCTCTCTAGTGATAGGAATGTGCTGGAACGGGTGTGTTGCTGCTGCTGTAGCTAGTTCTCTGCCTCAACCTGTGAGCTGCACTACCGATGGGCCAGGTCATGGATCGTGTTGCTAGAGCTTGAGGCTCCTTTGAGACCTGCTTCACCACGCTGCGGGTGCATATGTCGCTTGAACTTGAGGCTGGTAGTTCAAGTGCTTGCATTGCTTTCATTCGATATCCCATCTGGGCCTACTTCGCTAAGTTCCCAGGCTACTGCCTGTTGCTGACCCACCCTGCTGCCTGCTGCCTGTGGGCAGACTCTGACTGCCTTGCCTGAGGGAGGACTCTGTTGTCTGCTTCCTTGACCTTAGTCCTGGAAGCCCAAGTGAGTTGAAGGACTTCCAGGATATTAACTGTTCCACGGAGGTGAGTTGAACTGAACCCTCTTTACTGCTGTGTGGACTCACTGTATATATACAGTGAGAAGGAATATATGCATATATATCTCCTAAGTGTCCTGGCTTCATTTCTCTAGAGAACCCTGCCTAACACAGGTGCTTTTGACAGCAGTGACCACACTGTGAGACTCAGCTCACAGCCACACAGCCACAGCCAGGGGCTGCCCCCTCCAGACCACCTAGAGCAGCTCTGCACTGTGTGCAGCACGGCCCGCTCAGGAGCAGACGCTGAGCTCACTCGCCCAGGTACGCGCCCTGTGTGGTTCCCTCACTGGTGTGTTGGTACAGATTGGCTTACAACAGTCTTGACTGACAGTGACAACAGGGAGCAGAGAGCCGGAGCGGTGAGAGGGTCTGGGGAAATGGCTCCGCCAGGCCAGGCGCAAGGGAGGGCCCAGGCAAGGAGAGAAGCCAGCATGGCACGGGGTCGGCCCCCAGATGCTGTGGTGACACTCTTGGCAGGCATCAGGCGAGACGGCCTTCATTTTTTCTGCAGGTGCTGGTCTCTGCCCGAAGTGGCTTAGAAAGGAACATCGGCGCTGGGAGGGCGCAGCTGCCTGCCTCAGCCCCTCCAGACAGTGGGGAAAGCATCGCACAGCACACACCACTGGGGGCTGGGGCTGGGGGTGGGCAGGAAACAGGTCTGAGACAGGAAAAAGCCCAGTGCCTGCCATGGAGAGGATGCCGACTCAGTGCAGCCTATAGGACAGAGCAGAGCTTCCCTGCGGGTCTCTGAGACAGATGGTAAATGAGCAGGCAGCCTCGTCTTTCTCCAGAGCAGCAACTGACGGGTTTGAAGGCTGGCCTTGCGCTTAGCCACTAGTGCTTCGGCCGCTCACTGCCCCGCTGGGACTCCTTCACCCCGGCAGGGCGGAGAAGACAGGAGGAGAAGCAAGGTGAACACAGTAGAGTGTGGGCTCTTCTGAGTTGCGGCGATGGCCTCTCGTCAACTTTGCCAAGCCAAACCATCACTATGCTGCCGCAGATCCACTCCTGGGGGCTCCCCTAGAGAAGTGGAAGCGGGTCCCCAAAAGGGCCCGAACCAGTCACCCATGGCAGTTTAATCCCTGATAGGCTGTGGCTGGAACAGCTGGGCCCACTGCTGGGAGCACCTTGAACATGGTCACTGAAGCCTTGTGTCCTCATGGGCCTCCTGCTGACCCAACGTGCACACAGCTGACCCCACGTGTCGCATGAGGCCCTAGAACAGTCGGACTTGGCTGTCGTGACCCCAGGGTGAGGTGGAGATGGGGGAGGGATTAACTCAGATGAGCCAGGAGGGAGAGCGCATCCAGATACAAGCTTGGATTCCACAGGTGTGTGGAGAGGCAGACCGCTCACGTGCCTCTGGTCTGTGCATGTCTCCCTGCGCCAACTTCATCCCACGAGAAACCACACCAAGAAGAAGGCTGAAAAGTATGCAACGCTCAGGATTTCACAGTTACATCAACTAGTCCATGTCCCTAGAGCTGGTTGAGACTGGGCCGCTGTCTCTTACCATTCTCAGGAGTCCAGACTGCCGATTGTTAGCTGACGGCCTGTACCCCTGAGCCTCCCTCTCCTCCCAAAGGAGAGGCAGGAGAAACCCAAGACGCCTGCAGTCTTACAAATCCACTAGCGCAGCCTCTGAGTCCCCCATCCCTTCTCTGCCTCACCGCCACTCCGTTGCCCAGGCGAATCTAACTCAGAGCGACCCTACAGCCAGGCCAAGCTCCTCCGTGCCTTCCCAAGGACCCAGGCCTTCCAGCCTCCACATTCCACCTGCTTCACCTCTGTGGACCGACTTTCAGGGAGCACAAATCTAAACCCCCAAGATGAGGGCCCTCAGACACCCTTCAGGCCTGGAACATAGGCTCCACTTTCAGCAGCACCAGAGTGGTCCTCACTCCTTGGAAGAATGGCCCCCACCAGATCAGAAGGGCGGTCTGTGTGCCCAGGGAGGAAATGCAGCAGGGGGGCAGGGGCAGGAGGGGGTGGGGACATGGGGAGGGAGGACAGACTGTAGGGTTCAGGGTGTGGGTTAGAATCAGTGTCACAAATCAAAGGCATATGAATTGTTGATGGTAACCCAATTTGCTCTGGAAACTCACACCCTCTCTCTCTTTCACACACACACACACACACACACACAGTTACACACACACACAGTGGTGCTTCAACAGGTGCTATTGACACCCAAAATATGAAAACATTTCTCCTTCAAATTTCGGGATATGCCCCAATCAACCCTGTGAGTCTCACGGGTCTGCAAATGCCCTGGGCTCCAGTAAAGGCTCTCAGAGGGTCCAGGGAGAGCCCCTTCTTTCCCACCCTGTGCCATGGCTCAGGTCTTCTGCTGCCTGCACCTCCCCTGCCCCGCCCCACCCCAAGTCCTTCCCCAGGCCGTCTCCACAGTGCACTGAGCAGCCTCCTTCCTTTGCCCCCTGACTCCGAAGGCGCTTTATGCCCCTTGTGGGTTTGAGGGGACTTTCAGGTGCAGAGACCCTTTGGGGCACAGGTGTGGCCACGTTCGGAGCCCAGCCAATCGGGTGCAGTCTCTGGAGAGTCCTACCTGTGTGGACCCCGTCCCACCACAGGGTGGTGCAGACAGTCATGTTGGCCAGCGGCTGACCGGAGCCCCACAGGACCCTGCTGCAGACCCCATGGCAGCCCCGTTCTGCCAAGTTCTTTTCTGCTCTGGTCAACCATACAGGTGCCTTTCAGTAAGTGTATCTGTGTCCACTTTCTACCGCCAAGTGAGCATCAGAGCCCATCCATCTCAGAGCTAGCGACTCCCTGCGCACCTCCCTCCAGGGCCCTGCCCCTCTCCACGGAGCAGTGGGTCCGTCCGTGTGGGCTGTGGCCCGGCCACAGAGCAGATGGGAGAAGCAGTTACCTACTGCAGTGGCTTGCGACGCAGTGGGAGATCCAAGCATCCGTCTCACTGAATGACTCCACATCCCACCTGTCGAGCCCCCAGCCCCTCAGACTTCAGCATTGAAAGTGGAGGAGGTAGGAGAACAAAGTGCAGGTGGCTCTGGGAGAAGGAAGGCCTTCCATGCCGTGTTCTGGGTCCACCCAGAGAGAGGCCGAACTCCAAACAAACTTACTGCTCTGGGGTCGAGTTCCACCCAGAACCACCCCATTGGACACAGCACAACCGGCCCTGTGGGTTGTGGAGACTTTACATCTTTGCAGGTCCAGACAGGCAGGTTCAAACCAGTGACCTTGGGTTTGACAGCTCACTGCATAGCCCTTGGTGCCACCAGGGGTCAAAAACAACAAGAGCCAGCTGCTGGTGTGTGAATTTCGTCTGGGGCACCGCCACAAATGTCCCAGTAGAACTGTGCTCTCTGGGGTTCTCAGGGCTGAGGTTTTGGAAGTCCCGGGCCTTTCTCTGCAGGCACCTCTGGCTGACCCAGGGCTAGAGACTGTAATGTCTCCACAGAAAGCACTAGCAAGCAGTCTGAGGGCCCATCCTTAGGATTATGTATACTTCTAGAACTTTCTCATGGCCAAAGAGGGGTGGACCCTGCCCTGCTCCCTCAGCTCAGCTCAGCCTCCCCTGCCACAGGACAGGCCTCCTGGCCCCCAGTCCACAAGCCTGGTCTCCATCAATGGAGTCAACTCGGTGAGGCTGTGTCCCCAAGACTCGACCCCACTTGTTGGGTGTTTGTGGCAGTTAGATTTTATGTCAATTTGCACTGGGGGTGGGGGCAGTATCCGACCTATACGCTGGCCTGGGGTCTCCCTGCACCCTGCACCCTGCTTCACCTTTCTGTACCATCGTGGGTCTCAAGAGGCCCTGGCTAGCACGGACCCAGGCACTGGAGTTTGCCTGGGCTGGAATGCCTTCTTCTTGATATAAAGGTCTTTCTCACACGTACTGATTCTCCAGACTCCTGGCCTCACGCCGTGCTCCTGGGAAGTGAGTCCCAGTCTCCTGCTGTCTCTGTGAGTGCATGCCATAGCCAGGTAGGCTCTAGACGTCGCTGTTCCGTGCTGTTCGTGCTTCATGACAGAGTAGAGGTGCCCCCACGGGCTGTCCTAGGCTGTGATCTTTCTGGAAGTAGACAGACTCGTCTTTCTCTCGTGGGTTTAAACCACCAGCCTTGCAGTCCGCAGCCAGGCGCTAAACCATTCGGGCACTAGGACTCCAAATGTAGGAGGGGCCTTCACCAGCTCAAGGAAGAGCTCCAGTATATTCCAGTTCTACTTCTCTGGAGAGCCCTAAGGCAGAAAATGTGTCAAAACAGCAATTTGTTTCCTGCTGGACTATAAGCAATATGCCATGGACTATAGAGGCCAGTTCATTTTGACTGCCTGCCTCCACAGTTGGATAGAGTCCCTGGGGAGGGCCTGGGGTATTCTGCTGGGCGAGCACCTAGGACATCCCTGGCATTTCAGATGGTGTGCTAGTCAGGGTGGACTAGAGAAACAAATTCATAGACCCTCCTATGTGTATAAGCGAGAGCTTTATATAAAGAGCAATTGAATATTAAAAAAATACCCCAGCCCAGTCCATTCTATTCCATAAGTCAGATATTAGCCCATATGCCCAATACCAGTCAATAAAATCCTCTTCAGACTTACACAACACATGCAATGATGCTGAATGCAGGAAGATCACAGGCCAGTGGGTGGAAAGTCTTATGGATCCAGTGGCGGTAGAAGCATCTCAGTGCTGGCAGGGGTCTCCACATGGCTCCTCCAGCTCCAGGGCTCTGGCTCCATTAGGATAGCTCATGTGGCTTGTCAACAGGAATTTGAAGCAGAGAGAGTGTCCTGCCCCCAGGGAGGAAGACGGGAGTTCCCCGAATCCTCAGGAGAAGGCCATGCCCACACAGAGGCCTCATTGGCTATGGCCTGATTGACAGGCTAGACTCCAGCCCTTGACAGATTATGTAACTGCCACCGATGGGCTCAGGACATTGCAGTGGAATAAACTCAATGGCCCCCAGGGGTTACAGTCCAACACAGTGGACAGAAGGAAACACTCCAATTTATCTTGGAAATTTAGCATGCAGATCTTGAAATCACATAGATCCATGCAGCTCAGAGACCTCTTTCCTCAAGAAAACCCGAGCTACGGTCCCAGGTGACGGCTGGGGCCTGCCTCGGCTCTCGTGCATCTGTCTGGGCGCAGACTCCAGGGTGGAGCCACTCTTTCTGGAAAAGCCCGGGGCTGCTCCTTGGGGGGGATTATCCCCCAGGAAAAGCCCGGGCTGCTGGATGGTGACTTCACAACCTCAATCACAAGGGACCGTGCTGTGACGTGGAATTACTGATGGGCCCCGTTCTTGGTCCGTTAACGACAGGTTAGACTTTGAAAGTCCCTTGCAGCCCAATGCTGTGGCTACAAGGACCTGCAGGATGAGACGACCGTTAGTGGTCTTAGAAAGTGAGGGAAAAGAATTCACCTCGTTCTTAAAAGCTCTGTGAAATTTTCTCCTAGATGAGACTTATAAAGGACATGAGCTTCTAGTTCTAGACGAAGCATTTTAGCTTCCTATGTTAATTTCTCCGTGAATATTTCTATATTAATGCTCACATTAACATCTGGGCATCTTCTGGTCACCCCAACTGCCCTCTCTCTTCTCTCTTCCCTCCCGCCCAGGAGCAGAGCAGAGGGCTCAGTAAGCAAGGCAAACTGATGCTCGTTGTTGGTGGGTGGCCTCCGTTGATCCCCCCACTCTCTGCCCCTCAGAGACCGCCCCAAGCACCAGAGAACAACACCCTGCCTGGCCGGACACCCTCAGGCTGGGCACCCTCCTCACCACGGGGCCTCTGCCGGAGCCCACTGTGGCGGCCACTGTGCCAGGCCATCTCAGTGCGGGCCTTCCTCTTTCCAGCCGCCCCTCCCTTCACTTGACCAAGTATGATGGCCTTCCCTGGGGTCTGGTCTCTCCTGACAACATGTCCTGTCACAGGGGCTTTGGTGCTAGTGAGAACGCTTCATTCTGGGATGTCACGTCCCCTGTGTCAGGTTATCCCTCAAGGCCCTGTCATGGTGGTGGCCTCTGCACATGCTGGCTATTGGGTTGAACCAATGGTCTAGAAGCCATTGTAAGAGGAAAGCCTGCGTGCCACAATGTCCACCGGGATGATTACCATTGGTACAGGCAGCGACCGGGTACCTTCAAACTGACCGTCTTGGGACAACTCCCACAGGCAGCTCTGTGTGGCCCCATGTATGTCACAAATGCCGTTATTTGACTAGGTGGTGGCTGAGTTCCTTCTCTCCTAAGGGAACTGGCATGGGGGCAGAGGGTGGGCGGGCTAGGAAAGAGGGGTTCCACCAGCCCTGCTAACCGGTCTCATAAGCACAAATAAGGTTCAAAGAGAGACAGACCTTTTTACCACCGTGAAACAAGAGTCAGTGTGACAAGCCGAAGCAAACACTGCCTACCCACATCCCTGTTTCCTTTGAAGAGATTGGCTATGAGCACTGGTCAAGGGAGGGCTCTGGCTACTTCTGTAGATGGGAAGTATTTTTTTTTAATGAGCAAACAAACAAAACATTTACTTAGTTTGCCCTGATTCTGACAGCAAGCCCAGACACTGAAGAACATGAGACAGTCCCACAAAGAACGTCAAAGCTGCTCATTATCCACCAGCAGAAACGATCTCCACCAACATTCAGGTGGATGCATCTGTGGAAACTTGGGATGGTTTGCATCATATAGATAGAAAAACAATTATGGATGACAACGTGCATATATGAGATATCATTTTCTTTGTACCATATTGTGAGCATCGTGTCATTAAATGTTGTTTAAAAGCAGATTTAAAAACAACGCCGCAGCTCATGTCCTGGCTACATGATAAATAAGTTAGTCATTTGTTTCTATCGTTGACTGTGTAGGTGGATGGAAGTCTTTCACCATTAAAAATAATAATATTGCAATAAATATCCTCATACACAAATCTAGTTATTTTGTTTTATTTCTTTTGGATAAATTCATAATTCATAATACTGTTAAAAAATAAGCTTGTAGGTCACCATACTATTTTTCTGTTTATTTCTTCTGGATAAGTTCCTAGGAGTGGAATTTCTGGCTGAAAGACTTTTTAAGGCGTTTGAGATATAGCGCCAAGCTGGGTTGCAGATTGTACCAGCCTGTACCAAGATTCTACCAGTTCATGCCCCCATCAGCGCACGGGAGCCCATCCACTTGAATTTATTCTAGACCACAACAGGTATCCTATGCTTCTCCATGCAGCGACATTTTTAACTGAGAGAAAGTTTATCCACATGTCAGTACCTTTAGGCATTTCCATTTATGTTTTGGGGTCCTTCCTACAGAAAGCATGTCCTTGTGCTTGCTGTTCTCAATGATCTAGACTTTGGTTTGTACATCGCTGTTTGTAAGACAACCATTCCGTGATTCCACCCCCAGGCCTTTTCCCATGGTTTGCCCTCCTTCCAAAAGCAGTCTTAGATCACTTTTACTCCTATTAAATTGACTTTTTTTAGACTCACCATGTCCATCACGATAGCCACCCTATAGGACAGGGTGGAACTGCCCTGGTGAGTTTCCGAGACTCTAACTGTTGACGTGAATAGAAAGCCGCATCTGCCGCTGAGCGATTGGTGCTTTCCAACTGCCTACCTGGAGGCCGTAGTCCAGTGCATAACCACTACCTTCTTCAGCCTCGCTTCCAGAAATAGCTGCTCCTGTGGTGGAGGAGGACAGCTAGATTGTTGGGGAGGGGCTGGGGACGGCTGGAGGGGTGTGTTTTCGAGAGGGTTCTATGATGACACCACTCACTGCACTAAAAAAGATTGGGGGAGGGGTACTCAACAAATGGGGCTGGAAAAATTAGAATCCATGTGCAGAAGAAAGAAAAACAAGACCCAGGCCCCCCACACACACATGCGCAACAATGGACTGAGACCTGAATGCAAACCCCAGAGCTATAAGGATCACCAATGAGAAAATGGGGACACGGGGAGGAGACGAGCCAGTCGGGGTGCAATGTAGCAACGATGAAAAATACAACTTTCTTCTAGTTCCTAAAGGTTTCCTCCCCGCTCCCACTACCATGACTCGAATTCTACCTTGCAAGTCTGGCTAGACCAGAGGATGTACACTGGTACAGATAGGAACTGGAAATACAGGGAATCCAGGGCGGATGAACCCTACAGGACCAGTGGTGTGAGTGGCAAGATGGGGAGGGTAGAGGGAGAGTGAGTGGGAAAGAGGGAACCGATTGCAAGGAACTGTATGTGACCTCCTCCCTGGGGGACGGATAGCCGAGAGGTGGGTGAGGGGAGGCATCGGACAGGGCAAGATACAACAAAATAATGGTTTGCAAATTATCAAGGGCTCATGAGGGAGGGGGGAGTGGGGAGGGAGGGGAAAAATGAGGACCTGATGCCGGGGGTTTGGGTGGAGAGGAAATGTTTTGAGAATGGTGAGTGTACAAATGCGCTTTGCACAGTTGATGTGTGTATGGATTGTGATGAGAGTTGTATGAGCCCCTAATAAAATGATTTTTTTAAAAGAGAGAAAATGGGTACAGACAGGTGCTATCGCAGGGCACCGATGGACTACCTATTGGAACAAAGGAAGCCCACACAATAGGGAACAAGACAGATGACTGGAACCTATTAAAAATAAAACACATTCACATCAAAAGACGTCACCCCAAGAGTAAATGAGAGCCCATGGATTGGGGGTGGGGTAAATCTTTAGGGAAAAAAGAGGCGGGAACTTACTGAAGTTTAATGTTGCTAATATATTTGCTGTCTGGTGTGGCAGTGGCTCCTAGTTATCCCGTGATCTGTTTTACCCATCCTCTAAACCAGGGCCAGGTCAGTAGGCCAGTTTGGACTGCCTCCTTTATTTTATACATAAAGTTTTATTGGTACAAACCAGGCCCATTTTTTATGACCGCTTACTGCTGGCTGGCTTTTCACAACAGCAGCCTAGATGAGCAATGGTGACAGAGGCCATGTGGCCAACAGAGGGCACAGGAAAAGTTACAGGAAATGTCTGTGGTAGAAAAACACACGTATTACCCAGCATATGGATGCCTGGAAGAGATTCATTTCCGAGCATCCCCTGCAGGAATAGACTACATTTCCCATCAGCCTCTGCAGCAATGTCATGGGACAAAGGACTGTCCCTAACATGAAGTGATTAGTAGGTGGGTGCATCTTCATCCTGACCCAAAGGGGACCCTGAGGGTTAGTGGCCACTAACTGCAAGGTTCTAAAGACATTCACTGATCTCCTTCAAGAAAAAACACACTGTATCTGCATGCAACTCAGAGCACAGACATGCAGTTCCTAGTGTGGCCCAACAAGGGGCCCCAGCCCGCAGGGCACAAGCACCACCACGGGGCCAGGTGTTTGCGTCTGCGCCGGCTGTTGTGAGCTGTAACTCCTCAGCGCACCATCCCCATTCTTAGTGGGGTGAGGACAGGATGTTATTTCTTGTAATGACAATAATTATTAAACAAAATTGTCACGCCCTAAATAATTGAGACTGTCCGATTCAAAATACGTGCTTTCTTAGTGTGTCACCACAGACTGACAGGCATTTGGCGCTGGGGGTCGGAGACACACCGTCTACGGTACTCGCTGTTGTCCGTTCTGTATTCACTAGGGAGCCCTGGTGGCGTGGTGGGCTGCTAACTGCACGGTCAACAGTCTGGACCCACAGGAGAAAGATGGGGCTTTCCACTCCCATAAAGAGTTACCATCTTGGAAGCCCACAGGGGCAGCTCTATCCTGTCCTATAAGGTCACTATAAGTTGGCACGACTCGATGGCCATTGAGTTTGAGCTGGTTTTTTGGGTCAGAGTGGGTTATCAAAAGAGCAGGCTCTGGGCAATCAAAAATTTGACCATTAAAGACTCATCCACCCAAGGACAATTTGAAGGGTCTGTGGACTTGTAAGGGGCCCTGGTGGTGCTGTCAGATCATCTTTGGACGGCTCGTCCCAAGCCAGGGAGTCAAACCCACCAGTTGCTCCACGGAGGAAAGGGAGGCTGTCTATTCCTGAAAGATTCAGTCTCAGAAACCCTAGGGAGCGGTTGTACTGTCCTGGAGGGTCACTGTGAGCCTCTCGCTGGATGGCATGGGATGGACTTAGTGCTTTTGCTGCTGTTGGATTTGAACCAAAGGCTGTGAAACCAGGGTGCCATCAGACCTTGCCTAACTTGGGAGAAAGGGAAGAATCGGCATCAGTATCAGCCTGAAGCTGGTCCCTGAGGTGGAAGGCAGACACATCTCCATTCCCAGCCTTTCGACCGATCGGGCCCCAGCCATCCCGCCCATGGCAAGCTATGCTTCTGCTGGGTTCAAGGTGTTACCCTGGCCACACAGAACTCTCAGCCTACTCTCATGGTCATGGGCTTGGTCAGGAACAGGGCGGCTCACAAGCACCCACACAAGCCTCGTCACCGGCCCCTCGCAGACCTGCCTCAGACAAGTATTACCCCACTCTTGAACTCTTCCAGGAAATGCATGGTCAGCCAGGACACCTCCTGCTAAAGACTCTCCATTATCTCACTCCATGGGCTGGGAAGCCCACTGCAGCCACCTCACTTGAGGCCGAAAGCTCACAGCACTGTCTTAGCAGGCGTCCTGGCTCCTGCTACCTCACACTGTTGACACCAAATGTTACAGCTCCCTGCCTCCTGGGTCTAAGAGGTTCTCAGCAAAGCGACGCTGGGTCCTGACTCTTCTTGACAGTAGGAATCCCCTCAGTCTCTGGGGGTTGGTGGTCTTTGATTAAGCCTGGGTGACAGCAGAATTAATCAATTTCCTATAAGGCTTCCACGCATCTTATTTGTATAAACAGGCTATCCAACTCCCTTAGTGGACCACAAGCACATTGTTGGCATAATCCTACCCAAGCATGTTGTGGAGGTCCCTAGACCATAGCTACAAGTGCCATGTAAAAGCTGCTCACTACACTGCCAGGCCAATCTCTCAGAATGGCCCTAGTCACCCCAGCATCAACCCATTATCCAATTTGACTTTGCTTCATATTCTCTTTCGACAACTGAGCACCACTCACTGAAAGTAACCCTTTAAAACTCTTCATTGTGGGTAATGTCTCTTCCAGTTGTCAGTGACAAAAAGACAGTAACACTCCTCCAGATCAGAAACCAGGGAAATGATTGGTCCATGTGACTGACAACCTGGATGTGTGGCTAACTGCTTCAGGCAAGGCTGGATGCAGACACTCCGTGTGATTAGGAAGCGGTTTCTCCCTCTCTCGGCCCCTTTGCTTTGTGTCCACTGTGCACTCAGGCTTCCTTCTGTCTGCTGGTGAAGACCAAGAGACAATCACCGGTACTCTCTGACGCCCTACTGAGCGCCCACAGAGGGCTCACTCTCACTGCTAAGGGGTTGGGGGGACGTGGTCAGACCAACAACCAGCTCTGGCGGCGGAACAGCTTCTTGGATCTAAGTGCTTCTGCCGTGGAGGATTTCAAGCTACCAATGTGATGTTCCTGAGCACAGTGTTGGGGGGCGTGCAGGAGAGCATCTTAATGTTTTTACCACCCAGGAACAAATAACCCCCAGAGCATCAAATGAGAAAATACAGCACAACGAGTTCAGAAGTGATGTTCTATCACCTTTATTGTTAATATCATTTAATTGTATCTTTTCCGAAATTGGGCACGTGAAATTCCTCAAGTTCCAAAAATTGCTCATGAACCAGTTGGAGCACAGCCTTGCAAATGCCGCAGGAAGAGGCGCTTTCTGTAGCCAGAACCTGGGGAGTGGCTGCGGCAGTCAGGGACGATAGGCGGCTCTCACCGATAGGCGGCTCTCACCGGTGAGAAGCATTGAGTGAAAGCTTAAGTCTGGTGGTATGGTAGCTGAGGGTATGCAGGAGAAGACTGTAAGTCATGCCAGAGACAGAAACTTACTCTGAGAGAATGTCAAGAGAGACCTCGGAGAGATGCCAAGATGTGTTACCAAAAGGCCATGATAGTTCTGAGGACTTCAGCAGGCTCAGGCCTAGGGGTGGTGTTGGCTTGCCACAGGAGGGGCTCCAGGGGACACACCAGCGATGCTGCAGAGGTGCAGCGACAGAGAGCTTAGGCAGGGACATGTGGGGAGGGTGTGTACAGAACTGGAAAAGACCTTCTCTGACTATTGCGCCCACTTTCCAGAGTGAGCCAAAAAGCACTGCTACTAGCGTTCGTCTGCAGTTGATTCCAAACCAACCATATTTAAACATGTCTGTGGTCAGTGGGCGACTGCAGACACGTGGTCTCAGTAACGCGCTAGTCTCCTTAGGGCGTCTTCACAAAGGTCCAGTCAAAACACTGGCTTCCGTGGGATCTGTTCAATGTAAGGCAGCTTGGAAGGTTATATAGCCATTGTGTCTTGAGATCCCAAAAGAGTTATCTGAAGAGATTTTCTCAAAGGACACAGGACAGGGGGCATGTGAGGAAGGGGTAAGAAAGTGGAAATTGGCATTGGTGAGAAAAGACAGGGATTTCTTCCATCAGGACAACACACCCGCTGGTTCTCCGAGGGCAGCCAGAGCTGGCCTTCCAGAATCTTGTTGGGAAACCTTACTCCCTCCACCCTACAGTCTCGAGCTTGCCCTTTGGGTTTCATTTTGTTCTCAAAACCCAACAAATGATTCAAAAGAACTTGAGTCCTGAGAGGATATCTGAACTACTGTTTTAATGTGACATCGTTTGAATTCTTCAGGGAAGTTGTCAGAGATGGGAAACCCGTGTTCAGAAGGGTGCAGACCTACAAGGTTACATCCGGAAACAACAGCGTCACATTTGGGTATTCTTGCTTTAAGAGGTTTCTACGGCCTCACACAGCCTTCAGAGACGTCAACACACCTCTGCCGATGAACGCAGGCAGGCCTTTGTCAAGTGTAGGCGTCTCCTGCCCCGATAGTGCATTTCCCCCTGTAAGTCAAAGAGCCCTTACAACACCTGTCTTTGTTAACCCAACTTTTGCTGGCCTCTGGATCTCCAGGTTTCCGTAGCAATGCAGCAACAGAAAGGCCACCATTGGACCTGCTTTAAAGAACAAAAAGGTATTTTCTCAGTCCAGTAGACCAGATGCCAGAATTTAGGGCACTGGCTCTGGGGGAGGCTCGGCAGTCTCTCTGTCCACTCTGGCGGAAGCGCTTTGTCTCCTTCAGCTCTGTCCCTGGGTGGTCTTCAGGTGGCACCTGTCTCCCTGTGTCTGTGGTGCTCCCTGTAACTCACGGGTGCAGGGGTGGAGACATAGTTGACACTGGCACTGTCTCATTAACATAATAAAGAAGACTATTCCCAGACGGGCTTCCACCTACAGGGGCACAGAGGTTAGGATTCCTACAAATGTTTCTGAGGGACACAACTCAATTCCTAACAAGAAGCAAAGTCATTTTCCGGGTATGAAAATAGAGGCAATTATTATTTAATTAAGCATCTTCATTGATCCTGCTACATATTAGCAGAAGTCTTAGAGCCGGAATACCGAATTATAGATTCTTGCTCAGCCTTTCCACTACCGCTATTCCCGACACATTCCCCCCCACCCTTCCCTGACAGCAGTTCTCACCTTTACCTGTTGGGTTTCAGGCGGCATTTCCTCACCTACAGGAGACCCACGCCACACAAGCCCGGCGCGTTTGATTTCACTGGCGTCTTGCGGGCCAGCTGCTTTCAGCGACAGAAATGTGGTCTCTCAGGAGGGCTGCATCTGCCACGGCGCTGCTGGCATCTTTTCTCCCCACTTCATATAGGACTGGACACAGTTTGCCTGGGACAGCTCTGGTCACACTTCAAATGGTACCTAAATTCACTGTTAATTCCAAGTACAATCTCTCAGAGCAGCAGACATAAACAAGTAGTAAGTCTGAGCGTCTGTGATACAGCAACACGACAGAGAACCAGAAAAAACAGAGTTTAAGGAAGAATACGGCCAACTCACGTTTTGTAAACCGCCCTATAACCTGAAAAACATTCTTTTGCATTCCTGGTCAAACTCCACCGATATCTCACAGACTCAAGATGAGACCACATGGCTGACTTTCCAGCACAATTGAATATATCTTTAAGAATCAAACGTTCACGAATTAACTCTGTGTCTCGA
>NW_022103920.1:715361-717320 GCF_000313985.2 Echinops telfairi | reverse complement strand
CCATATTTCTGTTGTTCGTCCCCCTCAGGAGGAGGCTATATGTCGATCATTGCGATCAGTCCCCCCTTTCTCCCCACCCCTTCCCCCTACATTCGTGGTATTACTATCCCCGTTATTGTTGCTGAGGGGTTTATCTGTCCTGGATTCTGTGTGTCAAGAGCTCGAGAGCCCTATCTGTACCAGTATGCATGCTCTGTTCTAGCTGGTAGAACTGGGGTCATGAAGTGGGTGGGGAACGGGGAGGAGGAAGCATTAAAGAACTAGAAGAATCTTGTGTTCTGTGGTGTACTGGCTTGTCCCTTCTTGTGACCCTTCTGTGAGATGTCCAATTGCCTACAGATGGGCTTTGCGTCTCCACTCCAAGCCCCCTCATTCACATCTATATGATTTCTTGTTTGGGGGCTTCTGATGCCTGGTATCTGATCCTGCCGACACCTCATGATCGCCCAGGCTGGTGTGCTCTTCCATGTGGGCTTCTTGGCTGCCTGCTAGATGGACACTTCTTTTAACGTCAAGCCTTTAAGACCCCAGATGCTGAATCTTCTAACAGCTGGGCACCATCAGCTTTCTTCGCCATATTTGCTTATACACCCATTTTGACTTCAGTGATCATGTCGGGAAGGTCTTCACCTCCTCTACATCATCAAATCATTGTCCTTTCTTGTCCCTCTGCCTTCTAAGAAACAAAAAGAAGTCGCACAGAGCGAGGTCAGGTGAGTAAGGGGCATGGGTAAAAGAGGCATGCCGTTTTCTGCCAGAATCTGGCACACTGAGATGTCTGTGTGAGCAGGTGCATTGTCATGGTGGCAAAACCAGTGCCCAGTCTGCTGGGCCTTTTTGTTGAACTCTGATATGCTATCTTTTCAGATCCTCTAAACAGAAAGCTTGATTAACAGTCTGACCTGGTAGAACGAACTCCAAATGCAGTACGAGTTGATATTTCTGTCTTTTCAGGAAGTTGACATATGTCCAGAATGAGGTGTGTCATCAATCGACATTTCACCTTTTTTGAAATGGGAAAATCACTCATACACTTGAGTTTTTCCCATAGCGCTGTCCTTGTAAGCTGTGTTCAACATCACAACAGTTTCTGTGGCATATATCTCGAACAGGAAACAAAATTTAACTCACACGCTGTTCTCTTAAATC
Source organism: Echinops telfairi (assembly GCF_000313985.2). Classification (NCBI taxonomy): domain Eukaryota; kingdom Metazoa; phylum Chordata; class Mammalia; order Afrosoricida; family Tenrecidae; genus Echinops; species Echinops telfairi. The sequence continues at coordinate 716,171 of NW_022103920.1, read as the reverse complement.
GGCCATCACAAAAAATGAGGCTCAAGTGGAATTGCTTGCATGAAACAATTCACTGTGACCAAAGAGAATCTTCCCAGATGCTGCTGCTGCGTGCACTAACTCAGAGTGAGTTGCCCAATGCTCTAGAAAGATGTGTATTATGAAAGCTCCGCTCCGCTCAGTGCGATTCCAGGTTTTTGGTGGGTACTCCCTCATATGCCCTAACACCTTTCCTGTGAATTAATCTGCTTAGAAATAGGGCTCTCTTTTGTTATGTTACAGATGTCAGCCCCCGGAGAAGGGTGGGTCTAAAACCTCATCACTTCTGAGTTACAAAAAGAGCAGACACAGCGACACACACAGGGGACCAGGCGCACACGAGGGCACATGGACAAGCAAAGGGTACCAGCAGACTCCAGGGACAAATATGAGGCCCGCAGAAGGACTCGCCGCAGCCAAGACCTTGCTTTAGCCTCAGGAACTGTGAGAAAACACATTTCCCCAGCTATACTTGCAGTATTTCTGTTATGGCAGGACTACGTACCTAATACAAGCAAGCAGGAACCAGACCGTGAGGCAGTCTGAGCATGACCGTGACCAACTGTTTACTGGGGAGTGAGCTCCCCCAGGGGCAATATGAAGAATAGTTGCTGTACAACCAGAGTCAAGACGGGTTCCTAGAATGCTACTGTACTGCAGACAGGAAACGACGTCAGCTTGAGCTGAAGCTGCCAGAGATTTCGCAGGCAGCCCCGCAGGGAGGCGGAGGCATTGCACACGGTTTCTGACTGGCTGGGACAACACATCGATGGCCCCATTTGCCACACAGAG
>NW_022103920.1:712447-714994 GCF_000313985.2 Echinops telfairi | reverse complement strand
CGTCTCTGCTTCCTCCATTTCAGGGCTCCAGGCGAAGGTGCGCTCTCTGCTGGCTCTGGACACAGGTCCTTATCTTTCCGAGACTCTGCTCCCAAGCGATCTTCAGGAGGCCAGGCATCTCTCTTCCCTCCTCTCTGCTTCTCTGGCATGCTTGTTTCATCTCTTTTATATCTCAAAAGAGACTGACTCAGAACATCCTACCCTAATTTTATTAGCATAGATGATAGGATTTACAACACACATTTGGGGGACACAATTCAATCCATCACAGAGGTGACTCGGTGGAAGGATGTTCACAAGGAAGCAGACAGGTGGTATTTTCAAGGAGCTCTAAGATGACAACCGTGGACTGCATAAGGGAGATGTTTTTAGTTGCCATTAAGTTGACTTGGGCAAGGAAGGATGGAAAAGGATGCTGGAAACAGGCATCAGACAGGTGACAGAGGCTGGCGCAACAGTTGGCCAGTCTACACCAACAGGCCAGGCTGCTGCTGAAATACTGAAACACACTACAACTGATGCACAGCTGCAACACTGAGGTACCCTGCTGTCCCACCCCGCCGCCTTAGCCCCCGAACACGCACAGCAAGCATGCACACACACACTCTCTCTCACATTCCGCCGTCATCCAGCTTCCCAGTCCCTCTTATGGACTTCTCCACCATCCAGTAACGCCCGGCATAATGGAGACTGGGGCGGAGATGCTGCTGCTCCAAGGTGCTGGCATCTATTCAGAGTGGTTACCTGTGCAATGTTGGGCACCTGTTTGACTGTTCTGAGTATGCCTGCTTCTGAGCATGTAAGGACGTCTGTGTTTACCTCAAGAACAATGAGATACCTTTGAAGTGAGTGACATAATCACATATATGTTTTGAAAATACCAAATTACAGGGCGACTAACAGATCGGAGGAGGGCCAAAGTGAAGGCAGATGGACCAGTAGACGGCTGTCGCCATCTTTGCTCCACTTAGGGTAGTGAAGAGGTAGAGATGGAGAGCAACACATAGATGTGAGATAAAGACAAGAAATCCTGAACACAATTCCAGCAGGCTTTCCTTATATTTACAAATGGATCTTAAATATATATGGAAGTGCAAAGGGTCTATATTATGGGTGGAATCGCATTCCTTCATACTACGTATTACAAACCCCAACTCCTCTATTTGTGGCTAGAATCACATTTGGGAATGGGTTTCTTTGTTATGTTAATGAAGTGGGTTAGTGTAGTATAAAATTAAAAGTGCTGCGGAGGTGGGGGTGGGGGTCAAATGCAGTACGAGTTGATATTTCTGTCTTTTCAGGAAGTTGACATATGTCCAGAATGAGGTGTGTCATCAATCGACATTTCACCTTTTTTGAAATGGGAAAATCACTCATACACTTGAGTTTTTCCCATAGCGCTGTCCTTGTAAGCTGTGTTCAACATCACAACAGTTTCTGTGGCATATATCTCGAACAGGAAACAAAATTTAACTCACACGCTGTTCTCTTAAATCGGCCATCACAAAAAATGAGGCTCAAGTGGAATTGCTTGCATGAAACAATTCACTGTGACCAAAGAGAATCTTCCCAGATGCTGCTGCTGCGTGCACTAACTCAGAGTGAGTTGCCCAATGCTCTAGAAAGATGTGTATTATGAAAGCTCCGCTCCGCTCAGTGCGATTCCAGGTTTTTGGTGGGTACTCCCTCATATGCCCTAACACCTTTCCTGTGAATTAATCTGCTTAGAAATAGGGCTCTCTTTTGTTATGTTACAGATGTCAGCCCCCGGAGAAGGGTGGGTCTAAAACCTCATCACTTCTGAGTTACAAAAAGAGCAGACACAGCGACACACACAGGGGACCAGGCGCACACGAGGGCACATGGACAAGCAAAGGGTACCAGCAGACTCCAGGGACAAATATGAGGCCCGCAGAAGGACTCGCCGCAGCCAAGACCTTGCTTTAGCCTCAGGAACTGTGAGAAAACACATTTCCCCAGCTATACTTGCAGTATTTCTGTTATGGCAGGACTACGTACCTAATACAAGCAAGCAGGAACCAGACCGTGAGGCAGTCTGAGCATGACCGTGACCAACTGTTTACTGGGGAGTGAGCTCCCCCAGGGGCAATATGAAGAATAGTTGCTGTACAACCAGAGTCAAGACGGGTTCCTAGAATGCTACTGTACTGCAGACAGGAAACGACGTCAGCTTGAGCTGAAGCTGCCAGAGATTTCGCAGGCAGCCCCGCAGGGAGGCGGAGGCATTGCACACGGTTTCTGACTGGCTGGGACAACACATCGATGGCCCCATTTGCCACACAGAGCTTTCCAAAAGAACAGGTTTGGTAGGAGAGGTGGAGGATGGGTTTTCATTCATTCAGCCAACAAATATTTGTTCCTTACTATGTGCCAGTCACTGTAGGTACAATAGTAAGCAGAAAGGGACATGACCCCTGCCCTCTTAGGGTAGACTCCTAGTGTGACTATGCAAATAATTACAGAGGTGCAAGTGAATTTCAACTGTGACGGTGACAAAGAGGAGAGTGACACAGAGCTAGCTATTCC
>NW_022103920.1:708231-712347 GCF_000313985.2 Echinops telfairi | reverse complement strand
GCATCTGACCTCCCCCCACAGGTTAGTATGGGGTGTCCTGAGTTCATCTCTTTTATTAGAGATTAACCAAAACAAGGAGAAGCAGCGATGCCAGGACACATGAAGTGCACCCCAAGGCAAGGCTCGCGAGACAAGGGCAGAGCAAGTTTTCTCCTTCAGCAGGCACCCTGAATTTAGACTGCTGGGCTCCTAAACCAGGAGGAAATAGTTCCTGTCTGTTAAAACCACTTATCTGCAGTGTTTCTGCTATAGCAGCACCAGCTAAATATGGCAGCCTAGAATAGCTCAAATGATTCTGTAAATAACAGAGTTGAAAGACTTACACTAACTGAGTTCAGGTCTACTATATAAAGAGATGGCAGTCAAGGCAGTAGGTTCTTGGCTTAAGGACACATAATACATCAACGGGCCTGAACAGAGCTCTCAACACAAGCTCACGCCTATGTGACCAATGACTATTTGACAAAGGCGCCAAGGTAAAATAATGGGGGTGGGGGGGGCGGGAGGGGAGGATAGTTGAACAAATGGTGCCCAAAGAGTTGGGCATCCATATAGGGGAAAAATACACAGTAAGAATGATCAAAATGATCACAGACCTAAATCTAAAAGCAAAAGCATAAAACTTCTAGAAGAAAACGCCAGAGCAAATCATTGTGGCCTTACTTCTCTGGTGCTGCTTTAACAGCAGTACCTAGGTATTGTGAGTTACTCAATGTGGCTCTGCTAGCTGAACAGTCTTTTAACGCCCACCAAAGACCCTTTGGTGCCTGGACAGTAAATTATTCAATGTGGCTCTGCTAGCTAGCTAAATAGTCTCTTAACTCCCACCAAACAATCTTTCCTGCCTGAACAGTAAATTATTCAATGTGGTTCTTCTAGCCAGTCTCTTAGCTCCCACCAACAACCTTTCCTGCCTGGGTCTGGGTAAGAAAGTAGGGGTAAAGATACTGACTGGATGCACCTGTGAGTAATTGTGAACAGGAATAATCGGAATGCCCTCCACTGGCTATAAAATCAGCCCTGTGATAAGCAGGAGGGGAGCTCGTCCTCTGAACCTGAGAGTCTTGTGCAGTGAACCTGGATCCACAGACGGCTGTACCATCACAGGAACAGCAGCAGACCCTGGAGCCAGCACATGGGACAGGGGGATGGACTTCTCAACCCACAGAGCAAGTCAAGCTGAGTGCTTTTGTGCAGAGGGCAGATTGTGGAGTGGGTTGCGTCAGGGCACTCCATTGGGGGAACTGGGCTTGCTGACCTGTGGAGTGGAGCTGAGTGCTTACTGGAGTGAGGTGCCTCTGGGCACTAGATGGGGGAAGCTGGGTTCCCTGACCCAAGGAGCTTGAGCAGTGGCATACCCGTTGTGCATTGATGAGCGGCCCAGAAAGAGCTCTGTAACACAGGCTGGTAAACAATGACCCTGAGCATTGCTCACTTGTAACTTGTTCATCGTGAATACTGTCTGTGAGTTCTATGTAGCCATTTCAACAGATTATAGAACCTGGATAAAAGGTGATGTAGGCCAGGGAAACTCCCCTTATACCAGATAAGGGCGGTGGCCTGAATAAGGGTTTTGCATTCCACTCTAATCCCCTTGCAGCCATCTGGTTGATCACATGCAACTACATCATGGGGGTTGATTCCATCCTTACATAACTGCAACCCCCTGAGAATCATGGCCTAGCCAAGTTGACATATACTGCGGGGTGGTGATGGGTAGTGGCAAAGTTCAATCTCAAATGCCCTGTTTAAAAAGAGAGTTCTTAAGCAGAATTTAAAAACTGCAAATAATAAAAAAATAATCATTGGCTTTTAAAAGAACTTCTGCTCTTCAAAAACAGTAACATAAAAAGATAAACTACACACTGAGGGAAAATATTTGCAACTTATATACCTGATATTTATATCCAGAATACATAAGGATCTCTTACAACTCAGTAATAAGACAAAATCTTAAAAATAGGCAGAAATATTTTGACAGTTCACCTCATCTTTGAAGGCTTATAGACGGCAAGTTGACAAAAATATGTTGAACATCGTATTAGGCTGGGTGGTTTAGAGAAACAAAACAATAACATCCATCTGTGCATAAGGAAGAACTTTATTATCAAGAAGTAATTTTATATCGAGACCCCAGCCCAGTCCAACTCCATCTATGACTCACGGAGCTGCAAGCCAGGGATGGAGAAAGGTGATGCAGGCTGCAGGGAGATCACAAGCCACTGGGTGCAGTCACATGGACCCAAAGCCCGTGGTAACATGGCAGGGTACCAACAGCTCCACAAGTCTGTGGCCTGTCGGGGCCGCCCCTAGAGGCAGACACAGTCCCAGTGAAGTCCCAGAAAGGAGGAAGGATGAAGGCCAGAGAGAGAGAATTTCTCACTGTCAAAGAGGCACCATCAGACCGTGATCTGATGGGGCAGGTTGGACTCCAACCCTACAATTCCACACAGATACAAGCTGACATAAAATCAAACTGTCACAAGCACCCTCTGTTATCAGAGACCAGTCAAAAACCACACAGCCTGAATGAAGGGCAAAATGAAAATGCTTGGCAGCACCAAGTGTTGGTAAGCGGGGAAGGAACTGGAGCTACGTGGACAACATGGAAACGCATCATGATACAGCCACGTGGGAAAACCCTTGGTAGGCTCACCTATCCTTAAGCACAACATAAAGTCCCCATTGCGGATGCTCCATGTTGTTTCCTTGGCTGCAATCTTTACATAAGACGATCATCAGGCCTGGCTTCAATGGTCCATTAGGGGGGTTTGCACTGCCAACCTTTAGGTTCCAAAAAGAGGCCAAAAAGCTCTTGCTATTGAGTCAATTCTGACTCAGAGCAACTGTACAGGCCCGGGTAGTACTACTGCACCTGGGAGTTTCCAAGACTGCAGGTCTTCACAGGAGTGGAAAGCCTCATCCTTCTCCTGAGGAGCGGCTGGCAGTTTCAAGCCGCTGACCCTGCGGTTAGCAGCCGTACTAAGGAAACCCACCCCGCTGCCATGGGGCAGTTCTGACTCATAGAGGCCCTACAGGACAGAGGGGACTGACTGGGTAGCAGGACATAAAGGCTGCCATCTTCACAGATGCAGATTGCCACCAACCACTGATGTTTCAGCTCTTACTCATTGCTCACCAGCAGTAGGTCTGTAGTCAAGTGCCAACCATTTGTGCCACTCGGGAACTCTTAACCTAAACTATGTAGGATTTAGCCAAGAAAAATGAAAACGTATGTTCACACACAGCTACAAACTGAAAATGGCTCAAGAGATAGTCGAGGCTACCAGAAGCTGGGAGAGTCAAGGATCTTTCCCTAAGAGAAGGATGATGAATCGAATTGTGTCCCTCCCAGCAAAAGGTCTGTTCCCATCCCAACCTCTGGTGCATGAACATGACATTTGGAAATCAGGTCTTTGAAGATGCTATCTGTTAACTGGAGACCACACTGGAGTCAAATGGGCCCTGATCCGATCGGGATGGTCTCATCATAACCAAGAAGAGACGCAGACAAAGACAGAGGCAGAGCCGGGAGTGATGTCCAGCTGCAAACCAAGGACTCCTGGGACCACGAGAGAGGCTAAGTGCAAGATGAGAAAGTGTCTTCCCCAGACACGTCAGAGCACAGGGCCCTCCTCCTGACTCCCGATTTCAGACTTCTGGCGTCCAGAACGTCGAGAGAATCATTCTCTCTTTTTAAGTCCCTCAGACTCTGGTACTTGGTGGCAGCAGCCCAGGAAACTAAGGCAGTGAGGGAAGAAGAAAACACAGTGCCTTTTATGGCCAAGTGTCCCGAGTCTCACATTGTCACGTTCACTTAATTCTGTTTATTAGAAGGCAGTCATTAAGTCCAGCCCATGCTCCAGGAGGAATTTGGTTCCACCTCTTAAAGGGAAGCCTATAAAAAATGTGTGGCTGTCTTTTAAAGTAACCATAAATTAAGGTGACCAGATTTTCACATGGGTGAAGCGGGACAAAAGCGGGACACCATTGATAAAGCTCATATCCTGGCGAAATAGCCACACGGCAGCTGAAAACTGTATACCCTAGCTTGTGGTGCATTCTTTCAAAAAATTGGGACTTTTTAAAACGCCGCGGGATGCGGGAAAAATTGTT
>NW_022103920.1:700751-708076 GCF_000313985.2 Echinops telfairi | reverse complement strand
GGGGGGGGGCCAGGGGACAGAGTGACTTGCAGCAGATAAAAAGTATGTTTTTAATCAATGCCAAATAATGTTTTTGTATTATTAGTTATTTTTAAATAGAACTCATATTATAACTTACTTTAAAATTAGACAAGTAAGCAAAACTCTGCATTTTTATTATTTCCTTAGAAAATACTAGTCGATAAACATATTCAGAAAACACACCTGTCAAGCAAGTGCTAACTTCAACTAATCAGGGCTGAAAGCACTTTACACAAAGTGCTCCGATATGCAGCCCTTCTCACGCATCTGCAATTTGGAGCTTTCTTTTCACACTGCTCATTACCAAATGTGTGAAATGTTAAGTATTGGAAACTCTGAAGAGAGGCCGGCTGACGCTGCCTTAGAAATTCAGGAATTCTCAGCAATTGTGTCTGCAACCACCTTCTGACGTGTATTTACATCTCCGGGACTGAGCGCTTCCTTTTGGACATGCGACTCTGACTTGACTTCATGCTTTCTAACCAGCACCGTTCTCCACGCACATGTTTGGGCCACACACGCGTTAACTTTCCCATGGCTGTGTCCTTACCGGCTTCATCTTTTTACACAGCAAGAAACCCTAATAGTGTGAACACAGCCATGTTTTTCCTTCTACCATACTTCAATCTACTTCATGTCCCATTTCTCGTCTCTAAAATAAACTCAGGAGCCATTATCTTCCTTGCTGACAGTTCATCTGTTCAGACCTTTAGGGGGAGGCAGCCATTTTAGATAGACCTTTTTGTGCCAAGGCCACCGGTCTGGATTCCGAGGGAATGGGCAGGCTGCTCCTAACCTTGACCTTTACTTGGCAGGAGTCATAGTCTTTCATTCCATAATCTGTCTGAAGGCTACATGAACGTGATGAACACTTGCTCGGAACTCTAACAATGAACACCGCATTCCCCGTGGCACACCATCCTCTCCGTCCTCCTCCCTGCGAGGTTCAGAGTTTGAAGTGACCCGACCAGACAGCCAGGCCTGTGGAGGACACTGTGCAAACAGGAAGTAGGAGAGGCCAAGCTGACGGTTTACTCCCAAGTCCGAGAGGCTCCTTTGCCACAGGCTGATTAATTTCTGTCCAACATGTAAATGATCGTTCTGAGCTCACCCTTGGAGCACTGCCTTGTAGGTGGTCAAGGGAAGCTATGTGTGACAGGGACACTGGCAGGTGAAGGTACGGCTAGCTGAAAACCCCTGTATCAGTACAGTCAGGTAATAGAAGCCACGGAGCGCTGACAGAGTTAAATACAGAGAACTAGTCACGCTGATAAAGAGTAATGACCAACAGTCAGGAAACTCTTACAGGGTACCTGGGATGAGGGCAAGCTGGGGGTCCGCTCCCTTGAAGAAGGCACAGGCAGAAGGCTGGACCGGCCCGGTCAAGCTGGTCTGGAACTGCTGGGAGGGTGGAGGCCCCTCCAGAGCACGGACAAGGACATGCTCCCAACAACCAGTGAGTCGGGGAGCATTCTGTGTGTTATGAATTATGACCCCTCACCCCTCATAACATAAAATTGCTGTATCTTCACCTCAAGGGCATGTCAGCGTGACTTTGTTTAGAAAAAAGGTCTCGGACAATGGACGCAAAAGCTCACTGCCGAGTCCACTCTGACGCCCAGAGCCCTGTGGGTTGGAGCCGACGGGCCCACAGTGTTTCCAAGGCCGTCAGCTTGACGGATGCTGCTGTCACATCTCCATCCCTGAGCAGTTGGTGGGCTGTCGGCTTTCAGGTAGCAACTGAGAATGTACTTCATCACTGTGCCACCAAGGCCCAGGGCTTGTGCTGGGTGGCGGCTTAGAAAAGAGGACAGATGGCCCTGTAACAGTGGAGACGTGTGAGTCCAAGAGTCCCAACACGGCCACACATCTCAAGAAGTTGGGGTGAGGGGGATCGTGGAACAAATTCTCTCACAAGGAACTGACACAGCCAGTATTTGCGTTTAAACTCCCAGCCTCTGAGACTGATCTTAAAATGGATCTCAGACTCAAAATCTAAAATCTGAAACAATAAAGCTTTTAGAAAAAAAAAAATAGGAGAAAGTCAGGACTCAGAGCTAGGCGAGCCTTCTTAGACCTGTCATCAAATGCAACATCCGGAAAAGGAAACATCAATAAATTTGACATCCAAATGAAGCGCTTTCGCACTGTGAAGATCATTTATGAGGAAAAGACTCAGGTTGCAGAACCTACTGGCACAGAAACACCAGCAGCACGACATGTCTACACTAAACCAGAACCACAAACTCTTTGCCATCAGGTCAATTACAACTCACGGGGACCCTAGAGGACAGGGAGAACTGCTCCCACGGGCTTCCAAGCTGTAACTCTTTACCAAAGTGGACCGTCTCATCTCCCTCTCAGAGCAGCTGGCAGTTTCCAACCGTTGGATCATACCCCAACTTTGCAACTAGTACACCAGGGGTCCCCTAGAAGTGCAGAGTGAGATTCATTTCAGCCTGGGAAAGATGAGAAGTTAAATGGCAGCTGGAAGGCCAAGTAGGATTCCGAGTGGTGGGCCCGAGCGAACGCTGGAAGTGTGTGACAGGCCTGTTTATACAGCCCTCCCAGGGTGGGCTCAAACCCAGCCACTCGGCTGTGTGTACACTGATTGCAAACTTTGGGACACCGAGGACTAGTTAAGCAAGTGGCTTATAAAGTGCTTACATTCAAGAGCCCTATCATTGTAAATACCCTCTCCGTTTTTCCCCAAAATGGCATGACTTAGAGAGAGGGGAGGCTTAGAGTTTTACAATTACACTTTACATTGCTCACTTGATCCCATCAGGAAAACGGAAGTGTCGGGGGTTCACAGTGATTTTCAGTCCATCATCAGTTCCTTCTAGATGGTCTTGCTGGGACCTTCAGAACATAAACCCCTTTTTCCACACAATGCTTCCGAATACCAAGACAGTTAAGTCAGCAATCGTGCAAGGAAGGAAGGAGAGGGCGGGTGTCACCAGTTCTCCTCCGAGAGTAAAGGGTTAGTGCTGTGGGAAGGAAGGAGGCAGGGGAACAGGAGGAATGCTGTGCGTTTATCTTGGCTGTTCAGTCGCTGACTCCCAGGGTGGATAATTTTCACATATTTTTTCTCAGTCTGGTACTTCCCTCTGGGTTAACTGATTAAAGCTGACCCGAGACCTAATGGCTTGACAGAGAAACCAAAAGTCACCAGATAGAGCAGTGGGGACATCATCAGCAAAGATAACACAAAGCTTTCTTCGCACAGCAAGAGTTGGGTTTCTGAACCTGTATTGTCACCAGGGACTATTTATCCAGATTCCAAATTGAAGTCAAATCCACATTGTTAAAAACCGGTCAGCAACAGCAGCTCAAAAGAGTAGCTAGGAAACTTAGGTTGCTAGGACAAGAAAGGTCACACAACTTGAAGACTGTCATCAATGTCGCTGAATACACATCGAGAAACTCTGAATTGGTGTGTTTACTGATGTTGTTGGGTGCCATCAAGTCGGCTCCAACCCACAGCAACACGATGCATGGCAGAATGAAGCACTGCCTGGTCCTGCACCACTCTTACCACCGTCCCTACACCTGGGAACCACTGTGGTAACGCTGTGTCAGCCCATCTAGTCCAGGGCCTTCCTCTTCCCACACCCTTCCACTTTACCAGGCGAGACGTCCTTCTCTACAGACTGGTCTCTCCTGACAATGTGCCCACAGTACGTAAGACAAAGTCTTGTCATCCTTGCTCCTAAGGAGCACTCTGGCTTTACTTCTTCCAAGACAGACTGGTTTGTCCTTTTAGCAGTCCATCCAACGCCATGGAATGTTGTAACTTATTTCTTAAAACCATCCGTGTGTGTGTGTGTGTGTGTGTGTGTGTGTGTTGAGGGGGATGTTTATTGATGAAGTGCTAAGTTTCTGTTAAAGGTGATGAAAACACTGGAAACAAATGGTGGTGATCATTGCACAGCAGAAGGAAAATGATGGCCAGAGGACTGTAGACACTCCACCACAATTTCAACGCAAAACAAAACCACCATGTGATGTTTGTATTGATCCTACTTTACAAGTGAAAAAAGCAGGCCCACAGTTAGAATCAATTTTCAAGGTCACACAGCTAGGAAGCAGTTAGTCTAGCTCCAGAGCCCATAATAAACTCTTGCAAGAAGCAATTGTGACGTATTAGAAAAAGAACTCCAAGCTGTGAAGGATGAGTTAGAGGAGAAACCAGAAACAGCAAGGAAGGTGCACTGTAAGTCATTAGCACAATTAAATGAAATATGGGTCTGACTTTGGGTGGGATTTTGTGAACAAACACTCAGGGATGGGTCTCCCCAGAGAAACATGGTTACTCAAGAAGTAGTGAATGGCTGGGGTACTCTGCTCTGGGCTGAGAGCTGATATTCAATGTGGAACTAAAGTCTCTACAGTATTTAGTTTAACAAGTCAGATTCTTCACATCTTTTGGTCAGATGACAAAGCAATCTCCACCCCTTCCTTACTTGTTAACAGAGGTAGATTGTGAGTGATGGTCCTAGGTGTAGGATAGACCATATCCTTTCAGCCTCTGCCAAGTAGCAAGGTGGCTATTTGGGCTGCCAAAATTTGTATTTAACTTTAGTGGTTTAAGTGGGGGGTTAAGTTATTTTTAAATTAATGTGATTAAGTACTTCAGCCTCAATGCTAAGAAAATACTTATAGTCAAATGGTCATACTAAAATTCTTAAATTCTGCCTATTCTTGATTTGTCTTTAGAGATTAATAAACGTGAATTTTAACCAAAATGGTTCGAATGTGATTTGGTTAAAGGGCTTGTAATGGAAAGCTTAATTTGGTTCTGTTTCATAATCAATTTTTTTTAAGGTATAATCACAGGTTTTCAGACCGATTCCCAAAGAGGGCGTAAGATGAGCCCTTCTCTGTGATTATTAAGTCTCTATGCCATTCTTCCCTGTCCACCAGGACATGAATTAGGTTTATCTCCAAAGGACTCCATCCAGATCTATTAATGTGTATCCGTATCTGTGATGTGAGGTGTATTTATGTAGTCTGTGAACGTGTGATATGTGCAGTGTTTGTGTGGTATTTGTGGTTTGTAGTGTACATACAGATGTGGTATGTGGTGTGTATACATGTAGTATATGTACATGCATAATATGTGTGTGGTGAGGTGTATGACTTATCTGTGTGTGATAAGTGAACATTTAAGATGTCTGTAGTATGTGCATTATCTGTGTGGCATGGAATGTATATGTATGAAGAGGCTTCAAAAAGTTCATGGAAAATGTCACTACCTTTTAATTCCATTTTTCCACAAACTTTTAAGAAGTCCCCTAGAACACAATGGGTCTTCAAAAAGTTCATGGGAAGTGTGTACTATAAAAAATGTATGCATGAATCTAACACCAAAAAAATGCCACACCAAAATAAACTCATACTAACGTGTTGTAACATGTCTGAATAGGATGTATTTGGAGGCATTAAGAAGGATAAAACATCAATTTGAAAAGAGCCCCAATCAGAGAACATGAATTTTGCTAAAATTGAAGCAAGAACTAACACCCTATTTATGGTGAAGCTTCACTAGAAGACAGGTGAATCGTTGATCATTTATGAAAACTTTGTGGTGACAATACCCCAAAGAAATCAGTAGTTTTTAAATGGATAAGATAAGGGATGGGATGATATTGAAGATGAAGCCCGCAGTGGCTGAAACTCCCCATGGATGTTTGAGGAAACAGTCTTGTTCATAAGAGGGCAATTAGCAGCAGAAACAATAACACTACAGACATCTCAGTCAGTGCAGCTTACATAATTCTGACTGAAAAAATTAAAGTTGAGCAAACTTTCCACTCTATCGGAACCAAAAGTGCTGTGTCCAGGGCATTTGCACACAAGAATAAACCCTGAAATGGAGATTTTAAGCAAGTTACAAGATGAAATATGGCTTTATCAGTATCATCCTGAAGACAAAACACAAAGCACTGGCTACCAACAGGTCTAAGTGTCCCAGGCAAAGCAAAAGCAGACTGGTCTAGAGCCAAGGTCACGACAAGGTTGTGGGATGCTCACAGCATGTCACTTGATTTTCTGGCGGGCCCAGAAACACTCACGTGTGCTCACTTTTTCATTGTTGAAAAAGTTAGATAAAGGTTCATGAGAAAAGCGCCCCAGAGAGCTTCACTTGAGTCATCTCCACCATACCCGTGCTGTGACTTCTTCACGGCAAACAAGGGCGGGTTTGCCAGTGTGCATGGGAAATCATTAGGCATGCCCACCTGACAATCCCGATTTGGCACCTTCTGATTTCTCTTAATTTCCTCATTTTAGAACATCTTTTTTTTTCTTCAGTTAATAATGCAGAAAAGACTGTAGTGGTGGGCAATGAATGTACACAATTGATGTGTGTATGGATTGTGATAAGAGTTGTATGAGCCCCTAATAAAATGATTTAAAAAAAAAAGCTGTAAGAGCCCCCCAATAAAATGACCTTTAAAAAGGTAAATAAATATGAAATCACTATGAGGCAGAGGGAAAAAAAAAAAAAAGACTGTAGTGGCGGGGTTAAATTTCCAGGCCCCTTAGTTTTTAGGGATGGACTAAAAGGGCTGATGAAATCACTTACAAAAGTGTTTTGAACTCGAAGTTGTTTATGTTTTAGTTTCATCATTTTATTCCATTTGCCATGAGCTTTCTGAGGTCCCCTTTTATATCCTTGTGAGCAAGTCTAGGCGGTGTGAGGATCTGCTAGCGGTGTGTACACACAAGTGTGCGGTCTGTGAGAAGTGCGCCGCGCATCCGTGAGGTGCATGTACACGTGTGACGTAAGATGCGTACCTGTTTGGTGAGTGCGTGTGGTGCGTGTACATGTGTGGTGGACACCCGTGTGGCGTGTGTCCGGGTGGTGAATGCGTGGCTGTCGCCCGCGCCCAACCTTCCCTGGTGCCCTCCCGGAAACCTCCACGCCCCCATCCCCGCCCCACCTGCGGAGACTGACGCCCGGCAGGCCCGTGGTGGGGCGCGCGGCCTTCAGGGTTCGGTGTTGCCGGCATCCGGGTTCGGCTGTGCGCTGCTAGGTGTGTGAACACCAAGAGCCAACAGGCGAGGAGCTGCGTGACAGGTCGAGGGCTAGAAAGTGGGGCCGAGGAGAGGAAGAGGCGGGGCGAGGAGAGGAAGAGGCGGAGCCAGGCCGCGAAGATTTGGGGAGAGGCGGGGCCTGGATGAGGAAGAGGCGGGGACAGGCAGCGGAGGAGGCGGGGCCGAGCGGGGAAGAGGCGGGGCCGAGTGGAGGAGACTGCGGAGGAGGCGGGGCCTGGCGCAGGAAGAGGCGGGGGAAGAGG
>NW_022103920.1:686585-700291 GCF_000313985.2 Echinops telfairi | reverse complement strand
CCTAGGCCGCGGATGGCGGGGCCGTGCGCGATGGCGGCAGGCGAGCGCGCGGGCCCGGGGACGTCTGGCCGTGACGTTCCCTTTGTTAGTGGGGCTGGGAGTTCGGAGTGCCCTTCCCACGGACGGACGGACGGACGGCCTGGACGCAGCGAGCAGCGCGCGCGCCGGCGGCCTACCTCGGCCATGCCCATGTTTGGAGGTCTGGGAGCGCGCGCGACGCTGGGGGGGGCGGGGGCGCCGGCCACTTGCTAAAAACGTGCAACTTCTTTCATCACCGCCCGTGGTGGAGGGAGCACCTCGCTCGGGCGCACTGCCCGCGCCCCTCAGCAGTTCGGCCTCGGGTATTTACCGCGCAGTGGCTGGCCTCGCCGTGGACGCACCTGGCCACCATCCGCCCTTCTCACCTGGACGGTGTTTCCCACGGAGGACGAGGGCCCGGGACAGTCCCCAGTTATTTTTGCGCCCCACATTAGCGTTTCTGAATAGTTTTACCTGTCACACCTATTGTTTGCCCTCCCTCTTTCAACACAATATAGTGGCCGCTTTTAGGTTGTTTGAAAACACCAGCGTTGCTGCTGCTGCTGCTGTTTGTCTGCTTCTGGAAGGAGGCTGTGCTGCCGGGTCCTCCTTCCCTGTGCCCTAGCTCATCCTCCGCATCCTCAAGTGTCGACACCGTGCCCCAAAGGATGCACGGGGATGCCCAGGTTTTCTTTTCAGGCGTCTCACTGCCATCGAGACGATGCCAACTCACAGCAACCCTATAGGACGGACTAGAACTACTACGTATGTTTCTGAGAAGAACGCTTTACCAGGAGTAGAAAGCTGCCTCTTTCTCCCGCCGGACCGTGGTTAGACCAACGCTTCACCACTGCACCACCAGGGCTCCATAGGGTTTCTCTATCTCGGAAATCCGACAAATGCATAGAAAACAATTTGTGGCCCTTTACACGGTGGAGTTTGTCTTTTTTCACTTTCTTTTGTTTTGTTTTTGGAAACAAGGCTAAGGCCTCATTCCCTGGGTGAAATAGTAGTACACTTTGCCTTTGCAAAGAGCCAAAATAGCGTGGCGGTTGAGTCTCTCTAGTGCTGGGAAAGCGGAGGCCAGCCCATTGACGCTGTAAATCCGCCCCATGTGCCATCTCAGTGGAGAGACTTCCGCAGTCCACTTCTGGAATACCCATTCTGAATTGGAAGGGATGCCTCAGTTCTTTAAACCGGGGTGAGGCATACATTCTTCAAATTAAGCAAGGTAGGGCCTAGGGAGCTGTATGAAGGTAGGCTTATTTTTCTATGTTCTAACCATCCACAGGGCCCAAAGCCGTGGATTCTCCACCTTTGGGGATTGAATGGGTCAGTCTGATATTTCATTCCTTTGGTGACCTTTAGCTTTGGTTTAAACTGGTCTTTTAGGTATTTCTAGAGGAAAGAATAACAGTTCTAAGGCTTCTAAGTTCATCTTGATTTTAAGTTTATCTGGTAGTCTATAGTAAGGAGTGCTTTTTTGGTTTGGTTTTCAAAAGAAAAGTGTGAACATTAAATGAAGACTAAATCAGACTAGGTAGAATCTTTAGATTCTATTGCTGGGAACTGTAAGCTCCCTGTTCATAATAGGAATGTTTTGTTTTATAACAAAATTGCCATCACACTTTAAGTGACTTCCCAATTTTTAATCCACACAGATTTTTCTGGCTCTCATTTAGCTCTGGGAGTGTTACTGGTAGCTCACTGGTTGGTCAGACAGGCCTGCTCACTGAAAGGTTGATGATTCAAGCCCCGCCAGGCGCTCCCAAAGAGAGAGCCCTGACAGTCTGCTCCTGTAAATGTGCAGGGTCACTGTGAGTGAATTCATTAAGTGGCTGACAGCAGGGAAATAGCACCATTTGTGTACGTGTTATCCATGCCTTTTTCTGGTGTAGACAGAACATTTTGCTTGAGAATAGAGATCTGGGACCCAGTTTGGTCCTAGCTTTGGTGGGCTGTGTGGAGTCCCCCTTTGTAAGATAGCTGGCTTTTCAGGAGCCTGTGTAAGGTTTCCTCAAACATTTTAAACAGAGGGCCAGTTCACTGTCCCTCAGACCCGTTGGAGGGCCGGACTATAGTTTTAAAAAAAACTATGAACAAATTACTAAACACACTGCACATATCTTATTTTAAAGTAAAAAACAAAACAAAACAGGGCAAAAACACCCGGCAGGCCGGATAAATGTCCTCGGCGGGCTGCAGTTTGAGGACGCCTGCTCTAGACCTACAAGGTGGAATGCCATCACTTTGACATCACCAGAATTTGGGGAACTGTCTTATAAAGTGATTTTCAATCACTTCCTTATTGGTGAATGAAACGCAGGCCTGTGAGCCCCCGGTCAATAGTCTTTGAATCCGGATATGTGGGAAAACTTGGATTCAGGATGTGCACCTGTCTCTCTCTGCCCCCTCCCACCCTTCTTCCTGGTTTCACCGTCTTAGACTCTTGCCTAGAACCAGGGTCTCTTCCACCCGCCTGCCTCATGGGTCCCTGGTGGTGCAAGTAGTAGGTGCAAGGTCAGGGTTCAGCCCCACGCAGCAGCTGTCTCCTGGAGGAGAGACCCCACAATCTGCTTCCGGAAAGAACAAGCCAACGGCCGTGGATTCTGGTCCCTCTCACTGTCGTCATTAGGCCGGTGTGGAACTGGGCCTTAGGGTTTCTGAGCCTATGAATCTGTATGGGAGCAGCTGGTGGGTTTGAACCATCGACCTGTGGCCAGCAGCCCAGCACTTAGCCTGCTGCACCACCAGGGCTCCTTCCATGAAAACTGCAGCCCAGAAACCCCCTGGCACGGTTCTCCTTTCACATGGGTTGCCGTGAGTCAAGTCTGGATGGCAGTGAGTTTGGTGTTTGTTTTTCTTTCCCCAGCCTGTGCCCTGGTGACCCCTGCCCCTTCTAGAGCACTCGGTCCAGGTATGGCCACCCATGGGTCTGTCCCAGAGCCCTCGCTGGTGCCCATCCCAGTCACGCACCCCGCATTTGGATTTTTCTGAGTGCACCTACATGGGGCCAGGGCAGTCATTGTAGCTGTGTCCCGTCAGGCCAGTCACAGTGACTGCAGAGCTTGAACTTGGACAAGCGGCTGTGAGTGCCTGGCAGATTCACCCCAAGTGCAGGGGCTTGATCTGTGGCAGCGCAGTGGAAGAGAGTGCTGGCTGCTGACAGGGGTGCTTAGCTTAGCCCCAGAGCTCAGTGGCCTCAAACATCCTACAGTCATCTGAGATGGATCAAGGCCAACAAACACCTCTTCACAACTTCTATGTCGGAACCCACTTTGGAAACAGGTGGTTGCCACCATTTAAAATGCATAGCTAAAGTGTATGCACCCATGAGAGGACTTAACGGAGGAAAGAGGGTGGCTACCTTAGGGTGTGAATGCATGTGCTTTTAAAGTGCTTCCCAGAAGTATGACAGTCAGGTGAAGGCAAATGAGGCAGCAGCAAGTGGGAATGCAGAATGCCCCCCTGAGCGGTGGTTCTGTGAGCAAAGCTAAAGGTGGTGGCTTACAAGGAAACCACCTTGTTTCCTTAGATCGAGGGGGAGGACCGCTTATGCACTGATCGGAGAACGATAACCCATGCCATCTTGAGGCCTGGGAGAGGGGAAAAGACATTCCTGTGCCCTGGCTGGCAGCACTCAAGTGCAAATCACCCAGGTCAGTTAGCACAGCAGTGAAGGGAAAGAGTGCAAATCAGGGAGAACACTGTGCTTGAAAACGCTGGCAGTGGACACTCACTTAGCAAGTTTGTGTCTGTTTTGCTGGAAGAGAAATGGCAAGAAAAGTTTGAAGATGTTAATCCACTTCTAAGGATTTAATCTAAAAAAATACAGAACATGATTTTAATAGACGGACGTCGAGAAATTATGGCTAGAAAATCGTAGGAACCTTTCTGAGATGAAACAGGAAGCTGCTGTTTCTAGGTGCACCCTCCGTCTGGATCTAGATGCTTCTCCAGGTGAGCTTCCAATGTGAGCCCCTCAGGTTCGTGCCCTTCACAAAGCTGTCTTAATCCCAGAACTCTTTGTTTTGGTATTTTGCTATATTTCCTGGACTATGAACTGCCTTTCAGTGTAGAGATCTCGTTATCTTAGGGTGGTTCTCCCAACGCAGAGGGAAAGTTGTGGGCCCCGCTGGCACAGCTGATGGCAGAACTGCCCGCATCTCTGAAGGTGGCAGGTAAACACCCGCCTCGGAAACCTGATGGGCGCTGCTGTCCTGACGACGGAATGGTCCAACCTCACTTCATTCTTAAAAATGTAACTGCGCTAAAACTTCGATAAAATCAATACTTCTGGTATTGCTTATGCTATACCTTGGAAAATTGAAAGGTTACTGCAAATCAACTATTTAAGAAATGTGTAATGAATGGCACACATTAGAAATTCTGTTGGAGTTAGGAGAAATCAGTGGAACCTTGGTGGTATAGTGGTTAAGAGTTGGGCTACAATCAGCATGGTCGGTCAGCAACATCACAAGATTTCTACTCCGAAAAGTGATAGTCTTGGAAACTCACAGGGGCCCACTCTGAGCCAGCATTGACTCGATCGCAGTGAGTTAAGTGTGCCAGAATGTGTCACCAAATTTGGGGGGGGGGGGGGCGGCCCGAATGCCTTTGCTCCGTAGACATTAATTCATCCTCTTCTGGCTGGAATGGCGCTTGGATGGTGCAATGGGTTAAGCATTGGGCTGCTAACCCAGTGTCAGTAGTTCGAACCCACCAGCTACTCCGAGAAAGATGAGGCCTTCTGCTCTTGTAATGACTCACAGGCGTACCTCAGGAATCCACGGCAGATGGACCCCCTCCCAGAGGACATTCGCATCTGTATTTGAGCTGGGTTGTGACTGCTGAGCTGTGTCACGGTGGAGCCCTGTTTGAATTGGTGACAGTTTTATGTCACTATAAAGGCCCTTCATTGGCACCTTGTGTGATGGGCCTGTCTGTAGTGACATGCCCTACATGTGATTACAGGACATGTCCTACGTAAAATGATGTGTCCTCTGTGTGGTGACGTATCTGTGATTATGTGACGCACCCTGTGTGGTTGAGACATGCCCTGCGTGTGGTGACTGACGTGTCGTGAGGGCGTGTACGCCTGCACTTGAGCTGGGTGTAACTGCTGCGTGGAACCCTGTTTGCACTGCTGAGGTTTTACTGATTTGTACTACACTTCCTTACTCCTTGAGCTCACTCTGTTCAGGGATGGCTCCTGTCTAGGCCGGGAGGAAAGGCCTGTGAGGACGTGCATGTAGGAAATGCGGCTTGCGTTTGAAATGTATTTTACTTCATAGATTAGGAAATGCCAATGGCTCTAAGTTGCCTGTTTCTGTGAAGCAGATCGGTACTGGCATTTGCGTGGTGGACAGTGAGACATGGTGGACCTGGCCACAGGATTTTGGTGTGCAGTGAATACATCTATCCGCTTGAGACGGGTGTCCTTTGTAGATCGTGCCTGTTGGGTAGAGCGAGGTGTGCGGTGATGGTGCTGGTTAGGTGCTGGGAGTCCGACTCGGTGTCACGCTGGTGCACTCCGACTTGTAGCCGCTCTGCGCAGCAGAAGGGAAGGGCGCTGCCCGTCCTCACGGGATGGCTCTGTGGGAGCACACTGTTGCTGCCACTGGGTCCGTCTGTCTAGTTGTATCTTCTCCTTTTTTGTTGACCTCCTGCTCTACCAGGCATGATGTCCTTTTCCAGGGACTGGTCTCTCCTGACCGATTTCCCCCCAAGACAGATTTGTTTGTTCTTCTGGCAGTCCACAGTACCTTCAATATTCTTCACCAAGACCACAGCTCCAATGCACCCATTCTCCTGGGCTCCTCCTTTCACGTGCATACGTGGCAGTTGATGGAAACTCCCCTGGCTTAGATTAGGCAGCCACTCCTTAATCTTGAAGGTGATATTTTACTCTCAAACACTCTAAAGTTCTTGTGCGGCAGATTTTCCTATGACACTGTGCCGTTTGATCTCTGACTGCTGCTTCCTTGAGCACTGATTGTGGATCCAATTAGAATGAAATTTTGTACCACGTCAGTCTTTTCTATCATGATGCTGTTCACAGATCCAGACTGGGGATTTTGGTTTTCTTTACATTTTCTTTACTGAAGGCTGTGGTCATTGGTCTCCATCAGTCCGGGCTTCACATTCACTTTCCGCACGCAGGGTTGTGTCGTCTGGAAGCAGTTGGTGTCACGTTCTTCCTTGTCTGTGACCCTACGTCCTTGGTGCCACCGCAGGAAGCATCTGCTTTGGACACAATAGCAAACCAACCACTGCGACCATCGGGTCCATCCGAATCACAGTTCCAAGGGTCAGCGTCCAGGCTGTCGTCTTCACCGGAGCAGATAGCCTTGTCTTTCTCGCGTGGAGCATCTAGTGGTTGTGAACTGCCAGACTTGCGGTTCAGAGTTCAACACTTGCCCGCTGGTGCCACCAGCTCCTTCAAGCAAGCACAGCGGCCAGCTTTAATTTGTCAGAGTTGTGCATCCAGCAGAGCCAAGCTCATGGCGTCCTCATTAAATGGTGGTGCTGTGTATTCAGGCAGGCAAGCACCTCGTGGCTCTGCTTGCTAGGACTGGAAGTTTGGCTGTGGTTTCAGGCAACTGCCCGGTTCATTTGGTCTGATGATGTGCTTATTGCCACTGTTCAACCTTAGTTCCAGAGCAATGCCTGAGATTTTAAGAGCTAGAGAGTGGCCAGGTAGGACACAGCAGGCTGTCTTTATTCCCCGGGGCAGCCAGGGAAGAGGAGGAGACCATGGGATGTGTGGCTGATGGCCTCCTCCTAGAGCAACTGTCCCCTCTGCCATGACCACTACCCAGCTTCTTTACTGAGGGATGTATTTGCACAAAGATCCCGTGGGGGTTCTCATCGACAGGGAGAAGTGCTGAATGGAGTTTAACATTCTCAGAGGGAAGCAGACGTGCAGGAGTTCTGGAGGCTGGTGCATCCCTGAAAGTGGAGCCATGAAGTCATCTGCAAACAGTCCTTGTCTTGGAGCTTTGAGAGCTTCTGCCTCGAGCAACAGCCTCCTCGTGCCTCTGAGGTGTGGGGCCTTAGCGGAGGCCAAACTCAGGACACGAAGGTGAAGCTGACCGGGAAACCCTTGCAAGAGGTGATCCATGCTGCTCAAGTGTGCATGTGGAAACTGGGATTTTCGGTGTATGTTCTACGTCCATTATTCACAGCAGTAACAAAAATGGAACAATCCAAGAAGTTTGGGGCCTAAGGTGGCAGTACCTTGAAAACCTGGAAGATGAGGTCTTTTGCCTTGTCCTTTAAAGCAGCGGTTCTCAACCATCCTCGTGCCACGACCCTTTAATACAGTTCCTCATGTTGTGGTGACACACACACACCCCCCCCAGCCATAACATTATTTTCAATGCTACTTCATAACTGTAATTATGCTACTGTTAGGAGTCGGGCAGACCCTGTGAAAGGGTCACTTGACCCCCAAAGGGGTTGTGACCCACAGGTTAAGAACCGCTGCTTTAAAGGCTAACCTGCTAAGGCTTTAGCAGCTCCTCACCGGCAGTCAGGCTGTCCCTCCCAGTGCTGCAGGAAATCCGGCCTCTGCCCAGGGGCGAGCAGCACTCCTGTTGCTTGTTGATGGGCAGGGGGCTAGGCTGCCTTACCAGTGCCCTGGCTGTTCTTGGGTGACGCCGAGGCACCAGTGTCTGCAGAAGCCTTGCACCCTAACTGTATCTGCCCACACTATCAGTGAACTGGACAATAACTGGTAGAGGAAAAATCCTGTTGAATTTCCCTCAGGAAGCAAGGGCAGCATGTATGTTGCAGAGCAACCAAATCTTTTGCCCAGTGGAGTCGTTGGAGCTGGGGTGCCAACTCACAGATGGTCACTGACCACAAAGCTTTGTGTGTCACCCCATCCAGGCCTCCCAAGCGGTACTTTGGCAGCCACACTAACCAATTGGAAATCCTACTTAACAGTGGTCAGGGTTTCACTTTCCAGTTGAACCCAGCAGGCAGCAGGGCCCTTCCATTTGGTTAAGCTGAGCGAACTGAGCTCTTGCCCTGTCTCGGGTGCATCCACACTGCACAGTGACCACTCCAGGTGGTGTGCACTGCTTGCCTGATGGGGGTTCCTGACATTTGTCCTCTGCCCTAGTTCTTAAGATTGATGCCAAGTGATAAGCAAACCAGCTTGTGGAAGGAAGTTCTGTTGACCTGGAGTGTGCACCTGTAACAGATGTTTCATGTTAAGAACACTGCCATCGAGCTGATGCAGCTCATCAGCTCACGTCATCCTATAGGATGGGGTAGAACTGCCCCTGTGAGTTTCCAAGATGGTAACGCTTTATGGGAATAAAAAGCCCTGTCTTTCTCCCGAAGAACAGAGTGGCTGGTGGTTTTGAACTTTGCAGATTGCGGCACAATGCACAGACAGTCCTATTTATTCACTAAAGCTGGTTGGCGAGACCATGCGTGATTAAAGAAGTCATCGGTGTAGCCTCAGCCACGCTGTACTAGTTCCACTTGAGTTCTGTGGGTGCTGGGAAAAGCCAGAATACTTTGGTCAGTGTGGGGGTTGGGGAGGAGGTGGGTCTGGGACAGTAGCAGGGGTGGGGATGACACGAGGGCAGGAGAATATTATGCTTCAGAGACAAGTGATTTTAAAGCACTCCGCCAACTCTGCAGCACAAACTGCTGTTTTACATCAAAGAAAGTTTCTCCGCCAAAATGCAAAGGAGAAGTTACTTGTTTTATTGGCAGTCACATACACACTAGCAAGAGTGTAAAAGGGTGGTTGGGTGGGTGTGTGAGAGAGGAAAGATCTGGAAACAGTTTAGTTCTAACTTGTGCATCTCGTTAGTTCACCGACTCCAGAGTTTTGATGCGTCGATTGTATTGTAGACCCTTGAACCACACTTGTAGATGGCAGCTCTGGGAGGACCCGCCCTGAGCCTGGGGGTGGGGGCAGTCCCCCTTTACTTTCGTTTCACCTTCATTTGGAGAGCTTCCATTTAATTCGAGTCTGGTTCAAACCCCCTTTTGAGAGGAAGTCCCGGTCTCAGGTCTGAAGGTGGGATCAGGGGTAGGGGTAGGAGCAGACTCCCTTATCTTTCCCTCGGAGCAGCTGGTAGGTTTGAACTGTCAGCTTTACGGTTAGCAGCCCAACACTCAGCACACGGTGCGGCAGGGCGCCTTAAGGAACCGCACAGCAGGGTGAAAATAACATTGGACTTAACCTTCCGTTTGGGCTGTTAAACTTGATTAAGCATCTGTGTGTTTATTGTAGATGCAAGTTTGGAGAAATACCTCCTCATCCTCGCCTATGCCGAACTTCCAGTACTGGTGCCGCCTCACATTCAGCAGGGTGACAATTCACATTGGGGTCCTCTGGGCAGTGCAGCACGCAGCGGTGTCAGCCAATGGGACTTACTCTTGAGCCCTCTGCGCTGCCTGGCCTGTTCCTGGATCGGCTGCTCACGTGTGCTTGCCCCTCTGGTACACATGCTCCCAGCCTCTGGCCCTTGGGTTCCAGCTCCTCGGTGGCCAGCTCCACCACCAGCCTCCTAGCTCGCCTCTCTGAGCCTGTGTCTCTGGTTATAAATGAAGTGCCAGGCCCTCCTCCTGTGAGGCTAAAGTGAAAAGGAGCCAGCTAACGGAGAACAGGGGAGGTGCCCAAGGCCAAATCTCTTCTAAGCACAGCTCTGTAGCTCCCACCCAGGAATTGGGAGGGGCTATGCAAATAGAGGCATGAAACCCTGACAACCAGTTGGTCAGTTAGTTGCCACTCCCCGGGATGTAGGAGAACCAGTTTGAAGCAGGGCCTGAGACTGCAGGGGCTGCCGCCTTGGAGACATGCCAGCACAGAGCAGACTGCGAGGTGGGGCACAGGCAGGTTTCGAAGGCCTTCAGAGGTGGAGGGGCCGCGTGGCTGAGAAGTTGGGGACCAGAAAAAGACGCGACTGCTGGCTGAGAGATGTGGTGTGGACCACCTGTTTCCTGTATCCTTACTGTTTTCTAGCCCTGTTTTGAAGTAGCTGTTAACTCCCCTAATAAACCCCTTCAATTACCAGTCCGGTCTGAAGTCTGTGTGAGCCTCAGGAGGATGCGGGCCCAGGGAGGAGCAGTGCTTCAGAGCAGGGACATGCTTGAGCTCACCGTGAGGAAGGGGCCTCGGGGCTGTGGAGATGCTTCTTATCCAGGGGCAGCTCTGCCCACCGCTCTAGGCCACCCGGAGAGTGGGGGCGATGGTGGAGCCGGACTTTTGGGGTGCTCCGAGGATTGAGTGGGGTGACCGGAACCATGTGGAGGCGCCATACTTGTCGGCACTGCTATGGTGGCCAGCCTCCTGTGGGCCCCAGCCCCTGGCCTTCTGCAGAGGACCAACTTAACAGGGTCCCTTTTACAGGGTGGTGGGACAGGAACAACAATAGACGTTTTCTCCACATTTGTACTTGTTTCTTTTTCCTTTTTTTTTTTTTTGCTGAGGTGAAATTCACAAAAGGAGAGCAACTGTTTCAAAGTGAACCCTTCAGAACATGCACATGGTCACGGTGTTCTGCTCACATAACTGCCTCCTGACCCATGTGCGGGTTCCTCATGGATAACCTGAGAATGGGATTGCCGAACACTTCGTGGTGTTCCTGAGGAACCGTCATGATCTGCACAGTCCAGGGAAACACAGTAAGCAGTCAGTATTCCCAGTCTGTTCTTAGCCTGGAAGCTCTGCTGAAACCTGTGCACTTGGGGTGACCCTACTGGCATTTGAAATACCAGGGACCTAGCTTCCAGCAACACACAAGGCACCCCAGTTCGGCAGACAAATGGTGGGCTGCTGAAGCAGAGCTATGGAAACAGCCTTTGTGGTAAAGCAAGAGCTTCGTCTGCTCAGATGGCCCTCGTGCCTTGGGATACAGCCCCATCCCTCCACCCAAGCCTGCCCTCCTGCGAGAAGCCCTCCAGGACACACCTTGCTCCGTGCACCCTCCGGACCCTGGCAGCCCAGGGAGATTTCCTCTTCCTCTGACGGTGGGTGGCAGTGTTTGTCAGACTCTAATGTGGATCTCCATTGTGTATGCCCTGGGCATCTCCGGACTTGCTGACCGTTTGAAATTCTCTCATACCTATTGGGGAGGGGTATTAAGCTTCTGTGTTGGCCACACCTGTTCTTCCAGCCCTGCTTCTGGTAGGGCCCTCAGTGTGGGGCCTGAAACCCACAGACCTCTACGTTGGAGAAAAGTACTCAGTTCTGTGAGGAAAATGGATTTGACCCATAAAGCTAGCTTGCTTTAAATCTAGTCTTTCTCTTAAAACAGTCTGTTGGTGTGTGCTTTAAAGACACAATTCAGGGATTTTGAGTAAAGCTGTAGAGTTGTGCAGCCGCCGCCACCATCTGATTTTAGACTGGCCTGTCCCTCACACCTCCTGCTCTTAGCCTACCGCCTGGTTCTTGCATCTGGCTTCCACCTAGCGTTGTGTTTTGTAGTCTGATGACAACATCATTTCTATTCAGTGATCATTGATGGGTCATTGGTTTCTACCGTTTGACTGTTAGGAGTAATAGGCAGTGAACATACGTGTTCATAGATACGTCTTTATAGATATGTTTCCTGTTTCTCAGGTAGATGTCTAATAGTGGAATAATATACCATATGTTCATTAATCTTTGGGGTTTTTTTAATACTACCAAAAAGGAATCCATTGACACGCATTTTAAGATGTAAGTTAGGGTCAAAATCAACAATACTGAGGGAAGACTGAAGTGCACTGAAGGCAATAGGCAAAAACGAGGCTCTAGGAGCGGACAGTAAGGCCCTTTGAAATGTTTCAAAACCCTGTTGCAGCACTGGAAGCACTCGCTAATCTAGGCCAAGAAATTTGGGAGGCTGCTATCTGGCCAACCGCCTAGAGGAGATCCATATTCGTTCTCCTTCCAAAGAAAGTGACCCAGCAGAATGTGGAAATTATCAGACTGTCATTATTGTCACATGCAAGTAGAATTGTGCAGAAGGTGTGCATTTGAAAAGGGCTGCAGCAGTACACTGCCAGAGCTGCCAGAATGCAGGCAGACCTAGAAGACGGCGGGCGTGACATGAGAGGTGTCAGATGGCTCATGGCTCAAAGCAGAGACTATCAGAAAGATGCATACTTGTGTTTTATTGACTGTGCAGAGGCATTCTTCTGTGTGTTTCACAACAAACCAGATAACATTGGGAAGAAGCCTTTTCACATGGAACCAAAAGAGGCATCTGTATGGGCAGAGCAAGGGGATGCTGGGTGGATTACAATCAAGAAAGTTGTGTGTCAGGGCTGAATCCTCTCACCATCTATGCGTTTCACCTGTGTGCTTAGTCAGACTCTGAGGACCTGGATGACAGGAAGAAGAGTGTGGCATCAGGTTGGAGGAAGGTTTATTAACAACCTGCAATACACGGGCGGCCGAGCCCAACATGCTGTTGAAGATTGAGGGTTGCAGCTTTCATTGTGGATTACAAGTCAAGGCACAGAAGCCCCAAATCCTCACAGCTGGACTAATCACCAGCATCATGATACATGGATGAAAGATCAGGTTTGTCAGGAATTTCGTTTTACTTGGATTCATCATCTTGTGGATGTGTGTCTTCCTCTTTTTCACTGGCCTTCCACTTTAGCCAGCATGGGGTTCTTCTCCAGGGACTAATCTCTTCCAATAAGATAATCAATGCTCAGAGAAGTAGCCATCCCAAAAAGTGTATTGCATTTAGTAAATCTGCTATAAGAGGCCTTTTTAAAGTTCTGAAGAGCACAGATGTCTTGAGGACTGAGGTGTGTGTGCCCTAGCTAAACCTGAAGGACCGCCAGCGGCTCAGGCATAAAAGCATTGGACTACTGAACTCAAATGGTTACTTCAAACCCACCAGCCGCTCCATAGGAGAAAGAAGAGGCCCTCTGCTCCCATAAAGATTTACACCCTCAGACCCTAACTAGCGTTGCTGAGTCCAAGTCGACTAATGGCAGTGGGCAGCTTGCAAGGAGTAGGCAGTGTGAGTGGATTCACGCTTCACGTGTGTGAGAGCTGGACACTGAGTAAGGAAGACTGCAGAAGAATTGATGTGTTGGAAGGGTGGTGTTGGCACAGAATAGTGAAAGTACCATGGACCCCAACAGTTATGAGGATGGCTTCATTTGGTTGTACATAAGGTAGACTATAAGTTGAGCCAACTCTACCCAACAAGAAAAACATGTTAAATTAGGTTTAGCTAAATATGTGGGTTTTGTTTTATTAAGTCAAAATGTATAAGAATATCTGCTATTTAAGTGTGCAGTTCAGTGATATTAACAGTACTTACCATGTGTGTGGTCTTCACTGCTGTTCATTTTCAAATGTTTTTCATCTGTCTAAATAAATTCAGTGCCCTATAACCAATTGTTCCCCATTCCTGCCTCCCCCAGGCCCTGGTAGCTGCTAATAAACACTGATCTCTGTGCATTTGGTTATTTTTAATACTTCATGTGAATACAATATTTGTTTTTTGCCCTGTTGATTTTGCTCACCATCATAGTTTCAGGTTTGACCCTGTTATAGCATATGCCCCAACTTCATCTCTCTTTGTGGCTGAATAACATTCATTACATCGTTGTACATTGGGTTGGTGGACACTTGGATTGGTGTTGTGGATCTGATGCCTGAACCAGCCTCTTGTGCCACTGGTTGGACCTCCCGTGGTTCACGCGCTGAC
>NW_022103920.1:661670-686046 GCF_000313985.2 Echinops telfairi | reverse complement strand
CTGGCTGCACTTCTTCCAAGACGGATCGGTTTGCCCTTTTAGCGCGCCATGGCACTTTGAGTATTCTTCTCCAGCACAAATTCAGATGCATTGGTTCTTCTACGGCCTTCCGCGTGCGTGTGATGTAGTGGAAGGATGTCGTGGCTTTGGTAAGGTGCAACTTACTCTTCAATATTGATTGTGGATACAAATTAAGACAACATTCTTGACGACTTCAACCTTTTTTCGATTTAACATGTTTGTTACCTATTGGTTCAGCTGTGAGGACTTGGGGCTTCCTTAAATTGAGTCATAATCCATCCTGAAGACTGCAGTCCTTGATGTTTTGCTCATCAGCAAGTGCTTGCAGTCCTCACTTTCAGCAAGCAAAGTCGTGTCATCTGCACACCACGGCTTGTTAAGTCTTCCTCCCATCCTGATGCCAACTCGTCATACAGTCCAAAGTCCCTGATGATGTGCTCAGCATACAAATTGAACAAGTACGGTGAGAGGATACAATCCTGATGCACACCTTTCCTGGTTTTATGCCATGCTGTGTTCCATTGTTCTGTTCAGACAGCTGCTTCTTGATCCATGTACAAGTTCCAGATAAGCACATGGAAGTGGTCCCAAATTCCCGTTCTTCTCAGGGTCACCCATTACAGTTTATCGTGGTCCACACAGTCAGATGCCTTGGCATAGTCAATAAAACGCAAGTAAACATCCTTCTGGTGTTCTCTGCTTTAAACCAAGATCCATCTGGCACCTGCAATGATATCCCTATTCCATGTCTTTTTAATCTGACCTGGACTTCTAGCGGCTCTCTGTCACTGTACTTCTGCAGCTGTTTGTTGGATGATCTTCAGCAAAATTTTACTTGCGGAGATATAAATAATACTGTTATGTAATCTGTGCGTTCTGTTGGGTCGCTTTTCTTTGGAATGGGTACAGATGTTGGTCTTAGCAGGCCAGTGACTTCCAAACTTCCTGACATGCACGTGAGTGCTTCATCGGCTTGAAGCATTTCGATGGCATCCCGCCCGTTGCTGGAGGCTTATATTTGACGCATGCATTCTGTGCAGCTTGAGCTTCTTTCTTCAGTGCCATTCATTGACTCTTGCTTGGATGCCACCCCTTGAAATGGTGAACTATTGACTGGCTCATTTTGATACAGTGACTCTGTATTTATTCCATCTTTTGATGCTCCTAGCATCATTCATTATTTTGTCCATGGAACTTTCAGTATGTCAACATGAGATTTGAATTTTGTCTTCAGTTTAAGATAGGCCAAGTGTGTGCTCTTCCTTTTTGTTTCTCTGACTAGGTTTTTGCACATTTCATTATAATACTTAGCGTTGCCTTCTCGAGCGGCCTTTTGAAATTTTCTCTTCAGCTCTTGGACTTCATTGTTTCTTCCATATGCCTTAGCTACTCGATGAGTAAGATCATGTTTCAGTTTCTTTCTGTTCTGTCTTTTTAATGACTTTTGCTTTCTTGGCCGATGTCCTCCCACAGCTCTACTCGCACAGGCTGCACTCCCTCCATGTCTGTACGGTGGGTTCTACTTGAGAAGGCAGCCTCTTCCTCAGTCATAGCTTAGGTGCCTTCTGACCCGAGGAGCTCCCCCTGGCGCCCTCTGCGGCAGTGTTCTGCCTCTTCTCAGGAGCTTTTCCGTATCGGACAGTGTTTTGATTCTGCCCATAAGGTCTCGGTGGCTGATTCCTCTGAAGTGGGCCGTCTACTTCTTTGTTGTCTGTTCTTAGTCTGGAAGCTGTCTGAAGCCTGTTCATGTTGGGTGAGCCTGCTTGCACTTGAAAGGCCACTGACTTAGCTTCCAGCAACACAAACCACCACAGTGGGACACACGTGGTGGGAATGCCCAATTAGAGTCTTAGTTCTGGAATGTTCAGATTGCTGCTCCACATGTACCCGGTCATAGGCCAACGGCAGTGGGTTCTATTCTTTGGTTTAGACTCCAATCAGGCTTCTTTAAGACCTCGTCTAGATTAAAAAGGCCAGAGTTACATAGTTGACCTCCAGGTGCTAATCCATGAGCCTTCAAATGAAGCAGAACCTTCTGGGAACTTGAGGCTCTGGGTGTCCCTAAAGTCTCATGTGTGGGTTTGTAGGCCTTCCTACAGGCTTGAATTTGTCACAGCTCGTGCACCACAGCCCCTCCCTGGTGTGGGCTTCAGATGGAGCATGCTTGTTGGAGGTAGGCCTGCCTGGGTCTTGCTCTGGGGCCTTGCTGCTTATTACAGGTATGTGGGGCAGCAGCCTGGTATCCCCAGGACAACATGGCCGGAGTCAAACAGAGCTGGCCAAGTCTACCACTAATGTAGCACACAGGGTTCCTGTGTGTTGTGGATGTTAACTCCATAGCAGTTGGGGGAGGCGGGGGTTGGAGGACCCTTGGTGGCCAGAGTAAAGGCTACCACTCCTTAGTGCTGTGGGGAGTTGGGGAGATGCGGTGACATGGACAGGCAGAGGGGAAGGCAGGCATCCAACCAGCTTCCCTTACCAGACCAGGCCAAGGAAGGACGTAGGCGAAGCGGCAGTCTGCAAGGAGAAGCGGCAGGACCTGGTATCGGGGCAGTGAGGCAGTGTGGTGGTGGCTGGGAGCCACCTGAAGCTTGTGCTGAGGGTGGTCTCTGAGGGGGCACAAGGGTTGGCAGAGCCCTGCCTGGGCTGCACATGGGACCCCTGTTACTCTGGCACCAGAGCTCGAGTCAGCATGCTGGGAGGTTGTCGCCAAGTCCCTGCCCAGATCTTGCTCTTTCGGAATCAGAACAAAACACCAGCGGCACTTAAAGCTCGCTCCATGTTCCCACCCAGGCCCCTGGGCCCAAAGAGAACTAACAGTGCCCGTCTCTCCCCAGGTTGGCCTGCAATGTGTGCTGCTGCTCTGCGCTGGGAGG
The DNA here is from genome assembly GCF_000313985.2 of Echinops telfairi. Lineage (NCBI taxonomy): Eukaryota > Metazoa > Chordata > Mammalia > Afrosoricida > Tenrecidae > Echinops > Echinops telfairi. The sequence goes on along the minus strand of NW_022103920.1, from coordinate 683,149 downwards.
ACACCCGTTCCAAGTTGCCAGCGGTCACTTTGGGGTGAAGCGGACATTTCCAGCTCATGGCGCATTAGCCAGCCTGGGATAGGATCGTTGTCTGGACGATTGAGACTGCCACTCACAATGTCGTCCAACCGGGGCCAGAACCCCCATGGGCTGAAGCAGATCGGCCTGGACCAGATCTGGGATGATCTCCGAGCCGGGATCCAGCAGGTCTACACCAGACAGAGCATGGCCAAGTCCCGCTACATGGAGCTCTACACGTATCCTGCTGCGGCCATCCTTGCCCTGGCTGTCCCCCACCCCAGTCGTCAACCCGTTACTTCTCCGTGTGAACAGGGCTCTAAAGCAGCTGTTCACGGCAGTGCCCTAGTCCCCTCCTCGGCTGCACTGGCCATCTTGCAGGGCTGTGACTGTAGCACATTCCCATCCTTTCAGACCCTGCTGCAGGCCACAGCCCTGCCCTGGGCTGAGGAAGACCAGTGGTCCTCCACTAGCAAGCCAGCATCTGCTTGTGTGGCCCTTAAAAAATGGTGGAATTTGCCCACAAACTTACCGTATGTTCACGTACATCTCGTATACACATGGGGGCATTTTTCAAATGGGAATTTTTAAATGGCCAGACCTCAGTGGCTTTTTAGTGTAGTCTCTGAATTACACAGCCACTACAGTGATGCCATTGCAGAACCTTGCCCTCACCCTGATTTCCCATGCCTCCTGGCAACCCCAAATCTACTCTCTGTCTCAATGGATCTACTGATCTGGACAATGTGTAGAAAACATGAAACTGACAGTCTTGTGACTGACACTTTTCACTCCCACTGGTGGGCATGGGTGGTTTCCACTGTTTGTGAATAATGTTCTTGAGTGTCTGAGTGGGTTTTTTCTTGGGCACATATCTAGGGGTGGACCGTGGTACCCTGTGGTTGATATACACGTCTCTTAAGGAAGAGGGAGCCTTTGCCAAATGCGGTTACATTTCTGTGAGTAGCAGAAGCGAAGGGCGGTGCCTACAGGGAGAGCAGAAGGCGCTGGGCTCTGGTTCTGGCATACAGAGCGTCGGGGGCACGTACCGCTGTGCCAACAGAGGAGGTTTGATTCTGTCGCTGGTGTCTCTAGAGCAGCAGTTCTCAACCTGTGGGCCACAACCCCTTTGGGGGGCGTCGAACGACCCTTTCACAGGAGTCGCCCAATTCATAATAGTAGCAAAATTACAGTGATGGAGGAACAAAAATAATTTTATGGTTGGGGGGGTCACCACAACATGAGGACCTGTATTAAAGGGTCGCGGCATTTGGAAGGTTGAGAACCATTGCTCTAGAGGATTTGTGCATACATAGGCCAAACGAGATCCTGTCTGGTAGCACGCCCTGCTCTTGGAGACCACGGAGGTAAAGGCTTCACACCGCTGTCGTGAGGCTGTGTGATCGGAACACTCGCACTGCTGTCTGAGGGGTGTGACAGGGACGCCCAGGCTGTCCTGCAGGCATGTCTCAGGTCAGCAGGTAGCTCTTGGGTGGAAAAGGGAAAAGATGGTCTCGCCCATCACCCGGCCAGAGAGGACGGGCCACCTCTCTGTCCTGGAAATGGGGCAGTGCTCTCCCAGGAGGGGCTCCTGAGCTGCCTGTGAAAGGGCCCTCGTACAGCCCCTGGAGCCGTGGCTGCGTCAGGAAGGCGGTGTCTCGTGGTGTGAGTCTCCACTGTGCTGCTCCAGCTCACAGCTGCTTGGAGGAGGGAAAGGGACTTGGGGACAGAAAAAGTTTCAGAACGTCTCCTTACTCAGAGGCCTAGCTCCTTGGCCCTCAGCCCCAGCCTCTTCTGAGAGGCTTCTGTTCTGCCTTCTCTTTCCCTCTGACCTTTTGGTGGGGAGATTCTCCTGAGTGCAGGTGACCCACGGTGGGGGCGCCTGTCTGCCTAGGGCGTCGGGCTCTGGCCTAACCTCCCAGTGCTAGTCCACAGCCCCTGCCCTCGCTGTGCGCTGAGCCATCAGCCACGTTCCCTCTGGCTGCTGGCCCCGTGGTACTACATGCTGCCAGGGCTCCCTGTCTGCAGCGGGGCTTGGGGAGTGCCCGGGCTCAGGACCCGCCGAGGGCACACGCCACCCTAGTAGGAAACTAGTCTCAGAGAACTCGAGTCCTGTGCTCACCTGGGATGGATGTGCACCTGGGCCTCTCCTCTCTCTTGCACTTGGTGACCCTGCCCTTGCTTACGTAACACCCATGGTCCGCGCTGAGTGTTCCTGAAGACAGAAGGAGTGGTTCTTGTTTCAGAGGAACCTCCCCGTTGTTCTGGGTACTTATGGGGAAACTGCATGTTCTCTCTAGTCCATTTCTACATGGACTTTTTGAAGGTCCCCTCTTCTGGTTGGTGGTTTAGCCAGCCTCTTAACAACAAGACCCAGAAACACAGTCGCACTCACGGAGAGAGAGAAGCATGAGGCAGCCTGCCCGTCGGTGACCGGAGCAAGAACCAAAGGGAAGCTCGCTCTAGGAAACGGCGTTGTGACCGCCTAGCAGGAAAATCTCTTATCTGGCAGGGCCCTAGGCAGGAGTGCCAGGCTCAAAGATACCGCCACTGCTGCTCGGTGCTGTGTGCTGCCCCACAGTCCTGTCGTGAGCGCAGCCTCCTGGAGGGCCTCCCTGCTCCTCTTCCAGGGCTCCTAGCTCCGTGCTTCAGCCTGTAGTTCTTCCAGTTCCAAGGGATCCATATTGTATGCCCTCGAGCCTGTTCTGATTTCAGTGGTGGGGCTGTGTTTGAACTGGCTCCCGCTGTTAGAAGCTCCCAAGGCAGCTTCTGCAGTGGTTACTTGGGGGCTGTAATCTGCAAGCTCGGCTGGCTTAAAACGACCCGCACTCCACGGAACAAATAGGGGCTTTCTACTGCTGTGAACAGGGGCAAATCGACCCTGCTAAGATGGTGATTTGTTTCTTTGGTACTAACTAGGTTGATAGTTCAAATGCAGCAGCCAGTCTGGAAGAAAGATGAGGCTGTCCGCTCTCATAAAGACAGGCAGTCTGAGAAACCCTGGAAGCCTGGTCAGGGTTGCCAAGGTTGGCTTGCGCTACTTGAGTGCATTCTTGCCCTCCGCCCAGTTCTGGGCCTGGCACTTTCTGTAACGGTGTTGCTTGTCCAGCAGGGGGAGGTGGTTGAGAATGCGCACGCATTGGCCAGCCGGCAGACTGCATACAAGCAGTGGCACTGACTGCATGCCAGGCACCAGGCAACCCTTCTCACCCACCGTTCTGCTTGGTTCTTCCCTCAGCTCCCTGCCCTGGCGGCGTGGGCAGGGTGTTCAAGGACCCTTTTAAAAAAAAATTTTATTGGGGCTCGTACAACTCTTACCACAATCCATCCATCCGCATCCATTGTGTCAAGCACATTTGTATATTTGTTGCCCTCATCATTCTAAAAAACAGTTGCTTTCTACTTGAGCCCTTGGTATCAGCTCCTCATTCCCCCCCTCCCCCCGCCCTCCCCATGAACCCTTGATAATTTATACATTATTATTATTTTGTCATGTCTTACGCAGTCCAGCGTCTCTCTTCACCCACTTTTCTGTTGTCTGTCCCCCAGGGAGGGGGTTATATGTAGATCCTTGTAACCGGTTCCTCAGAGACTACACTGCTGTTTTCCTGAAGACAACCTGAAGGGGGATTCTGGTGTGTGGCGTAGAAATCCTCTCGGGGCAGTAGTTAGGAGGCATCCTGCTCTGAGGATCCAGGAAGTCTGGATTTCTAAGAATATGAAACTGTTCAGCGTTTGTGCCCTGTGGTCAGAACCTCCTACAGAACTTCTGGGCTGGTCTGCTCTTGGCACAGAGCCCGTGATTTGGCAAACCCACGGCTGCTAGTGCTGCCCAGCACCTGGAGAAGGAGTGTTTGCTTCTTTCTAAACCTGCTTCCAACACCTGGCATAGAGGACTGTTACAGTTAGGCTCTCTGCTTTTGAGCTGCGTTTACTTGGGGGCATGGTCCCATGTCACCCCGGCTAGGAGAGGCTACAGTGAGGCCGTGCGCCTCTCGGCTGCCGTCACTGAAGTGGCCCCTTTCGGAAAGACCGTGACCGCTTGGGTGGACTTGTTCAGCAGCTACATTTCCCTGTGGTGTGGAGTTCTGGCCTGCCATGTTACACTGGGCCTTGGCCATGAGCTGCTGACCTCTCTGTCCAAGTAGGGGGTACTCAGTAGCATGGTCCTTCTCTGACCTCCGTGTCAGCCCCGACTCCTCGGCAGGGAGGTGCTGGGGACTTGGCCCAACCCGAGATGGAGTGACTGGTCTCTGTTACTCTCGATTTTGTGATTTCCACTTTTCTACTTCAGCTCTTAATGCAGCTACAGTGCATTTGGGGTTATGAAGTATGTTTTGAAACAGTCTCTTGCCCTAATGCCACTCACTGAATAATCTTTTATACTCTTACTGACTTGAAATACCGTTAATAATAAATCCTTAAATACACAAGAATCTTAATGTCTGTTTCCTGATCTGTTTCGTTGGTCTGTCTCTGTGGATTCAGTATCAATGTTTTTGTTAGTTTCACCGGAGACATGCAGATCAGCTGAGTTTGTCACTGTGGCTAGCACCACAGGGTGGCCTCTGCCTTGCCCACCCCGACCTGGCCCCCACGTGAGCAGCTCTCTGGCTGTGGGCGCCAGTCTGGGGCCGTGGGCTGCTGCTCCAGCGGGTGTGCTCCAGCTCAGAGACTCCAGGAGGCTAGACTCCCGACGCAGCCGTTCTGCGGCTTCTCGTCGTCATCGCAGTGTGGCCGTGTCTGAACCCATGTGGGAGCATCTTCACTCAAGCTTTGGCCATCGTTAGTGAGGTTCAGTCACCGCGCCCTTGGAGCTGAGCCTCACGGTGGGCTGTGGCTGCTATCCTTCACATTCCTGGAGTGCTGAATTTGCCCTCACCCGTGTTTCCTATAACTCTTCTGCCCACAAGGCTGCCCTCCTGACCTCACCTTCCTCTTCTAGGCCTGCCCACCAGGTGGAAGGGCTGTGCCCAGGTGTATTGTCTTACTTAGTTGCTCACGCGTTTCTGTGCGCATGTCAGAAATGTACTAAGACACGTGTAAGAAAACACTGCTTTCCTTGACCACCTTCCAAGCCATGTGTACAACTACTGCACAAGCGTGCACCAGTCCAACCAGGCCCGGGGGTCCGGCGTCCCCCCTCCCAAGTCGAAGAAGGGCCAGACGCCTGGCGGGGCTCAGTTCGTCGGCTTGGAGCTATACAAACGACTTAAGGAGTTTTTGAAGAATTACTTGACAAATCTTCTTAAGGTGAGATGTTTGACCAGGCACTAGGCTGTTAGAATGGGATGGTGTATATTCGGGAGGTAAGGACAATTGGGTACCAGGTCCCAGGGCCACTGTGGACTCACAAGGTGCCTCACGTTGCTTTCACCTGCCAGGAAGATGAGCCGCACAAGCTCACCTGTCTGTATTTCTCCAGATGTGTTTTATCAGCAGGGCTGGGCCCTCCTCACAGAGGACTGTCTCACATCATTCACCACACCGCACCCAGTGGTTTGGGCGTGAGGCCCAGGGGCAGTTTTCCGTGTCCTCGGGGAGCACACGTGTGGCTTTGCAGGGGCAGCAGCCTCCATGCCGTGTGAGGGTTGACGGTAACTAGGGTGCGTCTGAAGGCAGTGATGGAAAGACCCCAGTGGAAACCCGCGCCGTGGTTCAGTGCAGCGGCTCTGCATTTTGAGTCTGTCGTGATGTGACAAAGCGGTCCTTAACGCTGTCGGGCCTCTTTCTAGGATGGAGAAGACTTGATGGATGAGAGTGTCCTCAAGTTCTACACGCAGCAATGGGAAGACTACCGGTTCTCCAGCAAAGTGCTGAACGGTATCTGCGCCTACCTCAACCGACACTGGGTGCGCCGAGAGTGCGACGAAGGGCGGAAAGGAATCTACGAGATCTATTCAGTAAGGGCGCTGTCAGCCTCAGGACAGCTCTCGTCTCTCATTGATCACGGTGGTCTGAGTGTTGAGTGGCAAGGAACGGAGGCAGATGAGTGGACTGGGGCTCTGAACAACACCGGGCACCCCACACGCTGCCCTTCTTACATATCTCTTCCGGTATTTGACCCGAACTGAGGTGGCCAAAGGCACGTTCCCCGGGCTGACCGCTCTGTCCCACCCTTCTCTCAGGGCCGTGACAAGGGCTGAAGTGGAGGTGTTTTTACTGGGGGGTGTGCATGTCATGGGAAGTGGAAGCAACTCCACCTTTGAGTCTCACAGGTCAAGGGAACATGTTCTCGGGGACAGGCGTCCACCTCAGAGGGAAACAATCAAATGCCTTTTTGCAGAATGACGTAAATTCATAAATGAATTCCTGCACTCCACTTTCTCAGTTTGAGAGAGACACTGTTTCAAGTTGGTTGAAGAATGATTTAGCTGAAATAAACTGTCCGTTTAAAATGGACCACTTACCATGGCCGCAGACCCTGCCACCACAAGCAAGAAACACGGCGTGATAGATTGTTAAAACCTAGGGACCAAGTGTAGCTGCTAACTGAAATGCAGGTGAGGACAGCCAGTACTGTGGTGCACTGGACATGTCTCACATGAGAGCAGTTCCCACCCCTAGTGTGGGGAGATGCGCACCAGATTGTGGTGCATGAATTAATCTGGGATCTAGGGTGTTGTCTATAAAAACAAGTGTAAGAACGTTGATGTCTTACACCTTTTTTTCTTTCAAGCTTGCACTAGTGACTTGGAGAGACTGTCTCTTCAGGCCGTTGAATAAACAGGTACCTGTGCATGCTTCTTTGTGTGTGCACCTGTGAGAGTGGGGGGCAGGGGTGCGTGCAGGTGTCTTCCTTTTGGGTCCCTCGCAGATTCACTTGTTGGCCTCTGTCTCACTCCTTTGTATGTAGCTCTCATCCCACACTGTTGCCCGGGTCTGGGTGCTTGAGGGCATGGAACGCGGTCTGTGCTGGACCCTGGGCTCTGCCTCATGTGTCTCCTGTATTCTTCCCGAAGGTGACAAACGCTGTTTTGAAACTGATTGAAAAGGAAAGAAATGGTGAAACCATCAACACAAGACTGATCAGTGGCGTGGTGCAGTCTTATGGTGAGCAGTTTCCCTTACTTTGCTCGGAGTTTACCAGTCTCGTGGCAATTCTAACAGTGCTCCAGCAAGCTCAGATGAAACTGTTTGCCCTCACCAAGAAGAGTGGTGCCCTGTTTCACAGAGGCGGGCACAACCACCCTCTCGAGTCTGACGCACCCTGAGAGGTGTTGGACCTTCTCAGGGCATGTCCAGGGGTGGGTGTTGGAATGAGGCCTCTCCCTCAGGGTGAAGCACTGGCTCTGTGGAGGCGGACAGGTGAAATAGCCGGGTGAGAACCAGAAACCTGCTTTTGTATGAAAAGCACAGTTGGCAAAGCCAGTGTTAGAATAGCCTGGTTTGCCTTGAAAGTGTAAATGAGCCGTTTCTGGTGTGGGGGTTTGGTTTGGTTTTTACTTCTGCGTCTGCCCGGTGGTGGTCGCCCAGTCATTGCTGACTTCCACTCAACAGTGTTGGGTGGCTGCAGTCACAGCTCCCCAGCGTGCGCACAGCCTCCTCCTGTCGCTGCGCCGTGGTTCCGCGCCAGTCTCTCCACCCAACATTCTCTGTTTTCAAGTTATTGTTCTGTTTCCCCCTCTTTTCTTTTTTCTGCCTCTCAAAATACGACAGTTGTCTTAAATAAACCTCGTGTCCTGGAAGACTGCCTGGCCCTGGGGTGGAGGTGGCTGTCTAGTAAAGTGTTAGCGAGGGGGGGCTCGGGCTGGCCCTGGGATGGAGCTGGTTGTCTAGTAAAGTGTTAGCGAGGGGGGGCTCGGGCTGGCCCTGGGATGGAGCTGGTTGTCTATTAAAGTGTTAGCGAGGGGGGGCTCGGGCTGGGGACGGGCGGCTGAGGCGCCGCTCCTCTCTTGCAGTGGAGCTGGGCCTGAACGAAGACGACGCGTTCGCCAAGGGCCCCGCGCTAACCGTGTACAAGGAATCCTTCGAGTCCCAGTTCTTGGCCGACACCGAGAGGTTCTACACCAGGGAGAGCACCGAGTTCTTGCAGCAGAACCCCGTCACCGAGTACATGAAAAAGGTGAGCCGGCCTCCGACCGGGGCAGGCAAGTGGGGAGCAGCCACAGGCCAAAGTGAAGTGGCAGGGTGCTGGTCACGTTTCTGCAGCAGCGCCCACCTGCAGTCTCCTCGGCACAGCCAAGCAGAGCTGGGATTGAGACCCAGCAGAGTCTGGTCCAACGGGGCTGAGGGCCATGCTAGGGCCGGGTGAACGCTGAGGCTCTGCGGCAGCCGGTTGGCTCTGCCACTGGGGTGAAGGCGGCACCAGCAGCGCACCTACCAGTGAGAGTGAGCCGCATGGGCTCAGCGGGCCTGCTAGGGCTTGCTGCTGCCAGCTGCTCTCCTCCCCCAGGGAGCGGGGGCTGCCACATAAGGGTCGAAGACACAGCCACCGCTAGCACCGTCTCGTCCCAGGCAGGCTCTGGCGGGGCCTCCGTCTCCTCCCTGTGAGATGCGCGCGCGGTGGCTAAGGGAGCTGACCCTAGCCCGCTCAGCCCCAGCTTTCCCCACACGCCATGCGCACAGCTCTGCAGACGCTTCTCTCGGTGAGCTGTTTGGAGCAAACCGGCAGCGTCATGTCAGCTGTCTCACCAGGCTCCGGAGAGCCAGCTGCCAACACCAGCTTTCAGATGAGGAAGCTTTTCGAGGACAGTCGGGAGGAGCGAGCTCAGTGATGAGCCAGGACGGGGAGGGGTGGAGACCCTGCTGTCGCTTGGCCTCAGCCTGTCCCCATGCAGGCTCTGCGGCCGTGGGCCCTCTCCTTGGTGGTGGCAGCTGTCAGAGCAGGTGCAGCAGGAAGTGCCGGTGTGTGCAACCCTGGGATACCCCATTTCCGGGTTCTGCCAGTGTGGGCAGAGAGCTAACCTAGAGCAGCCATGCTAGGGCTTTTGATAATGAGTGTGTTATGTCAACCATGTGTATGTGTGTCTGTTTTCATCAGGGGAGTAGGTGATGTGGCAGCCAGGTTCCCGGGAGCTTTCTGGTACCTTCTCTCAGCTCTAAGACATTTGTTCTTCCCTTTGAGCTTTTCCACCTTTCTCCTAAGTACCAGACATAAGCATTCTTCCCAAGAGAATTGGCACCTTTATAGGTGCCCTGCCATTCCAGGGCCCGTGTGCCCTGTGTCCGTCCCTCCCTTCCCCCACCCCACCCCCGACATCACCCCTGCTCTCTACATTGCACACTGGACAAGGTGCAGGCGGCAGGCTTCAACAGGTGGCCTTTGCCCTCAGCTGGCTTAGTGGGGGTGGCCCTGAGTTCTGGTTGTCAATTCACACCACGGGTGCTGCCCACAGGCCGAGGCCCGGCTGCTGGAGGAGCAGCGGCGCGTCCAGGTGTACCTGCACGAGAGCACGCAGGATGAGCTCGCCCGCAAGTGTGAGCAGGTGCTCATCGAGAAGCACCTTGAGGTCTTCCACACGGAGTTCCAGAACCTGCTCGACGCCGACAAGAACGAAGGCACGTGCGGAGGCCGGGTTCAGCCGGGCCAAGCGTGGGCATGAGACCCCAGAGGCGGGTTGTTCAGGGAAAGCGCTCCAAGGGCTCCCGCCCGGTTTGGGCTTTTTGGAAAAGTGGGACAAACATGTCCCTGCGGCAGCGAGACCTGTCTGATGACACGCCTCCTCCTATGGCTTGCCGTCACGAGCTCGCACGCATGCGTGGGCAGAAGCACTGGGAGCCCGGTGTGAGTAGCCTGTCCTCTTGCAGATCTGGGCCGCATGTACAACCTCGTGTCCAGGATCCAGGATGGCCTGGGGGAGCTGAAGAAGCTCCTGGAGACACACATTCACAACCAGGGTCTGGCTGCGATTGAAAAGTGTGGCGAAGCCGCCCTAAACGTGAGTGGCCCCTCCCCTTTTCCTGTTTGGACCGGGCACCTGACGGGAGTGCCTTCTCGAGCACGACCGAGGCAGCTCTGAAATGAAGCGCTGTGCCTTGGAGAGCTCTGCGCTCCCTGGGGGGCCCCTGGGAGAGACAAGCTGTGTGCCCTGTGGAGACTCACAATGTCCTCTGACGTGTGCACCCCACCCCGACATCCCCATGAGACACTGCCCCAGGGTGTCCCAGAACGTGACAGGTACGCACCCCCCGCCAGCGCCCACCCACAGGATGGCCTCACAGGCACTCTGCCTCAGTGAGGGCGCCACATCTGTCTCTTCCCGCTGTCCTGAGAGCTTTGGAAGAAGTTTGCAGGAAAAAGTGGGAAGGGGCTGCTGGACCCCAATGGGTTCTCATCTTTGACCCCGAAAGCCTCCCTCTGACTTACTGTGCTTGGAACTGGTGGTGTGTCAGTCGTGTGTCCCCGGTGCCGCCTGGAAGGTCCTTCTTTCTGTTTTTTTTTTGTTATTTTTTTTAATCAATTTATTGGGGCTCATAAAATTCATCACAATACATAGATCAATTGATTTCGTTCTGTTTTTAATCATGATTCTTCGCCTCACTCAGCCCACACTCCCATCCATCTCTCGACCCCCGGCCAGTTCCCATGGCTGGGTCGTCAGACCCATCCCTTGTGTGGAGGCCCGGCCAACACCCCGACCCCCTCCGTGATCAGCCTCTGCCCCTCCTGCTTTCCCTGAGACAGGGCAAGGATGGACGTTGTAGCCACAGCTGTAACAGTGGAGTTAAACACAGCTGTCACTGTGAGAGGCTTGTTGGACCTCTTGTTCCTGGTTTTCTAACAACATGTCTGTTTCTAGCACTCTTCCCAACATGGAGAGAGTCCTCAGCTGCCCTTGGCTGCGCTCACGGCTCTCAGCGGTGGGGCTAGCATGGCCTTGGTCTGAGTGCTGGCCTCTCAGCAGTTGCTGGTGAGCAGTGCCCTCCCCAGTCACGGACCTCTGCTGTCTCCTGCTCTCAGGACCCCAAGATGTATGTGCAGACCGTGCTGGACGTGCACAAGAAGTACAACGCCCTGGTCATGTCGGCCTTCAACAACGACGCAGGCTTCGTGGCCGCTCTCGATAAGGTGTGGGAGCCCTGCTGGGCTAGGGAAGGGCTCTCGTGGGCGGCACCCCCTGACTCTGTCCTGTGTCCCACAGGCCTGCGGACGCTTCATCAACAACAACGCAGTGACCAAGATGGCGCAGTCGTCCAGCAAGTCTCCAGAGCTGCTGGCGCGCTACTGTGACTCCTTGTTGAAGAAAAGGTGCGCGCACTCGCGGTCGGGCTGCCCCGGCTTTGCCGGAGGCTGCCGCACGGAGGCTTTGCCTGCCCTTGAGAAGATCTTTAAAACCAAAGACGGGTCTCCTGCCTGAGGGGGCGTCTGTGTCCAGTGCCCGCTTTGCTTCTCTTCCTAAGGCTGCGGGTAGTGGCGGGCACCGCAGCCCCCCTCTGGCCCTTGGTCTGCGCCTGGGCAGGGTTTGGTGGGGGGAGAGGTGTTCTCCACACCCCTGGTCATTGCCTTCTCAGCATTTGGGGCTCCCTCCCCGCTCACACACTACCAGCGTAAGTGCAGACCAAAGACGGGCTTCCTGGGGACCTCCGTGTGACTGCGGTGTTCTGTCACCTTGGGGTGTGGTGATACACACAACTGCTTACACGCAGATGCTAGGTTCAGGGATGGGGAGGAACACAAGGTTTGCCATTTGTATTGTTCTTTTTTTTTTTTTTTTTAAAGAAGTGGGGTTTCTGTTTAATAAAATAGATGTGTGTAAAAATCCAAAAAGGAAATCCAACAGAGCCCCAGACAGTGTGTTCGCCCGCCACTGGTTGGACCTCCCGTGGTTCACGCGCTGACCCAGAGTGCTGTGGGCACGGCGGAGAAGGCCAGCCCTGGCTCCATGATGCTGGTTGGCCATTGGCTCCAGCTCCAGCGATGCGCATGCGAAGTAAAACTTCCCCCAGGTTTCTCCCAGAAGCCTATCATCAGGCCTGTCCCCGGGCACATATGAAGTCCAGCCCTACAACCAGGAAGCAAGTGTGTCACCTTTGTCGCCACCCGGGGGCTCCTGATGGGCCCACTCAGGTGCCAGGAGGTCACTGGCTGGGCAGGAGGAGTTCACAGCATGCAAGGAGCAGGGGCTGCAGCTTGAGCAGGGACATGGGCTTTTGCCAGCGCTGAAGGTCACAGCACGCGACCTGTGCCCTTTCCATACCGCGTCCAGGCAGGCAGAGCGACATCATCATCTGGATGACGGGTTCACAACTGTGGTTTGCTGCCATCGAGTCGGCTCCGACTCTGTGCCCAACCTGGTGCCCCTCCCCAGGACTGGTCTCTCCTGACAACTCGTCCAAAGTGTGTGAGACGAAGTCTCGCCATCCTGGCCTCTCAGGAGCACTCTGGCTGCACTTCTTCCAAGACGGATCCGTTTGTCCTTTTAGCGCGCCATGGCACTTTGAGTATTCTTCTCCAGCACAAATTCAGATGCATTGGTTCTTCTACGGCCTTCCGCGTGCGTGTGATGTAGTGGAAGGATGTCATGGCATGGGTCAGGCCCACCTTAGTCCTCAAAGTTACAGCCTTGCTCTGCAGTGCTCTAAAGAGGTCTTGTGCAGCAGACTGACCTCCATGAGCATTGTGGATCCAAGCAAGACAAATTCCTTGACAACTTCAGCCTTTTCTCCATTTCCGTGTGGTCCAGTTGTGAGGGTTTGGGTCTTCCTTGCTTTGGGCTGGAATCCCTGCTAAAGGCTGCCATCCTTGATGCTCTGATCCCTCACTTTCCGCAAGCAGTGTGGTGCCGTCTGCACACCACGGGCTGTTCAGGGTTCCTCCCATCCTGATGTCACACTCTTCCTACAATCCAGTGTGTCTGTGTGCGTGTGGTGTGTGTATGAATGTATGTTTATATAGATTAACATACGGACATGTATGGTGAGAATACAGCCCTGGCACCTTTCCTGATTTTGAACCACACAGTATTCCCTTGTTCCATTCACACAACAGCTCTTGATCTGTCCTGTTTCTGAATGAGCACCATGGAGTGTTCTGGAATTCCCGTTCTTCCAAGGTCGTCCACCGTTTATCATGGTCCCCCCGTCACCTGTGGGCATCATCAAACACACGTGAAGACCTTGCTGCTCGTCTCCGCTTTGAGCCAGGGTCCATTGGCATCCCTTGTTCCACGTCTCGTGAATCCAGTCTGACCTTCTGGAAGTTTCCTTTCAAGGTAGTGCTGCAGCTGTTGTTGGATCATCTTAAGCAAAATTTTACTTGTGGATCACTAGTTTGAGCATCCTGGTGGGTCGCCTCTCTTTGGAATGGGCACAAATAGGTTCTCTTCCAGGCAGTTGGCCGGATAGCTGTCTTCTCCACTTCCTAGCCGGCACCAGTGAGAGCCCCGGTGCTTCTTCCGCTTTGGACGCATGTCACTGGGGCCCCGGCCCTTCCGGAAGCCTGTGTCTGGCTCGGGCATTCATGCGATTTAAACTTACTCCTTCAGCACCATTGCTTCTTGCTCAATATGTCACCTCCTGGAATGTGAGCTGTCGACTCGGTTTTTTCTGGTCCAGTGACTCTCTGTATTCTTTTCATCTTCTACTGATCCTTCCTGTATCAGCCTATATTTTGTCGGTACAACCTTTCAAAATCGCCACTCAAGGCTTGAATTTTTTCTTGAGTTCTTTCCGTTTCAGACAAGCTGAGCTTGTTCTTCCCTCTTGCTTTTTTAACTCTTAAGTCCGTGCACATTTCGCTCCAATATTCGGCTTTGTTTTCTCCAGCTGCCCTTTAATGTCCTCTTCAGCTCTGACTTCATTCATCTTCCCTCTGCTGTCGCTGCCCTGTGACTCATAGGTAATCAATACGGTTCATAGCAAGATCTTTGTTTCCTGTCTTCTTAATGACTTTTTGCCTTGTGAGTGATGACTCACAATATGACTCAAGGTCATATTTTGGCTTCTATGGACTTGTTTTAGTTTTCTTTCAGCTCTATCCTGAACTTACGTAAGAGCCATGCAGGGTCTGTCCATGGTCGGCCCCTGATCTGGTTTGAGCTGCTCCATCGTGTTGTGTCATGTCGTGTCATGTCACGTCATGTTGTGCCTCAGATGGAGTCTGTGGCGGTTTTGCTTGTGTGTCGCTGAGGTTGGAAGATAGCACACTGGTATTTCAAATGCCGGCATGGTGCTCAAAGTGAGCAGGTTTCAACAGAGCTTCTAGATTAAGAACAGACAGTGGAGAAGGATGTGGCCCCCACGTCAGAGGAAGAGGCCGCTGAAACGCGTATGCACAGCTTCGAAGGGCTTTCAGATACAAAAAGCCTAGATGAAGGCTTGACTGGTGGGCATGCGTTTATACAAATTTCTGCTCTTCCGAATTTCAGCTCCAAGAACCCCGAGGAGGCCGAGTTGGAGGACACACTAAACCAAGTGGTAAGAAGCTGTTGCCAGCCGGCTGGGTCATCTGTCCACACTTGTTAGCCGTCGTGGCCATCCTGTCCTTCCCAGTCCCCTGTGTACTCGGGGCGGGAGATGTGGGGTCACAGTGAGTCCTGGTGCACCAGTGTGTCCTGTGCTGGCTCCTAGATGGTTGTCTTCAAGTACATCGAAGACAAGGACGTCTTCCAGAAGTTCTATGCCAAGATGTTGGCCAAGCGCCTGGTGCATCAGAACAGCGCAAGCGATGACGCTGAGGCCAGCATGATCTCCAAGCTGAAGGTGTGGGCCCCGCGTGCCAATGACCACAGCCCCGGCCCTGCTCCCCAGCCGAGTGCTGGGAGAGCCCGCGTGCCAATGACCACAGCCCCAGCCCCTGATTCCCCCCATGACCACAGGCCGGGCCCTGCAGTAAGAAGGCACTGTGTGTGTGTTTCAGCAAGCCTGTGGCTTTGAGTACACATCCAAGCTCCAGCGCATGTTCCAGGACATTGGCGTGAGCAAGGACCTAAACGAGCAGTTTAAGAAGCACCTGACCAACTCTGAGCCCCTGGACCGTAAGTACCGTGTGCAGTGACTCAGCTGGCGGGGCCTGGGGGGTTTGTCTGAGGAGCGAGACAGGCTTATTCAAATGAAGTTGGGCATGGTTGGACTTGTCCCGTCCACTGGCTTGTGCCACCCTCAGCAGGTGGTGCCGGCGGGCCCAGGGCGGTGGGCCCAGCAACTGACTGTCTGTACCCCACAGTGGACTTCAGTATCCAGGTCCTGAGCTCCGGGTCATGGCCCTTCCAGCAGTCCTGCACCTTCGCACTGCCTTCTGAGGTGAGTCCCCACAGCAGGTGCAAGGAGGGCAGGTGCCGCCATGGAGCAGAAGGTGTTCCATTCTGTGAGATCCCATCTGCAGGTGGAGTCCTAAGTCGGTTCTACCTTCAGTGCACGTTAAAGTGCTGCACAAGTCTGATGGTCGGATCTGACCTGACTGAGACTGTGTGTGGACTTGGACCGTGTATTGCGCACGAACGGAGCCATGGGCCGTGGAGGGGCATGGGCTGTGCTCTCTGGGGCAGGGCCTCGGCCTAGGAGGATCTATGTGCCCTGTGGCGTGTCTCTGGACTGTGGAGGACTTTCATTCTCTGTGGCGTGACCCTTTGCAGCTGGAACGGAGTTACCAACGGTTCACAGCCTTCTACGCCAGCCGACACAGTGGCCGGAAGTTGACATGGCTGTATCAGCTATCCAAAGGGGAATTAGTAACCAACTGTTTCAAGAACAGATACACTTTGCAGGTAAGAGTCCTTGTTCTTTAAAGCACTCTCGTTTCAACCCAGGTCAGGGTAAGACAGGAAACAGACCAGGGTGAGGGGCTCAAAGAGCAGGTCGAGTCGGCCTTCTGGGTCAATGATCTGAGGGTCTGGGAGTCATACAGCTGGGGTTCTCCTCCTCCTCGACTGAGGAGCCATGAGGCTGGTTGCTGGGGGGGCGCAGGATTCAAGTCCACCAATCGGGACTGGGACCCAAGTTTCCAGCAGCTGGGGGGAGCATGCTCACCTGAGGGACAGCACACGTGAGCAGACCTGTACTGGCAGACTGTCCCATCCACTTACTCCGTGAGAGTCACAAGACCCTGCTTGGCGCGGCTGCACTCCTCAGTGGCCCTGGTCGGCCTCAGCAGGTTGTGGTGGCCCTGGCCCTTGCCTCTTGTGTGGACCAGAGGAGAGGAAGGTGCCGAGAGAGTGCGGTCTGGTGCTGCTGGTGAGGGAGTGGCCCGCAGGCACTTGGGGTTGTTCCTGGACACTCATGGCCACATGCTCCTGACCGCCCCGCCCGGGCCTCCTCCTGCCGCCCTCCAGGCGGGAGTCCCAGCGTGCTGTGGCTTCTCGTAGACGAGACCCCACCTGGCAGCTGTCTTCCAGCATCTAATCAACTCTTTATTACTCGGGTTCTGGGTTCCGACCCCAGGTGTGATCCAGTTAACATCACACAAAAACCTGCTTCCAAACAAGGCAGCGCACAGGGCCAGGATGCTTGCACGTTGCGTTTCAGTGCGCTCAGCGTTACGTTTTGAAGGGGGACGCCATGTGAGCCACGTCAAGCACACAGGTGGCTTGGGGCTGACAGTCCACCATGAGACTTGTCCTCAGAATTTATACAGAAACAGATGTGCACTTGGTTGCTTGATGCAGCTGCACCTGCTGGGGATGTGGTACCAGCCTGAGAAAAACAACACAAAGTACAACAGGCTGAAGAAGCTTGGCTTGGCTTTCTGGGAAAGAGGGCCTTGATCCACACTAGGTTTTGCATCTACTTGAGAATCTCTTTCTTGAAAAAGTTATTCACACTGACCTCTGTGTCTGGAGCTTGCTGGTGCAGTTAATGTCTCTCTTCTCCGCCCGGACCCCAGGCCTCGACGTTCCAGATGGCGATCTTGCTGCAGTACAACACGGAAGACGCCTACACTGTCCAGCAGCTGACAGACAGCACACAGATCAAAATGGTACCTGCCCGCTGCCCAGCCTCCCTGGTGTGCAGGCTGCCTCGTGCCGCAGGCGGTTGTGGGGCAGCTGCATGGTCTGGAGTGAAATCTGATGTGGGCTTGGACGCTTGTCACAGAACGCCGTGTCCCTGGGCCTTGAGCTTTTCTCACGCTCACGTCACAGCTTCCTTTCCAGCTGCAGTTTGCTCAAGTTCTCATTTGTTACTCTACCTGCTGTTTTATTGATATGTAGTTGACGTGATTTGGTGTTGACCTTTTAAAGTATAGAACTTAGTGGGTTTTTGTGTAGCTACATATTCTGCAACTAACGCGCTTAATGTCCACAAACAATCCATACCTGTTACTAGCCCCTCCCGGTTTTCCTTCCCCCCATGTCATGTACGTGGGATCATGCAGCACATGGTGCTTTGTGACCGGCTGCTTTCACTCGGCGTAATGTTCTCGAGGTTCGTCTGTGGTTGTGAGGGTTGAACAGTAATATTGTGTGGATGCGTATGTGTTGTTAGGCGATCTATGTATGGCAGAATAAAACACTGGGCCATCCTCACTGTCACTGTTCCCTTTGAGTCAAGGTGCGGGGATAGCGCATAATTGTACTTCATCTGGTTACCATTGGTGGCCATTTGGATTGCTTCCGCTGTGGGCCACGATGTGTATTGTTGTGAACATTCGTATACACATTATTTATGGCCCTGTGTTCAGATCCCTGGGGTGGGGGTCGGGGTATGCCACGAAGTGCTGGTGGCAGAGTGGGTATGAGTAACCCTGAGGCCAGCACTTCAAAGCCAGTGGTCTGTCCATGGGGGAAAGAGGAGACTGTCCTGTAGGGTCGCCGTGCGTCAGAATGGACTCCGGCAGTGAGTTTGGTTTTGAGTCAGGTAAACACCTGAACAGAATTGCTGGCGTGTTTTATCTCTACATCACGTCCAAGAATTTCCAGATTTCTTCACATCCTCACCAACGAAATTGTGAGTTTCCCACCACTGGTGCACGTCTGTTCCCCGTACCATTGCCCTCCGACGGCTCGCCGCAGTGCCTGCTACAGGCTGGTTGCTTATCTTCTTTGGATAGACATCTTTTGTTCACTCTTATTTTGATGTCTGCACACTCTGAATGGTAGACCCATGGGATTGCAAATATTCTCTCCCATCCTGTGAGTTGTTGACTTTCTTGAGAAGAGGTTCTTAGATTCGCGAGTTTTTAATTTTGATAAAGTTCAAGTCACCTGCTTTTGTCGCTTGTGCTTTGTTACCATACCTAAGAAAACTGCTTCTCTGGGCTCAATCCTGTTCTGGGCTTTGACCAATTTTGAGTTGGTTTTTGTCTGTACATGGAGGGAGGGCTCTTGTGTGTGTGTAGGTCCAGTGTGTGCAGCCCCATTAGTGGAAGAGGCTGTTGACACCCTTGTAAGAGATACATTGGTCATAAATGAATGGATTTACTTGAGGACTCTTGAGTTCTTTCGCCTTGGTCTCTATAACTTTATGCCAAGTACCACTCTGCTTTGATTGTTATTGCTTTAGTATATGTTCACAAATCAGGAATTATTTGCTCTTGAACTCTGTTTTTCAAGATTATCTTGGTGGTTTGGGAGACCCCTTGCCATTTTATAAAAATTTGAGGATCAGCTCTTCCATTTCCACAAGAGATCGCTGGAATTTCAGTCGGGGTAGTATGTCTTTCAGTGGCTCTGTGACGGAGATACAATGTTGGTCCCTGGCCCAGTTGGGGAATAAGAACATGCCTTAAGGGGCTGTGACTGCACCCCCGACCTCACCAGCAGACTTAAGCCCCACTTCTGACAGCTCTTCCATATGGAGACACACACACACACACACACACACACACCACCATTCCCTGGTCTGTCCCGCCTTTCAGCCTCAACCCTCGCTAAGAATAGGCAACAGAGGGTACAAGTCAGGGACCTTATGACTTAGGACGGGGGTCCCCATAACTGCCCCTCACTTCTGCTGGTACAAGTGCAGTCCTGGTATATTTGTTCTGTGGCCTTCAGGTGAGTCATCCCTGAGGCCGCGTGACATCAACATGTATCACAAAATTATTCTGGTTAAGGTGAGGCGGGGAGGGGTTCGGACTGGGCCAGTGGAGCAGGAAAGTGGATTCTGGGCTGCTGGGAGAATGCCTTTTCCCTCTAACGAGCTTATTTTCTCTCACTGCAGGACATTTTGGCCCAAGTGCTCCAGATTTTACTCAAGTCCAAGTTGCTGGTATGTTGGCCCTTTACTCATCCAGCTGGAAGACTTCCTGTAGCAGGACATTCATGGTTCATGGTCATTTTCTTAAACAGGTCTTGGAAGACGAAAATGCAAATGTTGATGAGGTGGAACTGAAGCCAGATACCTTAATAAAATTATATCTCGGCTATAAAAAGTAAGAAAAGTCTAATTAATCACTAGCTGCCCCTCACCCAGCACCTTCCCGGGGCTCTGCACTTGGGAAGCAGGCAGTGGGGTCCAGCTGGGGTACGGCCCTCATTTCACAGCCCTTGTTTCCCTGACTCTGGGTCCAGTGTGTTTCCTTCTAAATGGCCGGGGACGCTGGCCTGTATATTTCCAGGTGACTTGGTTCTGCTTCACTTGACACAGTTGGGGGTGGGACGAAGAGCTGTCTTGTTGAGCGGGGCCAGGGACACCACCCTACACTGACCCTTTCTGTGTCTCCTGCAGTAAGAAGTTAAGAGTGAACATCAACGTGCCAATGAAAACAGAGCAAAAGCAGGAACAAGAAACCACACACAAAAATATTGAAGAAGACAGAAAATTGCTGATTCAGGTGACCTATGGGGGTAGTGGACCATCCCAAGAGTGTCATGGTCCAGGGTTGGAGCAGGTGACAGCTTGGCTCCGGGACAAACAGCAGGTGGGAAGCAGGTGGGCTCAGGGAGTGGTGTTAGTAAAGTTTTCTCTTAGTAAATTTTCCTGATGAGTTGTCAGTTCCCAGTGATCCCACAGGACAGAGTAGAGCAGTCCTGCAGGGTGTGCTAGGCTGTCACCTGTCTTCCAGGGACTCTATCCCACAGAGGTGCTGCTAGGTTCCAGCCACCAGCCTTTCTTGGTTGGCAGCTGAGCACCTAGCCATGGCTCTACCTGGGCTCCTTAGGAGTCCTTCCCAGTGGAATGAGGGGTTCCAGTTGCGTAGGGCTCAACAGGAGTGATTTCCACATCTGTAGGATCCTGCTGCCAGGTGGGGAGGCCAAGCCTGCATCTGTAGTACCAGATGCACACAGCACCCCAAGCGCATGTGAGCTTCATGGGTGCTGTCACCTGTGTCCCCACAGGCAGCCATCGTGAGGATCATGAAGATGCGGAAGGTCCTGAAGCACCAGCAACTGCTGGGGGAGGTGCTGACGCAGCTGTCCTCGCGCTTCAAGCCTCGGGTCCCGGTCATTAAGGTACAGGGTCGGGAGGCAAGTAAGGAAAGAGGAGCTCAGTGGGTCCACAGATCTTTCTGGTCTTTTGTTGAAATGTTCTTGGAGGAGGTGCCGCCCAATGTGTACCAAGTGCACGTGCCCCAGGGGCTTCTGTCCAGCCTTGGTTGGGTGGTCTGTGTGAGCCATGCTCAGGGAGCTCCCTGACTCCAACGGCCTGGGGGTGGAGAATCAGGCTGTGCGGAGCCCATTGGTGCTCACCTTTGTCTCCCAGCAGCTTCTTCCTGCCCAGGTGCCTTGGGGTGGGAGTACTGAGAAGAGGTTGGGGACCAGTGGGACCAGAGGCCACAGCCTAGATGGAGCACATCTGTGGTGGGGGGTGGGGGACAGGGCCACAACGGATGGTGAGGTGGGTGTGTTTTTATTCCAGAAATGCATTGACATTCTGATTGAGAAGGAGTACTTGGAGCGAGTTGATGGGGAAAAGGACACCTACAGCTACCTGGCCTAGCCACCTCGGATGGTGTGGCCGAGCAGCTGGCTGCTGGAGGTGGGAAGTGGGAGACCGATGCCCCAGGGCGGCTTCAGGCCTGCACTCAATCGCTCAGGACTGACACTCCGTCTGTGCTTATGGACGCAACGCCATTTAATCTACCCTAAGGACCGAGAGGACGGGCCTCCACTGAGGCTGCATGCCACTGCATCACGTCAGCACACGCCGTCCTCGAGGCCAGAGGGCGGGCGCCCGGCCAGGCACCGCCGCTGTGGAGATGTTTGTACAGTGTGCTTCATTTTTTAATGTGTGAGAATAAAGAGAATTAAAAGATTTCTGTACAAGTCGCATTTGGTTTTGTTTTAAGTTTTACTAATTTCTATATGTAAATAAAAGATATAATGATTATGCATTTGTGTGTATTCCCTATCTTCCTGTGTCTTAGGCTTAATTTGAGGTCAATTGAAAAGGTGATGTTCAGCCTACATGATCACGAGGTGCCAAAGGAATCAGTTATCAGGTATCCACAAAAAATCATTGTTGCTCACCTCCCTGATAGGATCGCTGAAGACAAATGGATGCATAAGCAAATGCGGCAAAGAAAGCTGATGGTGCCCGGCTATCAAAAGTCAGGGGGTCTTACAGGCTTGAAGGTAAACAAGCAACCATCTGGCTCAGAAGAAACAAAGCCCTGTAAGGCATCATCAGAACAAAAAATCTTACCA
>NW_022103920.1:623069-660958 GCF_000313985.2 Echinops telfairi | reverse complement strand
CAGTGTGATCACATGTCCAAGGTATCAAGCATCATCAGGACAAAAAGTCCTATCATTGTGAATGAGGAGTGCAGAGGAGACCCAAAGTCCAGCTGTAGGCAATTGGACATCCCCTTAAGGAACAATGGTGGGGAGGAGACAAGCCAGTCAGGGTGCAATGTAGCAATGACGAAACATACTTTCCTCTAGTTCCTAAAAGCTTCCTCCCCACCCCCACCCCACTATCATGATCCCAGTTCTACATTACAAATCTGGTTAGATAGACCAGAGGATGTTCACTGGTATAGATAAGAACTGGAAACAGGGAATCCAGGATAGATGATCCCTTCAGGACCAGGAGGGTGGGGTGGAATGGGGGAACTGATTATAACCACCTCCTTGAGGGACAGACAAGTGGGTGAAGGGAGACATTGGACAGTACAAACTAACAAAATAATTTAAAATTATCAAGGGTTCACGAGGTGGGAGAGCAGGGAGGGGAAAAAATAAGCTGATGCCAGGGACTCGAAAGCAAATGTTTTGAGGATGAGGGCAATGAATGTACAAATGTGCTTTACACGATTGACTGATGGATGTATGGTGGTGAGTTGTATGAGGCCCCAATAAAATGATTTTTTTTTTTAAAGGGGTTTTGAGTTGCTGCTCACACCGCTATCGAAGGCAGTGCTTGCGCGGGAGGCAGGGCAGCATGATACCCTTGTGCGTGAGTGAACCACCAGGGAAGGTTCTCCCTCCGTAATAGGACTCCATCATTGCACAGGGTCAAGGTAAGGAGGGTCTCCAGGTGGCAGGCAGTTCAGTGACTGAGCACAACTGCTAAGGTAGATGGGAGCTGGATACACACGCGATGGTTTCCAAGGGATGAAACAGAATACTGCGTGGTTCCCCACTGGAAGTTCAGAGCCCCTCAAGCATCCTGAGTTATTCGACCACATTTTGCACACCCAGGCCGGAGCTTCACAAAACTTGGGACATGGAATCCAGTGGGAAAGTGAATAGAACAAGTTTTCCCACCACCTTTTTGAGAAACCCCTCCTTATCAAACACATTAAGTTCTGAGGTTTTAGTAAGGCAGAGCTTCCAGAACCTCTGAAAATCCTTCCCTCAAGATGTCTCTCTCGGCCTCATAAGCAAGGGGACCCTGGAAGATAGTTAGACAGCATGCTGTGGTCGTTCTAATACCACACTTCGGGGTGAATTATTCTCAGATCTGGGGGGCAGCTTCCAACCCTTCTTTCAGCTTCTGGTGGTCCCAGGTATTTTTTTCTTATGGCTATATCACTCCAACCTCTCCCTTCACCTTGGGTGGGGTCTTCCTGGCATTTACAGGACGTACCACCCTAATGGAATCAGCACCAATGTTGGTGTAGGTGTGACCTTGAGCTTCCAACCCAGGTCCCATTCACAGGGACTCTAGGTTAGACTTCAGCTTTTTCTTGGGGAAGCTGAGCCCATGTCAAGGATCAAAAGGCACCTGGAATTGAGAAGTACCTTCTGACAGGCTAAGGAGCTTAACGGTACAGCAGGTCAAGCACAGCACAGGGCTACTCCAGACAGGCCGGCAGCTCCCAGCTTTAGTGTGGGAAACCCTACAGTCACCATACCATGAGTTGGAATCTTGTCTCTTCTGACATGTCCAACGTACATAAGATGAAGTCTCGCCATCCATGCCTCTAAGGAGCACTCCGGCGCCTCACTTCTTTCAGTACAGATCTTGTCTGTCCTTTTAGCAGTCCAAGGTACTCTTCACCAGCACAATTCAAATGCATCGATTCTTCCACGGTCTTCCTGATCCAATGTCCAACTTTGACATGCATATGATACAATGGATAATACTATGGCTTGGAGTCAAGTGCACACAAGAGGTGACCCGTGAGCTTCAATGTAGGAGTGTAAGAGAAAACCACCATGGAAATTCAAGTATCTTTATTCAAAGATGAAAAATGTACCACACGGCATTACTGCAAAAGGTCATGGGTACAAAACTGCAGCTGGTGAAAAGGCAATAAAAAGTGGGGTTTTAAACTCATTACTATAAATAACTGTTGCAGCACTTGGCGGACTCCAGACTCACACTGCCCTCTGGCGGCCACGGTCAGGGGATCTCCATCTCCCTCTCAATGCCCACGTACTTCAGGGCATCAGCCTGGCTGTATCTGCAACGACAGGAGAGCCTGTGGGTGACGAGCAGCCAAGAGTGACAGCAGGTGCCACCGTGGCAAGTGGGAGCCCAATCCCCTCACACTGGCTATTATTTCTGCAAGTCTCAGGGTCCCAGAACCGGCAACTCTGATCGAGACAGTCCCAGGCTGAGAGGCTGCCCATCTGGCTGATCCCCAGAGGGAGACACGGGGCTGCCAGGCATGGTGAGCTGACTGTGGAGAGGCAAAGCAGCAGCTGTGCGGGCACCACAGGCTGGCCGAGGTGAGGTGGCAGGGCAGTCCAGGCTGAGTGCAGCACTGACCTGTAGTCAAAGAAGAGCTCCTCTCCAGTCTGGATGGCCCGCTTGGCAAAAATGCCGATCCTGTGGTCCCCGTTGACCATCATCACTGGAAGAGACAATGCGAAGGTCACCAGGGGTTTCACAATCCCCTCAGGCCAGAGTCCCCACGGCTCTTGCCACCTACCTTTCGCATAACAGTTTGGATTCACTGAGTGATTGGCAAAACGGATTTTATTACCCTTGCGGGTTGCATCCACCACAAAATCTACAAAGAGAAGAGCAGCGCAGCAATGAGTTCGCTCAGACGGTGGACAGCAAGCCAGCCAGCAACCTTCAGCCGTGAGCACGGGGGTGTGAGAGCCACTGCCCCCTGGGCCAATGCCAGCACTTGTTCACTCCAGGACTCTGCTAACTGAACACAGACTACTCTGGCCAACATCTAGCACACCCGCCTTCAGGTCTGATAGGCTGCACCAGCATTCATTCCTTGTGTAGGATGTCTGGGGCTGTGCCTGGGTACCCTGCACGCCGAGAACCCCACTGGCCATTATGTAGCCCTTTAATCTCTGTCCTTCCACCCCAGAAGGGACTGGAGTCGCCAACCCATGAGTCTTGGGCTGCCAGCCTTGGTGGTGGTCTCTGTAAACAATCTGCCGCAGGGGGTCCGCTAAATTCAGGGTGTGGTGAGGCTCAGAGAATCCACGCACCGTTATTGAGGTTGAAGAGGAAACTGCACATGTACTTGTCATACACTTTCCCTCTCCTGTCAGCCTCGTCTTGGGAAATGATCTGTCAGAAAAGACACGAGGGTTGGGTGGGGTCGTGTTGCAGGACACGCAGATTGTCGCTGCTCTGGGCCTTCTGAGAATGTGACCTTTAGTGCCCACGTGGAGGTGAACATGGACTTGGCAGCACCCCCCACCCAGCCCCCGGACAGAGAGACTGTCCCCAGGTCCAAGGAGCTGCACCCAACTCTAGAAAGGGCAGAGCCGTGGTCAGCAGGCTCACGGGCTTCTCACCTCTCCACAGTACTCGGAGATGAACTCGTTCTTCTGAACTGGGTCCTTGATGAAGATGCCCCAGCCTGCCACATCCGAGGGAGCCAGTAACAGATGCTAGGGCGGACAGTCTCCGTCAGCATGCGTGGGCAGCACCCACGCCAAGACCCGGGTGGTGGAGCCGGTTTGCAGGAGGCAGCCCTGGATGACTCACTTTGAACGTGGCTATGATACCCAGAGCTGACCCCTGGCAGGGCTGTACCCGTGTGCACTGGGTTGAGGTCACAACAGGATGAACAGCAACAAGTTCTGGATGGCCACATGCCAGCCCACACGGCAGGTGGAGCAACCAAGGCACCTAGCTAGTCATACTGAGTCTCAAGTTCCAGGTGGAAGCCGCCTGGCTGCAGTGCATCCACTCACGTGATAACTCAGTCCCAGAATGCACACAGATACACACAAGCACATGCCCACACCCTCTCCAGAGCAATCAGGAAGACCTGGAGGCAGTGAAAGTGCTTCACTGCAAACTGAGACTGGTGGCCCAGAGCATGAGGAAAAGCAAACCGACTGCCTCTGGCAGAAAAGCAGCCTCGGGAACCCTGCAGGGACACCCCACCCTGCTGTGCGCCTGAGGGTCAAGGCTGTGCCCCAGGGAAGAATAATGGCTGGATTCCCATAGACGGCCAGGCCTTCCATGCCTCTGAGCGGTCTGGAACCGCCACCGGCTGTCTGTAAGCGGCCCTGCCCCCTCGTCTATCTGTGCCAGGCACAGCCCCACTACAGCGCACTCACCTTCTTGGAGCCTCTCTGGATGCTACAGTTCTTGCAGGACACGTTCTTGCTGTCCCAGTGGTCGGCAGCCCCGCAGGTCAGGCACAGGTCAGGGTCACACTCGCGCACGGCCAGGTAGCAGGGGCACTGCTTGGTGTTGCACTGGGCTTTGCAGCGGCAGCCCGGGAAGCGGTTCTGGCCTGGGGGAGAGAAGCACCAGGGCTGCTCTGGCACTCCGTGTCCAGGGGTCACTGGCAGGTTCCCTCAGCCCTCACATCCTGTGGGAGTTTTACTGATTCTAATGTACGTGACAAAACTAGGGAAACCAGAGGTCCATTCTCACAGCACGTGTCCTAGGAGACCAGATAGCACAGTGCTGAGGCGCTGAGGACACTCTGCTATGTGCTGCAGTGGCGGCGGAACCCGGCTTAGTTTGCAGAGTGAGGCCCCACCCGGTTAGCCCAGCACTCACACTCAGAGCTGCACTGGCAGAACTTCTCACAGAAATTCTGGGCAATCACACAGGGACATGCGCTGTCACAGGGCTGCCGGGGGTGGTCACAGGGCTGGTAGTTGTACACATGGTTCGAGGAGCCATCTGAGTAGGAATGTGCAGGGAGACCAGTCAGAGGGAGGGCCCTGAAGCAGCCCACACAGCACGCCCACCCCCTTGGGAGGAAATCCACGCAGTCTCTGTGCCAGTACCCCCCACCAGCCTGGTGAGGGGGTGGGGAGAACACGAACCCTTCTTGAGCTGTATCTTTCTGCAGTGTGCCGCCCACAACCTGCGGACAGAGGAGAGCACAGTCCCATAAGACTCCAGGGAGTGGGGGGCCACGCTGCATGTGGCAGTGACACACTGTCCTGCAAATTCGAGCCTGTATCCCAGCAGCCTCTGCTTGGCTCAGAGCAACCCAGTCTTTGTATTGCCGCTCACTCCACAGCCCACGCTGAACAATGGATGACCCAACTAATGGGGGTTCAGACAAGGGAAACCACAGCAAGCCTCAACTCAAGCCCCCGATGGTCTGGGGAAGGCTGGCCAGGCTTGGACAGACAGTGAGTAAGTAACCCACCCACACACTGTGGCTCTGAAGACCCGTCTGCCCAGCCCACTCCTACACCTAGTGACCAGTCAGACACGCACCCAGCAGCTGTGTCCAACCTCAGAATGGCAGGGCTGCCTGCCTGGGAGACACGGCTACATATGCCCTAGCCTGATGAGCTATAAATACTTAGCTTAGTTTTCTGAACTTCCCCTGTGGCCCCTGGAGACAGCTTAGTGCAGACAAGCAGAGAGAGTACCCTCCACCCTGCTGGCTTCGCCTAGGTGGTGCAGACTCACCGATGTTTCCTCTTCTTCTTCCTGGGAGGTGTGTCAACATCCTCGGCTGGGGCAGGCGCAATGATGCTGGACTCCTTGACCCTGAACTCGTACACCTGACAGGAAGCATAGCATGAGGCGCCTCCTCACGGACACTGAGCTTATGTTCTCCCCCCTGACACTTCTAACAGAAGCCCAGCAGAGACACCTGCAAGCTCTCATGCCAGCCCCTCCTGAGGACAGACTTCACTAAAAGAGCAGGTAGTGCCACAGGGCAACAGGTTCCAGGTTGTCCTGCCGAACCCACCTGTCTACAGGTCTTGGTCCCAATGAGCCGCGCAATGGCACAGAAGTTGTCATAGTAGGTGCCGATAAGGACCCGGAACATGGATGCCTCGGCGCCACTCCACTCCACGCTCTCAGGAGGCTCAGTATTTGGCTTCATCTTGATGGGTGTTTGGCAACGAGAGTTTGCTTCTGCAAGTGCCCATAAACATTATCAGTCAGGTAACTAAAGGCCAGCTTAAAAAAACATTAAGGATGTGAGACAGTGGGGCAGGCTGAACACCATGCCCTCCCACCATGCTCAGAGCAGTAGCACTGCTCAGAGGGCCACCAGGAAGAGGGAGCAGGAGGAGAAGAGCGTTAGGAATAAACGTGGGTGATCATCCACCCCCTACTTTGTAATCAGCAACACCCGGGACCTGCAGAATCCCTGGGGCCCAGCTGGGCTCTGACCCGAGGAGCTAGACGTCTCATCCTTCTTCTCCTCCTCCTCCTTGTCGTTATTCTCCCCGCCCGTCTCCGTCCCTGCCTCCCGGTCACTGTCCGTGTCCTTGGACTCCAGAACATTGATGGTAGGAGTGCTGGGCCGGCTGCTGTTGTTGGGCAGCCGGCCCCTCCGGCGGCCGCCAGGGCGTTTGGGCGGGGTCTTGATCCGCTCAGCCGTGAGGGCTGCAGCGAACTCCTTTGCTCCCTCCTACAAGAGGAAAAATGCAGGCATGCAGGCTAAGTTCTAGAACTCATTTTGGGAGAGTAGGAAAAACTGTAAGAAATCTGTCACAGTATTCATTAATCACCAAAGGTCACTGGCACAAATGGAGACACTTGTTTCGAGAACTTCGGAGGGTTGGCAGGTGCTAAGTTACTATACTGGTAGAGATCAGACAAGATAGCTCTGTACTGGGTGTGAGGATTAAGCTAGAAGGTAAGGGTGTCCAACCTGTGGTAGGATGGACAGGCATACTTTGGCATGCCCCAAGGAAAGAGGATCACTAGCAAAGGCCACCATAGTTGAAAAGAGATGAAGAGGAAGACCCTCCACTCTTACCAGATGCTGGTAGCACTGCGGCCCACAAGGCTTGTTGTCAAGCGCGGTTTCTGTGTTCTTCCGCTTGTAGGTGTTGGGAGTTGCATGAAAAGCTGCAACGTAAACCCACCATGAGTGTCCGGGTCAACTACGATGTACCCTTTTTACCATCGCTCCCTCTGCACGCAGGTCCACAACCCACTCTCCGGCCACTCTGTTTACTCCGTTAGCGAGAGTGGGGCAGGGTCGTCCCCGGCCGCACAAGGGACACAGGCTAGGACTTAGCGAATGCCGAGGATGGCTGGCACTTCCTGACCACGGGAGGACGTCATTTCATGTCACTGCCACAGGAATTCTGGCATCAAGATTTCCTGATTTCTGAAGATCAGAAGTCCAGCTGCTAAATGAGCAACGAGGCTGATTCAGCGCAATCCAAAGCATCCGGTCACTAAAGCCATAGGGATCCCACAAGAGTCAAGAGTCTCAATAGCTGAGGGAGAACACTGGGGACTGAAAGTTCCCAATGGCCTGACAAGGACACTGGCAACAGAGCCCACACCCCAATCACAAGGTGAAAACTATCTAAACTAAGGTTAAAAAGCAACTTACTCATGAAGCAAATGGTTTAAACTCTTTGTAAAAAGGCCGTCTTTTCCTTCTGTCCATGGAGTTGAAAGGGGGATATAAGGCCCCTATCAGTGTTGGTGGCGGGGTGGGGGGGGTGGAGGGGTGGCCCCACTTGTGTCTGACCCAGCATGGGGTGTCATCTACAGGAAGGAGGAATCCGAGGCAGATTCTGCATCTAATCACCAGCAGGAAGGTTCCTTGACAGACTTAGTATGATAAAATGAGTTCAGGTAGGCTGTCTGCTCCTGCACACACTGTACCCATATTTCTACATTGAGCTTCTTACCCAAATTCTGCACACACCCCTGCAGGCAGGCAGGCAGGAAGGCAGGCAGGCAGGCAGACACACACACACACACACACACATACACACACACGTCTGCAGCCCCTCTGAATCACACTTAGAAAAGCAGGTGATCAGGCCCTGCAGGTGAGCCCCAAGCACCCAGTGAGAGAGAACAGGTCCTGGCCATGAGGAAAACTAACTTGTCCCCCTTCACTTCCCATGTCATTCAGCCAAAACCAGAAGAAAAGCCCATCTTGTGACGAGCGGGGATCTCCTCAGCAAAAGACATCCATCATTTTTGGGGGAAACATTAAAATAACTTTTTCTTCTAAGGCTCAATGTGGAAACCACACTAAGAGAAGTTGGCTTTACCTCAAACTTACCTGTAGCCCCTGGACTTAAAGACTGAAACTCCCCAGTGTGGGAAGTGCTATCCCAAGGGCACAGAACTGGCAGTCACTGGACTTTGATTCAGATCTCTTGCCCAACAAATGGTAGCCCAGAACTACCGCAGACTATTTTAGTGCTCTCCTGGCTTCATGGTGACATGTATTAACCTGGTAGGTAAGTTTTGCCCTATCACCAACCCACACTGTATAAATTATGTCAAGTCACTTAAGAGCTTAAACTGTAAGTCAATAATTCATGTATTATAGTTCATAACTGGCCAATACTGGTACAATTCCCTTTTCTAAACAGTGTTTTAAATTCTATACCATTGGCTAAATTAATGACATTATCAATAGAATTACCTTACGGCCCAGGAGGATTGATAGTGTTCTCTAAAATAAAATGACAATAACGCCTCTAAGATAAACCTGGGACATATATAAACTACAGACACATGAATGGGTTTGTGGCTCGCATTTCAGTCTGGCCCCAATCTAATAACATTAAGTTCTTAGGACATGGTCCTGCTTGTTGCTTATGCTGATAAAGAGATCACTGAGAACAGGAGTGCCGTGGTACAGTGTAAAGAAAGGAGAAAGTGCCAGCTATCAAAAATAGTCTCGGGTCAATCCAGAACAGATGATCCCTTCAGGACCAGTGCTAAGAGTGGCGATACCAGAAGGATGGAGGGAAGGTGGGTAGAAAGGGGAAACCGATTACAAGGATCTACACATAACCTCCTCCCTAGGGGACGGACAACAGAAAAGTCGGTGAAGGGAGATGTCGGACAGCGTAAGATGACAAAATAATAATAATTTATAAATTATCAAGTTTTTGTGAGGGATGGGGGTGGGGAGGAAGGGGGGAAAATGAGCTGATACCAAGGCTTCAAGTAGAAAGCAAATGTTTTGAGAATGAGGGCAACAAATGTAACAATGTGCTGGACACAATGGATGTATGTACGGATTGTGATAAGAGTAGTATGAGCCCCCAATAAAATAATTTTAAAAAAACAACTTGGATCTTAAAGACTTATCTTCAAACAAGCAGCCATCTAATGAGGCTAAATCCACAGAGAAGAAGCATACCAGCCAGTGTGATCTAAGGATTATAAATAATAAAATCCAAAATCCCAAAGAAGGAATAGTATCAGAGCTGAAGTTGTGAACACTCAGCTTGCAGGCTATGGATGACAGTGGAAGCACAAAATCCATTTGCAGGGTCTACATATGGATCAGCCTCTGGTGAATCCCCTGTGACTATAGACCAGGAATGTGAATAGCTTTGCTATCATGCAGAGTGCATTAGAAAGTGGATTCTTGCTGATGCAGCTAGGTTAAAATTTGTTCTGGTTTTTAATATCTTCTACTTTCTTTTGAATTGAGGTTTTCTGTTTTACTTTGTTACTGATAATGTGTTTAATGTAGATAAAATCCAGGACAGGTAAATCTAGAGAGACAGAGAGTAACTGGATTGATGATTTTTTGAGGGCACAGAAGAAGTTGTAAAAGAGTACAAAAGGAAGAAAATGCTCAGACATGAAATGCAGTAATAATTGTACAACTCTACGATTAAGTGAACCACTGAATTATATGACTTGTGAATTATATGCCAATAAAACTGTTGAATTAAAAAAATGATTTCTTCTAGAAATACCATTGAAGCTTGAATATGCTGTGCAACCCTGCGCAGGTGTCAGAACATCATCCTGCTCACCACGTGAGTGTAAAGACGGAGGAGCTAAGGGAATCTGGGATTTAGAAGGAAATCTACTCCCCTGGGCTCCCGAGGTCAGCTGGCTAGCTGGTGGCAGATGGGATTGAGGCTCACAACTCTCCCCACACTGGTTCTTACACGTTCACCGACTAACATCTGCTCTATGGGAGTGGGCCTGAGAAAAATTGGTAGCGGGCACACCTGAATGGGATGACTTCAGCCCAAACGTCTACTCTCAGTGAAGCTAAGGTTCTTATTTCTATCTTCCTAAAGAAAGATACCTACTCAGCCTCTCTCTTCCCTGTGTTACTGTGGGTTTGACCAAGGTGAAATCAGAACCTGATCTCGAGTTGGCTAAGCAGCCATCTTTCACTGTTCCTGGAACCTCTGAGGTGGAGTCACTTTCCCTCAGTCGGGACCAATACCCTACAATTCAGGGTTTCATACCAGAGTTGACCCAACCTTCTCCTTCACCAAATAAAACCCCTATCACATCACAAGCACTTCAACTAGAATTGACCAGGTCCAAATTCAAGCACATCCCCCAAGTTGAAAGGTTTGATTTAGAAGTGCTGCCTTCGTCAAACTTTTATCAGGAGAGAAGGAATCATGTTAAGAAAATGTGATTTGACCATTCCCCTCCCTTCCCCTGCATTTCTTCCCCAAGGCATAAGGGCATGAAAGTGTTCCTTCAGTAAAAGACAGCTACAAGCACGGCCCTGGTCTGATTCAACTGGAACTTGGTGTGAAAACTAAATCTCACTGAATGTTCCGCAGACCCTCAGCATAGATGGGATTGTGGGGGTGCAGGTCCATGGGCAATTACGTGAACTCAGCAAGCCCTCGGAGACTGAGAGATAAAGTGCTATTTAAATGACTCTAACACTGTATTTAGTATCCTATATACTCCAGAGATGGTGTACAGGATACATACAGATGTGTCCATTTCACCTAAGGGCCTGGAGCACCCATAGATGTGACTAGTTGAGGGGTCCTGGAGCCAAAGACATCAGAGCACACTATTTCACACACAGCCTGGGACAGTAGTGACAGAATAGGGGCAGCATCCAGGGCCCAGGTTCCAGCACTAAGCCCCACCTCATTCATCCTCACAAAACCCAGCTGGGACCATCATTGCCATTTGCAGAGAGGGAGCCTGCCAACAGCAGGTGGCCTGCCCGTGACTGGTGCCCTCCTGACAGACAAGCTCTCTCTTACAGAAACATTCAAAACTGAAGCACAGAGGGGGGGCAGTTCTGTCCCACTACACGTGCAGACTCAGCCATAACAAAGACACTTTCAGCTATCGGCCAAATAGTGTTAAAAATCTCTTCAAGTAACAATAAACATTCCATAAAGACTACTCAAAACATTTTCACCAGCTACAAATGTAACCCTAAACAGAGCAACACCCATGGCAAACCATCTCTAACCTCCCAGGTGCCTCTTCTCAGCCCGGCCTCCACAGGACCCAGAGCAGCCCACCCCTGCCATGGCATCAGAATCAGGTGATGACAGCTCCAGCCACACTTACGGTGCAGGAAGCAATCGTACTTGAAGCAGCGTCGGCAAAAGAGGGTGTGGAAGGAATGCAGGCTCTGCTCCCGCTGCACAGACTTAGCATTGGGCCCATCTATGTTGGGGGTGCACTCGGGGGGCAGTGCCCCGGGCAACTGCTGCTCAGTAAGCTCCTTGTACCTGAAGACACAGGCAATGGCCTTAGTGAGGTGATGCTTTAGATATTTCACACACACACACACACACACACACACACACAGAGGCAGAGCGGCCTCACAAAGACTCGTCTCACTTTTCCTTGAGTTCTTCAGCTGAGCCCTTGTCTGGAAACATGGAGGAAATGGCTTCAAATATTTTATCAGAAGGAAATTTCCGAGGTGGACAGCTTTCTTTATCTAAAAGGAAATATGAAAGAACAGGGAATAAAAATAAAGAAATCCTCAATCTTCTGTCGTCTGCACACACACACAAATGGTGATCTCCGGCAGAGCTGAAGCCATCTACTTTGTGTCTCACTTCCTTCCCCAGGGCTTCACGGGGTCTGTGAAGGACCTGTGGAGTCCTGCTGGCACAGGAGGTCATGTGTTGGGCTGCAGTTCACACTCACCAGCCACTCAAAGGGATAAAAAGGAAGCTGCCTGCTCCCTTAACAGAGTTACAGCTTTGGAAACCCTTGGGGCCCTTTCTGCAGTGAGCTTGCATTTTCTGTTATGTGGTGGTTGTTTTTTATGAAGTATTTGCTCTGATAATGATTGTTACAGTCTCAGAAACCCTATAAAAGGGTATTAAAAATCAGAATAAACACATGGCAATGGGTTTTTGTTTGTTTTTAAAGTGGGGGTGCATTGGCTAATAAAGTTCTTCATTCTTGAAAAAAGCAGATGGCATAGTGAGTTACACAGTGGGCTGCTAACTCTAAGGTCAGCAGTTCGAACCCACTATCTACTCCAATGAAAGAAAAAGATGAGGCTGTCTATTCCAGAAAAAATTTAGTCTTAGAAACCCAAGGGGCAGGTTCTACTCTTGTGCTACATGGCCGCCGAGTCTACATGGCTTCATGGCAGTGGCTCTGGCTGAGTCCTATCTGTGAACAAAGGAGCTCAACACAATGACCACAGAAGGCATTTAGTGTCACATTCTATGTTTTGCTCAAAGAGCAACTTTCCCTCAAATTCCTTTACACAGCACCATCCCGTGCTCTACCATGGACCTCCGTCAGAGAACACCACACATGGTGCCAGCTCTGTGCCTGGCATGCCCGGGGAAGAGCACAGATGTGCTGACCCCAGGAAGACGCACCGTCAGGGGCCTCCTCCAGATCTTTCTGCTTCTCCTCTCGCTCCTCGGGCTCATCTCCCTCCTCGTCATCCTCCTCGTCACTGTACTGGCCCAGCGCGTTCACCAGCTCCACAAAGATCTCGTCGTTAATAAACCCGCACTCTGAAATGCACCAAAGCCTGTCGCTTAACGCCCAGGGCTCACTGTTAAAAGCTTAGGTCGGACCCCACGCAGAGCTGACCTCAGCAAAACCAGGGACCCACTTCTAGACCTAGCTGTCTTACTCCTTCTGGAAGGTGACCCTCTCTCCAGACACTGTGGCCCACCTCCAGGGAGGGAGCAAAACCCAGGTCTTGCTGACAGCTGAACCCAGGGACTCACTGGTAGGCTCTCCCCACCAACCTCCCCATAGTCTTGATCTGAGTGAGCTTTCTAACAGCGGTTCTGATGTCACAGCTTCCTTTCCAACCACCACTGCCAGGTGCCTGTCACTAAATAGCAAACACAGTGACCCAATTTACAAACAGGACTTGGGCCCAGGTCAGCTCTCAGTGATCAGCCCAACAAGGAACTTCTAT
The DNA here is from genome assembly GCF_000313985.2 of Echinops telfairi. Taxonomy (NCBI): domain Eukaryota; kingdom Metazoa; phylum Chordata; class Mammalia; order Afrosoricida; family Tenrecidae; genus Echinops; species Echinops telfairi. Next base: position 647,717 of record NW_022103920.1, on the reverse strand, counting down.
GTTTAACTCCTCTCCAAGCCCACTGACCCCTTTGGTGCAGCAGCAGCCCAGACTCACCTCTGTCCCCATGCACCTTTCCATCATAGTTCTTTATCAATTCTTCAATGAATGTCCCATCCTGGTCTAAAACTTCATCCCCCATGTATGGGATGTTATGTAAAACTGTCTCGTCTTCCACCTAGAAGTATAGACCCACGTGAGGAGACCGTAGGTGCTTCGGGTCTGTCCTTGTCTGTTCTCCAGACCTCTGCATCAGACAGCATGTTCCAAACATCCAAGGAATGAGCCCCTCTCATCAAAATAAACCTAGCATCTTAGGAAAGAACTGTTCAAGGAAATAATTTTAAGAAAACAAACGTGATTTTAGCTAACCTGTCATCATTAAAGCTTTGCCAATTATCCTGAGTAAGGAAAACCACCACTGACACAGGGCACCAACCAGCCAGGTCCAGATGCCTCCCTATTCTCAGGTGCTAGTCAAGTTGAGACAGGAGAGTCTCAGAATTGAGAATACAATTTATTCACATCAACGATAAATGTATTTTTAAAATAGTATAAGGCTTTCTAAACTTCTTTTCATAATCTCGTCATAAGAGGCACTGAATATAATACAATTCATGGAATAGAGTACCCATAGTGCAATAAAGTAGGTGCTACATGCTTTCCAGCCTGTGTGCAGAGTTGTACCAGGTCGTAAAGCATGGCCGTCAAGGTGGCAGGCAAAGAGACAACAGGGCTGGGGTGAGTCTATAGATAGAGACATGTGGGGATGCTCCCCAAAGCAGCTTTGATGGATAGAGGGTCCTGCAGGGCAGTTGCTAAGGACGCATCTTTTGAACAGGGTGATCACACCAACCCAAGTTTGTCCAGCTCAGTCTGCAGATGAGGTGGGCAGAGGACATGCGTGACCATGAGAGCGTCCACCCAGCAGCAGTGCTTCAGACAGCTGGGCAAGTAAGGCGGAGAAAGTCGCAAGCAGGTGGGAGCAGTCTTCTCAGATTTAGCCAGTGTGCACACTTGCACACTGAAGCAGTTCCATGTTGGGGGATGGCGTCCTTAAAAGGAGCACCTGAGTGGCTCCACACTGTTCAGCGTACTTGGAGGGTACCAGAGTCCACCAGTCCTGCCCACAGAAAGGTCTGCAAACCTGCTACCCAGACCACAGCCCCAAGGCACCCTGCAGCCCAGTGCTCTGGCACAGGGAGCTGTCGCCAGGTGGCGTGTTTAGTGCCTGCTGTTAGTGGAGCTTCTCTGGCTATCAACCAAAACTGGGTGCCAGTTGGCCACTCCGTCTTCCCAACTGCAGCCCAACAACCTTTACTGCCCAGCCCAGGCCTGGCACGTAACATGCCAGCATCCCTTCTGAATGCCTCGGGAGCACAGGAGGCCTCCTCAGACTCCGAAGGTGACCGAGGCCCTCACAGGCAGTCTCTGGGTGCCGGCACAGGTGGAGAGACGTCCAGGAAGTCTCCAGATACAATGCAAGCACCACTCCAGAAGATCTAGGAGACAAGATTCTACTGGCGGCGCTCAAGGATCCCCTTCACCATGTCATGCACATGACGCTCTTTATCTAAAGGCACCTCAGAACACAAACTGGGCCTTCTCTTCCCCTCTGACCCATCTCATCATTCATTGTCCTTCTGCCACGAGTTCAGTGCCAGCATTTCCTACCTGTCACTGGACATGTGGCAAGCTGGTATAAACTGGTATCTGAGTTAGTTTATTGTGCCAACCTGGCCGATAAACACATGTGGGGCTAATTGAAAGGCAGAGGGATAAATGGGTGGTGAGCCTCGCCTTTCTAGTGCTCGGGTCTCTTGCTTTGTGATGGTCGCACCAGGGTGCAGCTGCCTTAGCAGTTCCCTGCTTCAGCTTGCAAGATTGACTTGCTACAAGACATCCCCAAGGAGAGGCCACATGGACCTATCCCGATGCAGCCCTGGGTGCTGGAGCAGCCGTGTGGGAGACCCCTGCTAGTGCTGAGATGCTTATTCGTTCACTGACTCAGCTTTCCTCCTGCAGTCGGCATCATTGCCTCTGTTTTGTGAGGTGGAGGACTTTGTGGACTGGTGTTGGGTTAATGGGTTAATGTTGGACTTGTGGGCTTGGGCAGCATTGGGTTGGGATGTTTTCGTGATGCACACTTTCTTTACATAAGACTCTCTTATACATGAGTTGCTGTGGATTTGTTTCTCTAAAGTAACCAGATTAATACAGTACCCAAGCTGGCTAGGACACCAACCACCCTGCAAACATCTCATCATGCAGATCATGTCCTAACATGCTGCCTAAAACACTGTGAAGTTACGAGTTCTCAACAGACAAAATCTGAAGTCAGATCAAGGCTGCAGAGTGCTGACTGGGCTCTCAAGAATCAGAACTTGGCAACAGATGTACACATGTGCTTGATACAATTGATGTATGGATTGTTATAAGAGCTGTAAGAGCCCCCAATAAAATGATTTATTATTTTTAAAAAAGAGTAAGAAATTGAAGCTTTATCTCTTCAAATAGATCCCAGGTGTGGACTTCAGCCTACCTAGATGGGGCTGGAAAAGAGTCTGCCTGGGGTTGGTCAGGCCCCTACCTCTAACCCTGGGGATGGCCAGCCCCACCCCCACCCGACCCTGGAGATGGCCAGTCTCCCACACCTGACCTAGAGATGGCCAGCCTCTCCCCCAACACTGACCCTGGAGATGGCCAGTTTCCCACCCCTGGCCCTGAAGATGGCCAGCTCCAAACCCCTGACCGTAGGAATGGCCAGCCCCCCACCCCTGACCTGTGGCTGACAGCAGAGAGGGAACACGGGTACGCACCATGAAGTTCTGCTGCAGGGGGGACCAGGAGTACATGATGGGCACCGAGGCAACCGCGTTCAGCGTCTTCAGAGGGATGGCTTGTGTGGGGAAATCCAGGTCGCTGCTCACTGAACACTGGGGCAAAAACGACAGAAGTCGCTTAGGCATGGGCCGGCCCGACTGCAGGTGGCACAGCCGCTTCATCGCAGGGCAATGGCAGCTCTCTACTTGAGCCAGTCATCATCACTCACAAGATCCTCTCCTTCACCATCCCCTCCTTTCTACTTAGGGTAAAAACAATCCTGATGTTTTCAAACCTCTGACCCTTTCCATACTCACCACTCTCAGGAAACAAACTGCTCTGAATGTCATTAACTAACACACACACTCAATGTGCTGGACTCACTGCCTGCCATCACCCACAAGGAACAGCAAGGGCCTGGCAAACAGGCCACCCACCATTTCCTAAGAAACAAAGCACCCTTTCTGCCCCCACTTTAAACACCTGTCACTCATTCTTGTGATCAGGTGACAGACAAACGTGTGGCAATACATCTGCCTGAGTTTCCATCACAACCAAACAGCACCAACAGATTCCGTCAAACTGTCATCAGGGAATGGGGACTGACAACAGCTAATTGGGCTTCCTTCTCTGCACTACCTGAAATACACATCATTCCAAGATTGGGCTCTTAGCCCCATTTTACAGGTAAGGCGATTATGGCAAAGAAAGGTCACACATGGACCACTTACGCCACAAAACCTGGCTCTGAAAACCTGCCCTCACCCAGTACACACTGCCCTTCTCCAACCTTCCATACCGTATTTCATCTAATCTACAAGGGCATCGAGGGCATTGTGTTGGGGCACCCATCACTTCTTGCATCACTGTGGAAAAGTGCTACCAATGAAACACTGGCCCAATAATGTCTCATCACAGTGCTCCCATTCCAGATGTTCAAATGTGGCCACGCTTGCACCTTTGATTCTATGAAATACGGTAGGTCTGTGCCAGAGGCGCCCGCCCTGGGCACTACCCAAACAAAAAGCCCACTGCCAGAGTCAATTCCGACTCGCAGCGACCCTATACAGGGTTTGAGGAAGTAGGATTTACAGGAGCAGGCAGCCTCATCTTTCTCTTGTCATGCAACTGATGGGTTTGAACCGCCAACCTAGTGGTTAGCAACTCAACGCTTATCCAACAGGGCCCAGGAATCCTCGTTCTTGTCTAGCACCCCCACCTAGTTACAGACTCCAGGCCTGCTCAAAGCAGCTAGAGCAGTGGGTGGAACACATTTTATATACACTGGTACCGAAACGTCCCATTGGATTCAAGGTCTGAAAAACGTTCGGCTCTTTAAAGCAGTGGAATCTGAGTAGGGCTGCCCTCACCCCGGCCAAGGTGCTGCCATGCCAGTCACAGCCACAGAGCAGAAACTCTCCCCCATGGTGGAAGGGTAGTTAGTACTGGGGTGTGCTGGAAGGGGTGGGTTGGGGGGTAGCCCATAACCTGCATGCCCACCTGCCAACATTCCAAGGGCCTTAGAGCCATGTCCTCCTCAGGCCCAGCAGGTTACAAGTGTTGAGCAACTGGCAGCCTCTGCTCTGTGCTAAGCAGTCCTCCCCTCATGACAGCCTGCCAGGTCAGGCGAGGGATAAGGTTGGGAAGGGGGCACAGGATGCTGGCATCTGTCCTCCAGTGACCAAGTGTCCTTCTCAGCAAACCAGACGGGGTGTTATCACCACCACGAGATGCCCTCTCATGCTTTTAAATGAAGATAACCTTCATTTCTTTTTTAAGTTTTTATTTCAAAATTGGTGGGTAGAGCCAAATGAATATTATGTGGCTTCACTTCTGCAGATCCGCTGCCCCACAGCTTTGACACTGAAGCCCACAATTCCAGGGAGGCCACGAGGCTGCTGGAAACACACTAGGTCATGAGACAGGACTGAGGCAGCCCTGGCTCTGTGCCCACTTGTCCCGAATGAGTCTGTCTACTGGCCTTCCCAGACTGGGCGGGAATGCTCACGGCTCCAACTGGTAGAAGCCAAAGCTGGAGTGAGGGCTGAGCCTGCTCCTCACCCCAATTTGAGTCAGGAAATCAGCTCTCTGAGGCCAAACGAGGGCTCTCTTCCCTGTCCCGCACAATGTCTCAAACAAGGAGGCACTCAAAATTGCTCCTGGGAGAGGAGGCTGCAGGTCCTAACTCTCCAGGCCAAATGCAATGAATGTTGTCTGAAGCTGAGGAGAGACTTAGAAAACTTGAGGTTTTCCTCCTGTGAGCATCACTGCAATCGTTCCAAACACCGATCCCAGCCCCTATTGCACCTATCTACTACATACTAATCACCACAGTCCTTTCTTTCCTGAACTAATATTCAAATGCACAAGCATCTGTGGCTAAACAAATCTGGGATTTCTTAATCATTTATTGACTAACAAGAAAGTAACTCAAAAATCCCAGTTACTTACCAGTAACCTCTTTTTCTTTGAAAATGTATCATCCTTGACCATTTATGCAATTCAGTCTTGTCTTTCTCAGGCTCTAAAATGATGCTGAGCTCATGGGCAGTCCCCAGTGTTTAGCCTGATCAGAAAGGCCCAGCTCCTGGGCTCAGCACTCAGCAGGCAGCCTGTATAGACTACCTACATTCTTCAACTCTCCCTCCTTTGAGAGCTGACCACAGGACCATAAGAGTTCCAGCCACGGCAACAGTGGCTTTAAAGACAGTGCCCTCTGCTGGCCATCAAGGATGCTACCTTTCCAGAGAAGCAGCTGACTGGTAAGGAACGGGTCCCTCATAGGAGGGTAGACTTACATCAACCAGCTGGTACAACAGGCTGGGCCACTGGGGCTGCAGAGGGAGCCGCGCCCAAACTAGCGGCTGTAGGAGGACACAGCCCAACTGAGACTCTTGGCAGAGGCTGGTTCCAAGCAAAAACTGTTATGGAAACCCGTGGAGGGAAGAGCAGGTGAGTGGCCTGCAGGGAATGGAGAGACATTAACACACCTACTATGTGCTACGCATGGCGCTAGACTTCACAAACGCTAGTTATTCAAACACACAGTTCCCTAGGGTACAGGGGGACCCCTCCTCCCCCGAGGTCAGTCCCAGAGCCCTCCAGCCTTGAGTCCTGAACAGGAGGGCAAGTAGAGCTTCCTTGGAGCAGGAAGAAGCACTCTGTCAAAAGACTGTGTCTTTTGACCCCTGAGATCGCCATAAACAGCCTGCATTCTCCCAGCTGAGGTGACAACCCCGGGACAGGCGGTTTCTGACACTCCTGTGTTCTTAAGGGTTCCACTGCAGGCACAGCCTGGTTAAAGCTGGTGAAACAGTGTATGGCTGAAACCTCGGCTCCCTGGGGGGCAAAGTGCTAAAGAGGTGTGCTTCCAGTGTGGGAGCACCAGTACATGGACAGGGTAAGAGGCTGGGAAGCAAAGGCGACAACAGGGCAGAGGAGCCGGCTCCTTCCTGGACAAAGTGCGTGGCTCCAAAGGTAAAGGGCCAGAAGACACAGTAGCAAGAAAAGCAGGCTGAAGGACAGACACATCTCCTGTGTTGGAGCCACACAGAGGAGGGGCCAAGAAGCCAGCCACTGCTGGTGGGTCCCCAACAATCGGCAGCATGGGGCACTGAGTATATACAAAGGGATGGCAAGCTCAGACTTCTCCCAGGGAAAGCAGACACCTAGAGGGCAGAGAGAGAAAGCTCAACCCCTACCTCACTCCTTACAGCACACAGAATCCTGACAGGTTGAGGAGAAATGTACACAAAGAGACAAAGAACTAAAAGGACCACAGGAGAGAGCAACCTCTACAGAAAACCAACCGATCTCGCTGCTGTCAGCTCAATTCCAATGGGGCAGGCCCATGAGGACAGGGTCGAACTGCCTCACAGAGCTTTTCTACAGTTGAGTTGCTGACCTCTCAGTTAACAGCTGAGCTCTCTAGCCACTGTGCCACAAAGACCCCTTTAAAAATGACTTAAAAAAAGAAAACTAAACTCACTAGCAACAGGGACAAGTGTTTTCTTTTTTAAAAAAAAAAAAAAGGTATTTGCAATATCCATGAAATCCTTACCAATTATGAGAAAAGCAAAACAAAACTGCCATCAAGTGGATGCCAACTCATAGCGACCCTACAGGGCAAGGTAGAACTGTCCTTGTGAGTTTCCAAGGCTAACCTTTATCCACAGAGCATATGATGGTTTCAAACTGTTGACCTTGTAGTTAGCAGAGTCCAACACATAACCACCATGGCTCTAATCATGTGAAAGGGGTCCCCTAATTTTCAAAGATTCCAGAGCACAATAGCAAATTCACAAAATATGTAGAAAGACAATGACAGAGGCTCTACCTCCCTGGTTAAACAACAACAACAAATTCAAATTGTAACAAATTTCACCTATCTGACAAAGACGTGGTAGGTACTAGATCCTTTGTTGAGTATATTGGTCAAAGTGTCAACCTTCAAGAACAGGCTGGGGTAGGCAATTGGTACTATCTACTCAATTCTAGACGTGACAAAACTAGAGCCGCCCATTTAAATACATGCATTTGCTTCTGCACTGGATACAGAGACACACATGTGAAAAGCTGCACAGCAGCACCATTTGCAGCCATCGTACACTGATGGCGAGGGACTGTGGAGCATCTCTGAAATGACAGGGTGGGGGCACAGCCACTGCAGTCATTTCTCAGAGTGAACATACTGCCATGACCAGAGTGTTCGTCTACGCACACATCTTTAGGAAGGAAAGCCAGACTGAGACAAGACAAGAGGCTTCTGGCCTGTTCGATGATTTCTGTAATAAGAGTTTTTAATCAGCAAGAAGTTAAAATAAAGAGCTTCAGCTTTCTCCCACACATAGGCCAGTTTAAAAACTGGTACCTGTGGTATACATGGGTAGTTCCTGCAATTCGCCCCAACCCTCCCAAAATGCTGCTCAAGTGACATTCTTTTGTAACATCTAAATAGGAAAACAAAGCAAATCTTTAACAGTAAATTTAAGTCAACCAGGCTATCAGGTTAAATTATAACAAAGTTCTAGATCAAATAAAACTAACTTAGAACAAGCTCTAACATCCCAGAGTAGAGAGGCATTTGCTTTGCTTTTGGTTTATTTTGTTTTCTTCTTTAAATAGATGTCACCATTTGGCTTTTCCTTTTGGGAAAGAGACATTTGGGGTGAGAAAGCCAAAATTTTTTAAGTTCTGTGATAGTTAATTTTTAAAACACCGTGCACAAAAAATTCTAAGGGAAAAACATCCAATTGGAAGCAACTTCGACTGCCTTATGAGTTTCCCAAAACATAAACTTTTGTCATTTTTTTAAAAATTCACCTACTGCACTTAAGATATTTTTAAAAATAAATGGAAGCATAAGTAGTTTTGTTTTGTTTTTTTAAAGACCTTTTGGAAAAGAGTTTTACATGGGTTTCCTCTCAGAAGGAGAAGCGTCCTCTGTTCTGTTGGCTTCAACTAGAGAAAGCAGGGCTGAGTGGTGACAGGGCAGAAAGAGACCTGTGAGCTGAAATTCAGCCCTCCAAGTGAACTCAACATGTGGCCATGTGAGAGAGGCCAGTGACTCGCAGAGAGCTTGTGCCAGAGCCCGGTGCCCAGGAGGGACCTGAGACTGGGGAAGACAGGCCCCTGAATTTCTAGTCAGTTGGCTACCTGCACTGGAAGTGAAGCTGCATCCCCTGGCCCACAGCACTGTCATCCCTTCGGAGCTGGCCATGTCAGTCTTGTACACAGTTATCATTGCACACTAGTCAGTAAGCAAACAAGCAAATGTTTACATGGAAAGGAGACAACCAATGTTTTCTTCTCCTTCAACAAATAGTCAGTCCAAATCCCAATAAAAGAACTTCTACCTTCTAACACCTTCTAACTCCTTTTGATGGAGTTCTCTCCCAAAAAATTTGTTTGCAAATATTTCTGACATGACTAGAATGAGCAAGCTAGTAGCCATTAAGATGCCTCTGGCTACTCACTGGTGAAAGACAAGCGTGGCTGATTGAGGCTGCCCCTGCGAGACTGGCTAAGAAAAGAAAGCCCTGCACAGATACACATGCCCATAGGATGCCTGCCTCCTACAATAACAGTATCCTGGGGATTGGGCAGGACCACTACAGGGCACTGGTTCACGTACCAAGAAGACAGGCAGGACCAGAGCTAAGCTCTTTTCACACTCGAACATATAGATAGTAGAGCTTCTACTAACCACACATCTGTCAGTTTGTCACACTGTGGTGGCTTACAGGCTCTCATGATCTGGAAGCACCAGTGTCTCAAATACCAGCGAGGTCACCCAGATTTCATTGGCGCTTCCAGACTAAGATAGAGGAGGAGGAAGGACCTGGTGATGATTTCTGAAAGACCTGGCCAGTGAAAAGCTTTTGTAACGAACACTGGAGCATTTTCTGGTACAGGGCTTGCAGATGAGCCTCTCAGGTTGTAAGGCACTCAAAATAAGACTGGCCAAGAGATGCCTCCTCAAAAGTTTTAAAAAATAGCTGCCTCCTCAAAGTCAAGGCTACCACAATGGTATGAATGGAGTAAAGGCTTTGGGATCATCAATTGCTGATGCAGCAAGATTCAAAATGAAAGAATCAGCTGCAAACCTCTATTAACAGTTGGAACATGGACTGCACACAGCATGAATCCAGGAAAATTGGAAGTTATACAAAACAAAATGGAACTCATAAAGATTAACACCCTAGGAATTAAATAAACTGAAATACACTGGTATTGCCCATTTTAATCAGACATGCATATGATCTACTATGTAAGAAATGACAAACTAAATCACCTTCATTATCAAAAACAAAATTTTAAGATCTATCCTGAAGTGCAACATTGTCTGTGATAGGATATTATCAATACACCTCCAAGGAAGACCTATTAATGAGGCTATTATTCAAATTTATACATCAGCCCCTAATCCCAAAGAAGAAACTGAAGAGTTTCATTATCTTCAGCAGTCTGAAATTGACCAAACATGCAATCAAGATGCATTTAAAATTACTGGTGATTAGAATATTACAGCTGTTAACAAAGAAGGATTAGCAGTTGAAAAGTATGGTCTCCTTAAGTGATAAAAATGACTAAATAACCCATGACAAAATTTTTATGACCAACAAACTCATTAATTGGAAATAACTTTTTTCAACAACATAAACAACACATATACATATTGTGGCAGTTACATAATCTCCTGTCAGCTTGAGATGGGGTGGAGTCAAGCCTGTCAATTAGGTCATAGCCAATGAGGCCTCTATGTGCTCATGGCCTTCTTCTGAGGATTCTGGGAACTCCTGTCCTCCTCCCTGGAGGTGGGTCACACACTCTCCCTGCTTATTATTCCTGTTGACAAGCCACGTGAAGCTACACTGATGGAGCCAGAGGAGCCACGTGAAGACCCATGCCAATGCTGAGATTCCACCGCTACTGGGTCCAAGACTTTTCCACCCACTGGCTTGTGATCTTCCAGCATTCAGCATCAAAGGACATGTGTTTCTTGAGTCTGAAGAGAAATTTATAGACTAATATTGGACATATGAGCTAATATCAGACTTATGGACTTGATCTGAACTGCGCTGGGATGCTTCTTAATATATAAATGTCCTTTGATATAAAGTTCTTTCTTATACACATGAGTGTCTCTGGATTTGTTTCTCTAATCAACCGAAACTAACACTTATATGAACTTCAACAGATAGGATACACAAGAATCAAATCAACTATATCGTGGTAAGAAACAATAGAGAAGCTTAATATCAGTCAAAACTAGGTCAGTGGCCAACTGCAGAAACCATCAATTGCTCATATGCAAATTCAAGTTAAAGCAGAAGAAAAATAAAACTAGTCCACTGGAGCTGAATTATGACCTGGAGTATATCTCACTTTAATTTAGAAACCATGTCAAGAACAGACTGAACACAGTGACTACAGACCGAAAACCAGTCAGGTGTGAAATGGTATCAGGAGTCCTATGTGAATCAATCCCAGAGTCATTACAAAGAAAAGACAAAATGGATATCAGAGAGATTCTGAAACTCTCCCTATAACATTGAAAGGCTAAAATGAATGGAAGACTCATATGATGCCCTCATTGAACCACGGCGCTGCGGTGGACAGCACTGAAGACGCAGTGCGGTAATAGTGCACGGTCTGGCCCCATCACGCTGGGCCGAGGCACTGAGGGCATGCAGCAGAGCAGCTGGGAGCAGAGTGATGAAATCCCCGGGGAATACCAAAAATAGACTTTGGAGAAAGAGTAGGGCACCCCATCAGACTCAACAGGAAAACACTCATAAAGGCCAACAAACAGACCTTGAACTACGTTTATAGGCTTTTCCATTTTGTCACTGGCTTTCTTTTTGTTGTTTTGTTTTTGTTGTTGTTGTTGTTACTGTTTGTTTTGACTTTCTTTGTTGCTTTATTTGACTTTGCCTGGTTTTTGCACCTATTAATGTAGCCTAGATAAGATAGGCGGTGAGGTAGCTAGCTTATTGTGCCAACCTGGCCAATAAACAAATATGGGGTTAATTGAAGGAAGGAGGGATAAATGCCTCGGTGAGCCTCGCCTTTCTAGTTCTCGGGTTTTTTGCTTTCTGATGGACCAGGGTGCATCTGCCTCAGCCAGTTCCCTGCTTTAGCACTTCCTGCAAGACATCACTGAGGAGAAGCCACATGGACCTAGCCCAATGCAGCCCTGGGTGCTAGAGCACCCATGTGGAGACCCCTGTACATTCACTGACTCAGCTTTCCTCCTGCAGTTGGCATCATTGCATCTGTTTTGTGAGATGGAGGAAGACTTTGTGGATTGGTGTTGGACATATGGGTTAATGTTGGACTTGTGGACTTGGGTAGCACTGGGTTAGGATGTTTTCTTGATGCACACTTAACCTTTATATAAAACTCTCTCTCATACATGAGTTTTTGTAGGTTTGTTTCTCTAAAGTGCCCAGACTAATACAGGAGGGATAAATAATTCAGAGATCAAAAGAATAAAACCAATGGTTCTGGGGGGAATACAGAAGAAGGGAAGGTGGGAGAAAAGAAGCGGGGGCGGAGGGGAACAACCCAACCCAGGGACAAGGGAACAACAAGTAAACTAAAATCAATGGAAGGAGTATCATAGGATGCCTCGTGGGGCTTAATCAAGGGCAATGTAGCAGTGAGGAATTAATAAACCTGAATGAAGGTCGAACATGATAGTGGGACAAGAGGTAAGTAAAAGGAAACAGAGGAAAGAACCAGGAGGCAAAGGACAGTTATAGAGGCCTAAATTCAGGCATGTACATATGTAAATATACATATAAAACGAGAGGGGAATAGAACTATGTGCTCATATCTATGTTAAGAATTAAGAAAAAAAGAAAAAGAATTAAGGTTGCAGATGGACACTGGGCCTTGACTCAAGTACTCCCTCAACACAAGAGCACTTTGTTCTAACAATCCCGCATTCTGTGATGCTCACCTTCTCAACACGATCGCTGAAGACAAAATGGGTGCATAAGCAAATGTAGTGAAGAAAGCTGATGTTGCCCAGCTATCAAAAGATCTAGCATCTTGTGTCTTAAAGGCTTGAAGATAAACAAGTTGGCCATCTAGCTGAGAAGCAACAAAGCCCACATGGAAGAAGCATACCAGCCTGTGCGATCATGAGGTGTTGATGGGATCAGGTATCTAAGACCCAAAACAAAATCATACACAATGTGAATGAGGGAAGGGGGGTGGCATGGAGTGGAGACCAATGCGCATCTATAGACAATTGGACATCCCCTCACAGAGGGGTCACAGGAAAGAGATGAGCCCATCAGGGTGCAGTATAGCACCAATGAAACACACAACTTTCCTCTAGTTCTTTGTTGCTTCCTTCACCCCACTATCATGACCTCAATTCTACCTTACCAATCGGATTAGACCAGAGCATGCACACTGCTACAAAAAAGAACCCGCAATACAGGGAATCCAGGATAGATAAACCCCTCAGAGCCAACAATGAGAGTAGATATACCAGGAAGATTAAGGGAGGGCAGGAGGAGAGATGTGGAATCAATCACAATGAACAATCTAGAACCCCTCCTAGGGGGACAAATAACAGAAAGGTGGGTGAGGGGTGACGGAGGATGATGTAAAATATGAAAATAATAATCTATAACTTATCAAGGGTTCGTGAGGGAGGGCGGACAGAGGAGGGAAGGGGAAGAAATGGGGAGCTGATATCAGGGGATCAAGTGGGAAGAGAATGCTTTGAAAATGATGGCAGCATATGTGCAAATGTGCTTGACACACTGGATGAATGTATGAGTTGTGATAAGAGATGTAAGAGCCCCCAATAAATGTAAAAAAAAAAAAGTAATCATGATGTAGAGAGACGAACAGAAGATTCCAAAGGTGGCTCAAGAATATAAAAGTAAAATAATATAATGAAATGTGCAAAGACCTGGAATTTGAAACCCAAAGGAAAGAATACAAAATTAAAGAACTGAAGAAAACGCAAGCCTCGAGTTGCAACACTGAAGGATTCTATGGGCAAAACATTGAACTAAGCAAAGTATCAAAATATAGCAGGAATATAAAAAAATCACTATGTTATAAAGAACCGGTCGATGTTCAATCATTCCAGGAGGTTCCACCTGATCAAAAGCCAACAAGATCAAAGGAAAAATCTCACGCTGCACTGAAGGCACTGACAGAAAAACAAGCTCCAGAAATTGAAGAGCAAGGATGACATTTTGAGGACGAAGGTGCATCCAACCCAAGCCAATGTATTGCTTCCAACACAGACCAGTCTTTGAAGGACATCATCCTTGGTGAAGTTGAGGGTCAATGGAAAAAGGCAGCCTTCAATGGGATGGACTGACACAGTGGTTGCAACAGAGCAAAACTGTGAGGCCAGTGTAGGACCAGGCTCAACATCATTGTTTACACAGGATCACTATGAGTCAAGAGTCAACTCGAGAGTACTTTACTAACAATATAACAGCAAAAATGTCAACTCAAGAATACTATACTAACAATACAACAGTAAAAATGTGTATAGAAGAAATCAATGAGGGAGAACTTATCTGTGTCTTCTGGTTCTTGTCAAGAAATAGACAAATAGGCAAAAATAATGAGAACTGCAAGATTAAGTTCTAAATGTTTCTTCTAAAAACTGGAAAACATATACAATGAAGTTTATAACTACCAACTTAGGAAAACTTCCAGAAGATAAAGGTCTCTGATGAATAAGACAAAGTATCGAAGGCCACATAAACAATTTTCTAGAGGCATAGAGTAAAGCAATAAGGTGACCCTACCTTGGCACACCTCCACAGCTTAGTAGCATTCTGAGACTTTTTAAAAAAATACTAACTGAAGAGTAAATAAGTTAAATGGAAAATTCTCATTATAGTCACTATTTTCAAGCAGTCAGAAGTGTTTTTACTATGAAGAAATAAACTTCTAAGCTATATTAGGTTTTGTGATCTCAGCAACAAAAAATAACAGCCCCAGAAGCATCTGAGGCATGAACCAGCCATCTCTAGCTCACCCACCAGAGTGCATTCAGAGCCCACACCAGACTCATCCAGCTTGCCAAGGTTCTCCCTTATTTTGGAAGGCACCTCCACAAGTCTTCATGAGTGAAGGCATCACTAATGTCACCTGGACACCTAGTCTAGAGCAAGTTCCTGGACTCCTCCAAGTGTAGTGTTTGACTCAAGAAGGGATTCAGCAGGCTGCAGGGCACAAGAAATGGCCTTCAGTGCTCACACAGGCCCCACTGGAACAAGCAGCTAAGGGAGCAAGGAGGTCCTGGAACTGCCAAAGACTGAGAGCAAGGCCGGGTTTCGGCCAACACTGCAGAGGGAAACCCTTCCATGCCCTGCCACTTGCCCACAGGGGGCCATTCAAAGCAGGCCAACTTCTGTCCTCTGGTGTCTAAGTGCCTTCCTGCTCCAACGTGGAAAGCACTCAAAAGAAATACATGCCAGCTGAAATGCTAAAACGAAAGAACACACACAGGATAATCCCAACAAAAACACCAGGAGTCTGATCAGAAACCTTAAGATCTTCTGTCCTGAAACTGTGATTTCTTATTGTGCTAACACTAAAATGCTCATCACAAATTGCTATCAAACACCTATGCCCTTGACCAGGTAGGAGGTCCAGGTGATAGATGCCGTATTCCTGAGGCCAAGGCTTCCCTCCCTCTCCAATGGTTGTGAAACTGCTTCTCCTCCACCTGTAGCACTGTGAAAGCACTAGGGTTACAAACCATTTTAATCAAAATGCTCATTGCTTCTCAAAAAGGTCTATTTCATACACTCTCAAAAAAGGTAGTTAATTTTAAGTTCAATTAGTTTTATCTGTTTGGCCAAACTGAAAGCACAAATCTCTAAGGAAGTGTCCTTGGGCATGAACGACACTCTTCAGTTTTTGAGACAGTGAGGGTTCCTGCTCCTAGCTGCCATGTGAACTGATCAAGGCACTGATTCCTTGTCAGCTCCAAGAGCAGGCCAGGAGATCCAGGGGGAGACAGGCCCAGGAGGGCTAGTCTGCACAGCCCCTGACAGGGACCCTAGAACCACTCTTGCTGCTGTTAGTATAATTCTGTATTGGTCTCTGGGTTGCATTTTGATATTGGTGATAGTGGCAAAACTGAGTACATTCCATGTGTTTTTTTCCTACTGTATTTTTCCAAACCTCAGAGATTTGTTCCTGGGAAGCTGGGGAGGAATGAAGCTTCCTTTTCTTTGACTTCCAAATTTCCAAAAAGGGTCACCAGACATCTTCCTTCTTCCTTGAAAAGACCCTCTTTGGTGCCATAACCAAAAGTCCACTGACCTGAACAACCACTGTGGAAAGCAGTTTGATATTACCTCAAACAACTGGGAACAGAAATTCCATCCGATCCAGCAATCCCTTTGCTGGGCATATACCCTAAATTAAGAGCCTAAAAACCAACAAACATATGCACTAGTGTTCACAGGAGCACTGATCACAATAGTAAGAAACAGTCCAAATGCTCACCAGTAGAAGAATAGATAAAAAAAGTTTGGTACACACAATGGAATATTATGCCTAGCTAAAGAACCATGATGAAATCACGAAACATCCCATGACGTGGATGAATCCAGAGAATCATTATACTGAGTGAAGTCATTCACAAAGAATAAATACTGTCTGAGACCACTGCCATGAGAGAAAAAAACCAAGACACAGACTTGCATGCCAAAGGGAACAGACTTTAGAGGTATTATAGGAGTGGGGCAGGGATGAAGAGGAAGTAAAAGACTAGAGGGTCAACAGGTGTTGACTTGGGTAAAAGGCAGGATGAAGGACAAGAGGGAGAAATCAGAGAGAGTGAGGGGATAACATGGCGGGGACAGGGGCATGATGTGTCTGAGCTACGAATGCCCACTTGATGGTCTGAAACGTACCCATCTCAATTCACAATAAATGTAACAATTTTAAATAAAGGAAAAACGAAAAGTCCCTGATCTATACCATCTCAGATATGCCTTAATAATCTCCTAAATTTTAGAGAACTCAGCACCAAAGAATAGAATGATAGGAAAGTTCTTGTATATCTCGTAGAATCTTGCCGACAAAAGTAGTGTCACTCAAGGACTCTAACAGGCCTTGAGAGCCACATGTCATGTGTCAACACAGGTCCAACAACAGGTCCAACCAACAGCAAACTATTACTCAATGGCCACAACCATGTTACAAAAAATCAGATACTCACAGAAAAACCATCTTCAGAACAATACTATTGTCTGGTGCTTCCCAGACTTTGAGACCCTGACCAACATGAACCAGCGGCCCACATCACCACCTGGACCAAGCGTACAGGCCTCTACACCTGGGCCATGTATGTCACAGCAAAAGACAGGCCAGTATCCCACTGCTGAGATGTGAGGTAACACTTATTGACAGGCCACCACAGATTAGTGCCTCTTTGAAAATCAGAAGCTCTTGTGGTGAAGATCTCACCAGTTCAGAAAATGCTTAAGAAAATGCTGGTCCAACCTAGAAACACTAAGTTTTTAAGAATTCAGAGCCTTCGTCTTTAGATAAATTGCTTTAGATTCATGCTTCACCCATGAATACGAAAGGGACATTTCTTATTGTCAGTGACTGGGGAGGAAATGAGGGTATGCTGGACAAAAAAGTGCCTGTGTCACCTTCCAGCGCCGTCTTCTAAGTACCAGGCTCCATCAGCCCTGGATGAAGTATGTGTGTGTGTGTGTGTGTGTGTGTGTGTGTGTGTTTTGAGGAGGGGAGAGACACATTCCCAGGTCATCTCATCCTCCCGCCATGGCAGCACCCAACCCAAGCCCGACCATCCCTTGCTGTAAGCCCGCAGCACGCGTGTTCACCAACCTCCCTGGTCCCGCGCAAAGAGCTCACAGAAGTCAGGATGTGCACAGGCTGTATCCTTCGCTGTTTCCACTCCTGGTTTAAGATCTCCGTTCTTTCCACAATTTTCTGACGGTTGGAACTAAACATACTCTTTTAAAAGAACAAAAGAAGGGAGAACAGAGATCATTCATTGTTAGAAAATGGCAATAGCAGATAGGCTTAGGGGGATTCAAAACGTTTAACATAAGCCTGAATTTTTGGCTATATTAATTGGATCATAAAGTTTTGCCTTGACAGTTTTCAAAGTATAGAAAATATCCATAGAGCCACTTTGGCTCTTTTGAACTTTATATATAAAACAAAAGGGGAAATTGTGGGAAACAAGGATTTCTCCCAAGTTGTCTCCCCAAAATATAAGCCAAACTCAGCTGCTTGCATATGACTATACACTTGGAGGTCATCAGAAGTAGATCAGGGGTTATTCTCCCTAAGGGTTATCAATCATCTAGAGCAAGCAGACACCACTGTTTATCCCACAACAAATAGGACCCACTCCCTTCTGATAAGGATAGTAGTTGTCTGTTTCCTTGTAGGAGACCACAGAGAGGTCAAGTCCACCCAAGGGTGAACAAGGTTAGGCCGCCATCATGAATCTAGGGTCTGCCCTTCTTGTCACATGTATACCTCTAGTTCCTCCCCTCCCTATCATGTGTACAGCCCTAGCTCATCCCCTTCCTGTTACGCCTCTGCCCATTGTACATCTCCTTCCTATGATGTGTATGCCTATTGCACTGCCCCTTCCTGTGACGTGTAGTTACCTGTAATGATGGCCCCCTAAGGAGATATAACTCTTGGTTAGCAATAAAGTTGGGGCTCTCTACTGCTCTCGCAGCTGTGCTCCCCCCACGAGAACCACCAAGCAGGGCTGAGGTGAGCACGCTACCATGAATTGTGTCTGACTCCCATTATTCCAATCTCTTCTCTACCTCTCATGCTCTCTGACTTTACTATAATCTTTACTTATTATCGCTGTACAATTGTGCCTACCGGACCTGTGATGATTTGTTGGGGACCCTCCTCTCACCACAAGTTACCATCTAGTGATTCCTCAAACAGTGGGAGTATCTCCTTGGACAAATTTGATGCTCACTGTCTCCCTCATCTCTGGTTTCCACACAAATGCAGACAGCTCCCAGTTTAGGGTCCTAGACTTATGGACAACTCCTTCCATGCCCTTTAATGGCACATAAATTGTCCTCACTCTGAAAGGGTACTCTCTCCTTCATCAGTCACCTTTGCCATTTTCAACCTATTAATTCATGGCCATCCAGACAATTCTAACCTCTAGCGACACCACAAGACACAAAAGAGCTGCCCCACTGGTTTCCAAGCCTGTTGATCATTACTGAAGCAGACTGGCTCATCTCTCTAGTCTTATACACCTTTGTCTGACTTACTTACTCTTGTCTAAAGACAGGGTCCAGCCAGCCAAAATCACAGGCAATCTGGCCACACCCCTAGTTAATGCGAACCCCTCCTCTGCTTTAGAGACATAAACCCTGAGACACACCCCCTTTGTACTAGGGTTCAGAGGCAACACATGCAACATGAATAGGTCTACAGCATGAATCCCGGTGTTGCCTCACTGTGCAAGGACACTGGTGAGCCCTACCTTGACTTCGTCTGCCCGCCGGAACCGCTTGAGCTGCCGCAACCGCATGTACTCTGACTTAACTCGCTTCCGCCAGCACACAGGCCCCTTGTCGGACTTCTTCCCGGTCTGGCCCATGATTGCTGTAGAGGCAAAGGTCTCAAGTCAAACCCTGGGCAGGGCAGGGGGACACCTTAATGTCCCCAAGAGCTAGGGGTCTAAAGGAGAAAGGGCGGCACACCCTGAAGCAGAACTGGCATGGGTCCACAGGACCGATGGGAATGAGTGGTGACAGGGACAGTCACTGCAGATGGGGAGCCCATTACGAGGCAGCCCTGAGGTAGGCCCAAGTGCAATCCGCACCCTCCAAGCCCACTTAGATCCCAGACAAGTCCTCTTCCTCCAAAGCATGGTGTCTTCAGACAAGGAGCCATTTCCTAGGTGACAGCAAAGCTCTGTCAGACCAGGGCCTCTGTGGTGTCTCTCATCTGGGTGTGTTCCTGGAGCATGTGGGCCGGTCTTCAGACCAGAGACTGGGGGCAGAGGTGAAGGAGTGAGTGGGTTACTTAGAAGAGGGTTGAGGCAGGACTTGGTGGTGATTTAAAATGGTGTGTGAGAAGTGACTTTGTGGGTGTCACAAACAAGCAGGGCTAGTAGCTCTGCCCAAGAACAAGCTGCTTTAGTATGGGAAGAAGGGCCCCTAGGGCAACAGTCACTGGCTACACTTCTCCACAGCCATACATAGTTGGGAATGCAGAAAAAGCCGTTTACTCAGACCTGAGAAAGGGAGGCAAAAAAAGGTGTCAAATGACTATGATGAGTTGGCAGTACCCCGAAGCCCTTACGAAGCTTGTAGTCTAGCAAAGAAACAAGATATGAAGGATACCAAAACAAAAAACAAGGAATTGCACTGGGTCAAGTGGAGCTTTCATAGTTAAAGGAGCATCAAGCAATTTACTCTGAGTTAGTGCACCCAGTGGCATCACCTGGGAAGGTTCTCTCTGTTCACAGTGAATTTTTTTCATGAAAGCAGTTCATTTGAACCTCATTTTTTGTGATGGCCAATTTAAGAGAACAGCATGCAACTACAAAATGTTGTTTCCTGCTCAGGAAAAATAACCACAGAAACTGTTGTGATGTTGAACAAGCTTACAAGGACAGTGCTATGGGAAAAACTCTCAAGTGTACAAGTGGTTTTCTCCTTTCAAAAAAGGTGAAATGGCAATTGATGACAAACCTCCTTCTGGACATCTATCCACTCACTTGCTGAATGGACAAAAATGTCAACTCATAGTGTATTTGTAGTTCATTCCACCAGGTCACACTGTTAATCATGCTTTCTATTTAGAGGTTCTAAAAAGATTGAGTAACAGTGTGCCACAAAAAAGGCCTGATTTTGTGGCAGATGGCCAACTGGTTTTGCCACAACAATGCACCTGCTCATGCAGCCATCTCAGTACAGCAGTTTGGGGCAGAAAAACAGCATGCCTCTCGTGCCCCATGCACCTTACTCACCTGACCTCATTCTGTGCAACTTCTTTTTATTTCCGCAATTGCAAAGGGGCATGAAAGGACAGCGATTTGACAAAGTAAACAAGGTGAAGAAAAAAATGAAGGAAGTGCTGTTAGCCACCCAAAGAGAGGAGATTGAAAAATGTTTCCTAGAATGGAATTGCAGATTTGACAAATGTTTTAAGTGTAATGGTAAAGTTGTTTGGTTAAAAAAAAGTAAATACATAGCTTTGAAAAAGATATTCCTTTTTTTTTTTAGGTACCCCCTTGTACAGTCTACTACAAGTTACACCCCAGTGTGCCTGTGACATCAGTGAGGAATCATAGGGGAGAAGAGCTGCGGGTGGGAACCCCACCCCACACAGGAACCCCACACAGGAACCCCAAAGGGCTGGCTTCTTAGAGGCAAGGATGACAAGACTTAGTCACATGTACTTTGGGCATGTTATCAGGAGAGACCAGTCCCTAGAGAAAGGCTTCATACTTGGTAAAGTGGAGGAGCAGCAAAAAAGAGGAAGGCAGGCCCTGGATTAGATGAATGGGTGTCACAGTGGCTACAATGGACTCAAACATAACAACTGTGAGGATGATGCAAGACCTGGCAGTGTTTCCACTGCAGAGTACTCACACAGATCAAGCCTCTATTGAATTATTTCTGATCATTAACCAAGCATAGCGTTACTCATTGGGCTGTTAAACGCAGGTCAGGTCAGTAGTTGCTCCATATGAGAAAGATGAGGTTTTCTGCTCCACTCCCAGATAGGTTTACAGCCTCAGACACCTACAGGGGCAATTCTGTCTTATAGGGTCATACAGACTCAATGACATCATACTCTTAAAATGTATGCATTTTATTGTATAAAAGTACATTTCAATAAAGTAGATTTTTAACTGAAAAATGAATACCTTGCTAGAATAATTTGGCAACACCTATTAAAACTTGATCACCTATTAAAACAAAGGTAGTGCAGGATAGGGCAGGTCGGCATGGCAGTAAACATTAAAACTTAACATTAAGCAACATTAAAACTCAAAATGTGCATAATCTTTTAATACAGACATCTGACTCACTTGTTGTAGGGCACTTACAACACAAAGACCATTCACAAACCAGAATACCAGCTACCACTTACTGAAGAAACAAGTACACCCAGCCTGGCAGCGTAGAGCAAAGAGCAGTAAATTCTTTCTGGAAAAGGTCAAAATATCCACACAATCATGGAGTCAATTCCAATCCATACCTGTCTGTTAGGACAGAATAGAATTGCTTCTTTGGGTTTCTGAGAATGTAAATCCTACAAGAACACACTACCTCTTTCTCCTACAGATTGGCTGGTAGGTTCGAACCTCAGATCTAGAGGTTAGCAGGCCCCTGTGCTTAACCCACTGTACTACCAGAGGTCCTTATAAGGAGCCCAATGATAAAATGTTTTACATTTGGCAGGCCACAAAGCCTGTTAACATTCTTCTGTGGGGTTTGGTTATTTTGGGGTGTGTGTGTGTGTGTGTGTGTGTGTGTGTTTAACAATTTCTTTTAAAAGTTACAACAATCCTTAGCTGGTGGGCCTTTCAAAAAATAAGCCATGGGTGGATTTGGCCGGTAGGCTACAGTTAGTTCACTTAGACATCAGGACTTTCAAAACAAAGTGCCCAAACTAAAATCCTTTCTCCAATTAGTTACCTAATCTCTCCATCCTTTGTTACAATTTCTATGTATATTAACAAATACACAGCACTTAAAACAGCTGAGCACTTGTCTTACAGAAATATCAACTACTTTTTATATGAAGTAGCTTTTAAAAAGATGAAAAAACATTATATTTTAAAATATGAGTAAGAACTTTTTAACTCAATCCCACTCACTTATTTCTTACATGAGTGCATAAGGGAAAGTAGCAAGAAGATACATCTAACTGTAGGCAATGAGATTGCAAAAGTAAAAATTCAGTTTGTAAATAATTTGTTTGGTTTTAGTTTGAACACATTATTCTACTTAATCAGTGAAGACATTTCTAAGTAAACAGAAATAAATCAAACAGATGTGTAGCACCATATCCTCTGAGGCCGAATAATTATATGGCAATGAATTTGAGTTGGATTTTGGAACACATATTTCAATTTGAAAAACTCCATAAATGAGAAAGCGCATAAAATCTTCAAAATAACAACTAAAAATCATTTTTATATGATCCTAAGAGTTT
Organism: Echinops telfairi; assembly: GCF_000313985.2. Classification (NCBI taxonomy): domain Eukaryota; kingdom Metazoa; phylum Chordata; class Mammalia; order Afrosoricida; family Tenrecidae; genus Echinops; species Echinops telfairi. The sequence goes on along the minus strand of NW_022103920.1, from coordinate 625,187 downwards.
CACAAACCAACCTTAATTTATCCACTCCTCACCATAACCTTTGGAGATAATAACTGTCATTATCATCACCACCTCACAGTTCAGGGATCTCAGACAGCTTTGGAATGCAGTTGCAGAGCACATTGGTCTGGCTATGAAAGCAATCTTAGAAGACATCTTAGTCAGCCTAGGACATCAGACAAAATCCCCACAACTAGAATTCTGTTTTGCAAACCATTTTTTTTCCCCAATTCAGAGAAATTCACTACTGTTATAGAGCTTAAGGATCCTGAATCACAGATAGCCAGCGGACAACTGGGTATTTTCATGGAGTCAGACCAGTGCTCTGAACTGGTCAATTCTGGTTCTAACCCCGTTGAGATTCCACCTACCCACCCAGGCTACACTGTTAAAATGCAGATTGATTCAGTATCTCTGGGGTCAGAAGGCCCGTTCTCAGGAAGACGTCAAGCCCAAACAAACAAAAACCAAGTTTGGATCCTGGCTGCAAATTTGTAGCTGGATAAACCTGGATGAGTTCGTCTCTCTAGATTGCAGCTCATCTGTAAACGTTTTGAGGGATTTTTATAAGAATTTAAAATAAAGCATCTGGAAAAGAGCTACTTTAATATACTTTTTCACTTAATTTTTGTACCAAGTGCTAAGTGATATATGGTGGAAAGCTACGGAACACTAAAAACCTCGAAGTTTTTAGCTTTTATCTTGTGACACATTGTTGGATTTGCTAATCTAGACATACTTGCACCTAATGGTTGCATCTTGGTCTATGTACAGGTTCCACATGAACACAATGCAGTATTCTGGAATTCCCATTCTTCTAAGTGCTTTCCATAGTTTGTTGTTAGCCACACAGTCACATGGTTTTGCAGTCAACAAAACCCATGTAAACTTTTGATATTCTTCCAGCCAAGATTCATCCAATGTCTGCAATGATATCCTTCATCCCACTGTCCTCTTCTGAATCTGCCTTGAATTTCTGACAACTCCTTGACAATGGCTGCTTGCCACCCTTTCTGAATTATCTTCAACAAAAATTCACTTGCGTGTGATATTAGTGGTATTGTTCTATAATCTGTACATTGTGGGGGCAGGTCAGATACTTAGGCATTCCCCCCACTGAGGGCAATCAGTTGCCAGACTGCAGTCTCATCCCACCACAGGGGTGGGCCTGCTCCCTGCCTCTGGGGACAGTGGACAGGCTCCTGTAGGCGGAGTTTTCACCCTACTGATAATAGTTCCTATGGAGACCCAGAGACCCCCCCTCATTGCTGTGTACCTATAGTGCAGCCCCTCCCTGTGACATATGTCTCTACCTGTAATTAGTGGGCTGGCATGCCCCAAAAAAGGTATATAGGCGTGGGTCAGCAATATAGAAATCTCTGATCTCTCTGATCTCTCCTTGCTGCTCACTCCCTGGTCACTCCCCTCTCTCCCCGCTCTCCTCTCCAGTCCTCTCTCCCTTGTTCCCTTGACCTCCTTCCCTTCCCCCTCTCTCCAAGTGGACCACCAAGCTGGGCTGAGGTGAGCAATGCTACCATGTAACGTGTCTAACTGCATTATTGTATCTCTCATGCTCTCGATGACTTTAATATAATACTTATATATCTCAACCGTACAATTGTGCATTACTGAACTCATAGAGAGTATTAGCGGGTGGGGGCTGGCCCCTCACCCCCCTACCCAGAGCCATTTTAATTTAATACTACAGTACATTCTGCTAGGTAGCCTTTCTTTGAATGGGTACAAAAATAGATCTATTCCTGTCAGTTGGGAAGGTAGTTGCATTTAAGAACCAAAGCCGAACCCATGCCAGAAAGCCGATTCTGATTCACTGTGACCCTGCCGCAGGTGTTAAGAGAGTAGAACTGTCCTATAGGTTTTCTTGGCTATAATCTTTAGACCTTTCTTCTGTATTATCATAGATGGATTTGAACCATCATCCTTGGAATTAGTGGCGAAGAACAGTTTGTGTCACCCACGGACCCTGAAATACTAAGCCTGAGTACCAATAGTTCTGCCAACTCAGAGGGACCCTAACAAAACAGGGAACTGCTTCTTTTTTTTTTTTTTTAACATTTTATTAGGGGCTCATACAACTGTTATCCCAATCCATACACA
>NW_022103920.1:593317-622955 GCF_000313985.2 Echinops telfairi | reverse complement strand
CCACTTTTCGGTTGTCTGTCCCTCAGGGAGGAGGTCACACACAGTTCCATGTAATCGGTTCCCTCTTTCCTACCCATTCTCCCTTTACCCTCCCTGTTTTGCCACTCACACCACTAGTCCTGTAGGGCTCATCCGTCCTGGATTCCCTGTATTCAGGGAACTGCTTCTTAAGGTTTTCGAAACCCTATCTCTTGGGCAGCAGAAAGCCCGAGGATTGGTTGGTGGCTTTCAGCCAAACACTTTCAACATAAGACTATTATTTAATATTGAATGTTATAACTAGAAGGAATCTGGGATCTTGCTCACCTTGACAATGGCTTTTCTTTATAAACATTGAGTCTGTATCAACATAACTCAATTAAAAATGCTAACAATTCATCTAAACGTAGGAATCCCTAGATGGTACTAACAATCCATCCACTTAGCTGCCAAGGAAAGGATTTAGGGTCATCTATAGCAGTGGTTCTCGACCTGTGTGTCTCGACCCCTTTGGGGGTCAAACGACCCTTTCACAGGAGTCACCCAACTCCTAAAAGTAGCAAAATTAAAGTTATGAATTAGCAACGAAAAAAATTTTATGGTTGGGGGGAGGGGAACCACAACATGAGGAACTGTATTAAAGGGTCGAAGCACTAGGAAGGTTGAGAACCACTGACCTAGAGGCTCCTCAGAAAGGCTTGATGATCAACTTTTAAAAAAATTCAGTCACCAGAAGCTTTATGGACAGCTCTACTCTGATATACGTGGGTGACTAATTTTTTCATACAAATGTGGATAAACAATATATAACTATTTCCCATGATTCTTTGAACAGTGCCTTGGATGTCTGTCCATTGATAGCCAATAATCAAAATATACATTACAGAGAAATTTAATCTCAATTTATTTGCAAGTTACAAACGTGTCTATCCTTGTCTAAATATTTTTTTTTTTTTAGGGAAAAGAAAGGCTTTATTTAGACAAAAAGATGCTAGTCATTTCTGTGTTTCTGGACATCAACCAAGAGTTGGTTCTGGTTAAAGGTAGCTTGTCTAAATTTTCCTCCAATACACTTTCTCACAAAAATTAGAATTTAAGATGCAATTTTCCTGTCATTTCCAGAATATTCCTGAAATCCTTCAAAAAGGAAGTTGATATATGCCCCACATAATAGAAATTGATTTTTAACTTTCGGGACTATGAACAGGAAATTAAAACAGATCTTAAATGTCTCCATTTTCTTACAAATAAATTCAATAAACTAGTTAGAATTATACACTTGTTCTGCATTTTACTCCTAAATGTAAATAGCTGGTAATGCTCATGAATAAAGAGGAACGGAAAATAAAACGCCAAAATGTTTAAGTGTCAACTATACATAACCATACCAAGCATTCATGTTTATTCAGGTTTTCTGTTGCTCTTATTTTGTTGATAAAATCAATAGTTGAAACTGATCTTTAAAACCCGGAATGTAAAACTTTTATGTCCACGAGTTTAAGGAAGCTTGGTTTTAACTGTGGGCAACACACATCTGATTTTTGGGCACAAACGCTTCTGCATCCAGTCGTTAGTTACTCAACAGCTATTGTTCACGGAAAACAAGACCAATAACAAGAAATTGTTAACCGTATCATCCACACACACATTAGCCATAGACGTTTGGCTTTGATCAACAAGGTCTACCATCTCATTCTCACCCCAGCCCTAGAGGGCTGGAGACGGGAATAATGGGTTCCTAAATGACAGCTGATTTCGTCCGCACCTGTCGCCATTCTCGGACGTGCCCACAAGTTGACCGGAGCGGTTCCGGATTTCCTCAGAGATTCTAACTCTTTAGAGAGGGGTTCCCTCGGTTTCCCCGACAGCCTCTCGGTGCCCCCCCACCTTTTCGGAGCCAACTCACGGCTCGGATTGGAGCGGGGGCGGGGGTGCACAAAGAAGCGGGAACTCCACGGACAAAACCCAGTGGGCGCGCAGCTCCGCCCCCCAAACTTCACAGCCGGCCCGGCGGCGACCGAGCCCCCCGCGCTGAGGGGCCCAGCTGTCCCGCGCACCCCAGAGACCCCCGGACCCCAAGCCTTTGTCTGCGCCGCGCGGCCGCCCCCCGCCAGCCCGTCCCAACGCCGCCCGCCCCACACAAAAGGATAGGTGTGCTCCCCTGGCGCCGGGCGCCGCGCGCCGGTCCGGCCCCAAGGCAGCCCAGGGAGGGGAACCGCACGTTTGCCGCCCCGTCAGCTACGGTCTCGGTCCCAGAGCGCCGCCCTCCGGGTCGCGGGCGCACGGCGGCGCGCGGGACCCCTCGCGCGCGCACAAAGCAGCACCCGCGAGCCCGTCGGAAGACTCCAGACACATCCGACCGGAGTGCTTCTCGGCCCGGGCCCGGCCCCGACGCGAGCCCTCCCGCGCTACCGAGTTACCTCAGTAGCGCCGCCGTCCCGCGCCGGCTCCCGCCGCCTCTGCGTGCCCGCCGGAGTCGGGCGCTCCCGGTCCGAGCGCCAAACGTACAGCCCAATCGTCGGCGCTCTTATTCGCGCCCGCCGTTAGGAAGCAACGATTCGATTGGCTGACGACGGGCCCCTGCCAGCCAATCACGGTGCGGCCGCTCGCGGAGGCGCCGGGAGAGACTCTGGGGCCCGCACGTTGGGCGGACTGGGTGCAGGGCGCATGCGTGGCCCGAGGACGGGGCCAAGGAAGAGCTTTAGCAGCTGCTGCTCGCTCTTTGTTCTCTCAGTGGACGCGCGGCGCCGCGGGACGGCGGCGGGCAAACAGGTCTCGAGGGCGGCAGGCTGCAGGGTCTGCGCGCGCCTCTCTCGGCGGGAACTTCGGGGCGGGGGAGGGACCGCGGCCTCATTTGAACCTGTTCGTGTCGGGGCGTAACGGTCCCGAGTGCTGGACACCGCTGCGGTCACTCACGTTTCCCGGGAAACGCCGTCGTCCCACCGGGGCTGGAGCCCCGAGCTCCTGTCAGCGCTACAGGTCGGCTGTTCTGGGGCGACGCCGCCGCCCCGCGGTGGTTAGACACGGTCTGAGGTAAACCCGGAGCACGTGGACGCGCCTGCGGGGTTCAGGATGCACTAGACAGGGCTCACCCCCAAAGAGACAGGACTCGGACCCACCAAGGCACTTTTAGTGAGGTGCCCCAGTGGGGGTGGGGGAGTCCATTCACATTCACACCCCGTAAGTTGAGCTGTTTAATAAGGACTAGAGAAATCATGGGGATTTTGTATCTCAGTGACTAGAGAATGCTTCATTTAGTGTGGTTTCATTCGTAATCTTCTCACTTTTGAGTGATGGGAAATGTATGCAGGCAGCTAAATACAAAAGGCATGTGCCGAAATAAAAGCACGCTTAGGAATCGATGTCGAGAGAGCCCAAAAATAAGGCCAATAAACAGGCTATACCATTTCAATGTATATAAAACGACATCATTTGTCATGTAATTAATGTTCACCAACACATTCATTTTCCATGGTAAAAGTGTCTCCATCCACCATGATCACGAAGGTGGTTTTCCAGGGCGAGGCTTATCCGTTGCACTCCGGATGTGCTGACCCCCGCGATTTCCCCAAATGTGGGAAACTAGACTGCATAATTGTGGTAGTGGGGGACTGCGTTCGCGCTCTCCCCTTTAAAAAAAAAAAAAGTGTCTCCATTTAGATCAAGAATTTGTCCTTGTCCTAATAAACGACTTTTTAGAGTTGCAGAAAATAAAGTTCCTTCCCTGTTTCACCCACACAGCCACACTGGATTTCTGGGATTGGAACTACCTAAGGGAGTGGAGAGCCAAGTTTTCCTCCTCAGAGGGCTTGTGGTCCAAACTGGGGCTCACAGTCCAACTGTAACCAAAGAACAAACCCCACTGCCATCAAGTCGTTTCCAACTCCTGTGCAATAAATCTTTGCCAAAGGTGTTGGGAAGTTCCAAGCACTGACCTTGAGGGTAGCAGCCCACCTAACCCACTACACCAGCCTGGCTCCTTATTTGACAGCTTAATCTATGGACATTTCCAAGACCAGCTCTTTATGGGAGCATACAGACTTCCCGAGAGGATTTCTCACCAGCTGTCATTTGAAGGTCAGCAAAAACAAACAAACAGTAAACACCAACAAAAAATGTAGTCCAACCTGAATTTTTAGCATAAGATTTTCTTTGTGCCAGCTATCTAGTTCTGTTGAGCTGTTTCATGGGGTTGGGATTTGACAAAATACAGTCATTATGTGGCCCCCATTCCAGTATTTTACAAAATAATAACTGAAAATCCCTTGTGTTCCACCAATTTATTTTTCCCTTCTCAAAACTCTTGATAACCACTAATCTTTCTGGACCTTAGAATTTTACCTTTTCCACATTGTCATGTACTTGAGGTTATACAGTACATGGTTTTTTAGATTAGTGTCTTTTACTTACCAGTATGCATCTTGAGTTGCTCCATGCATTCTCATAGCATACTTCATTCCTTTTCACCACTGCGTAATATTCTGTTGTTTGGGTGTACCACAGTTTCTTCATTCACCTGTTGAAGGACATTGGTTGCTTCAAAGTTCTAGCAATCACAGATAAAACTGTTAAACATTTGCTTGGACATTTTTCTGTGGACATAAATTTTCAATTCACTTGGGTAACCAAGAAAAACCATCTCGTGACCATGTTAGTTTTCTGGGATGGTTTTCCCATGTTCTTGCTTCTCAGTGCTGAAAGCACACACGGCAGAGGCACTTTTGTAAGTCCAAGTAAGAGGAAGTTCTGGGTAATACCATCGCAGATAGTACACACTGTGGAAAGTGTTCACCGCAGCACATGGCCACTTGAAGGGGGTGTGGGGGAGAGCATGAAAAAACATGTGGAAAATGCCTCAAAGAGGAGGCCACAGAACCAAAAAAGGAACAGCAAAACAAAGGATGAGAGTCCCTGCCCTACCTTTCTGCTTTCTTATCTCCTACACCCCCTTGGGGGGGTGGGGAGGGCTGGCAGGCACAGGCATGATTGAGGATATTGGCCATTCTTAGTGGCTGAGTTAAGGTGCATGTATGATGTATGCTTTCTAGTGTGCATACCCAGGTGGCTTTAATCTGCATGCCCATGGGTCTTTACTCTGAGCATGCCCAGCTTTGGATCTTCCCCACAGGTTTCTAATGTGTGGCTAACTTCTTTCAAACCCTTATTGTGGCATGGCCAGCTAATTTTCATTTAGCACAGGCATTTGGTGAAGACATTCCCTTTATCCCTAGTCTGTCTGCCTGTCAGTCATATGGTATTGCTATATTTAGCTTTGTAAGAAACCGCTGGACTCTTCCAAAGTGACTGTTTCTTTTGCATTCCCACCAGCAATATATGAAAATTCACGTTTATTCCACATCCTCTTTAACCATTCTGATGGTCACCAATGAACAAGGAAGACCGAAGAAGAATTGAGGCATGTGAATTATGGTGTTGGGGAAGAATATTGAAAATACAATGGGCTGCCAGAAGAACAAGCAACTATCTTGGAGGTAATACAGCCAGGGTGTTCCTTAGAAGCAAGGATGGTAAGACTTCATCTCACATGCTTTGGACATGTTATCAGGAGAGACCAATCCTTACAAAAGGGCAACATTCTTGGAAAATAGAAGGTCAGTGAAAAAGCGAAAGATACTCAACAAGTTGCAACAATGGGCTCAAACAGCCATGACTCAAGACAACACAAGAACCCATTCAAAGATGGTATTTCAGTGTTTTAATTTCCTAATGGCAGTGGCATATAACACCGTATTTTCTTATGCTAGATCTCTTTTTTTCCAGTTCCAGAATATTTTATTACTTCTTTTTTTTTTTTTCTTATGCTAGATTTCTGTTTCTTCTTTGGGAAATCACTGTTCAGATCTTTTCCCCATGTTTGTCCCTTCTTTTCAGGCTTAATTGTTCTCTATTTTGGATACTTCCAGTTACCATCAAGTTAGTCCCAACTCATGGCAATAAAACAATTAGCACAGCCTTACACTAAGGCATCCTCACAATTGTTAGGGTTGAGCCCATTGTTGGAGCTACTGTGTCAATCTGTCTCATTAAGGGTCATTCTCTTCTATCCTCAACCAAGCATGATATCCTTAGATCTTGACCCCTCCTGATAACATGGCCAAAGTACTGCATAAGTCATTCCATCTTCCCTTCTAGGGCGCATTCTAGCTGTACTTCCTCCAAAACAGATGTATTTGCTCTCTGATAGTCTGTGGTATATTTAGTGCTCACAAAACCATGATTCAAACAAATCAGTTATGTGATCTTCCTTATTTAATTTTTGCTTGCATTATTGCTCAAAATAACATCTTTTTAACCTCAAGAGATCTTCTTGCAGCAGTTTTGCCCAAGGCAATAATTTTTCCTTGGGCATTGACTCTGACTGCAAGTAAAAACCTTGACAACTTCAATCTTTTCTCCATTGATTTAATTGTCATCTGCATACCATCTCAGATTATACAAAATTGAATACACTTGGGGGAAAAACACAACCCCTGTGCAACCTTTTCTGATATTATACCAAATAGTACCCCTTTGTTCGGTTCAAATAACTGCCTGTTGGTCTAAATGTAAGAGTAAGTCAGAAAGTATTCCTACTAGCGTTTCTTTTCATACATGCATGAGTTTATTCCAAACAAAATACGTTGGAAAATACAGCTATCAAGCACCATCAGCTTTCTTCGCCACATTTGGTTATGCACCCATTTGTCTTCAGTGATCCATTCGACACCTCGTGATCACACAGGCTGATATGTTCTAACATGTGGGCTTTGTTGCTTCTGAGCTAGATGGCCACTTGTTTACCTTCAAGCTTTTAAGACCCCAGACACTATATCTTTTGACAGCCAGGCACCACCAGCTTTCTTCACCACACTTGCCCATTCACCCGCCCTGTCTTCAGCGGTTGTGTCGGGAAGGTAAGCATCATAGAATGCCAATTTAATAGAAGAAAGTATTCTTGCGTTGAGGGAGTACTTGAGTGGAGGCCCAATGTCCTTCTGCTACCTTAATACTAAACCTATAAATATAGGCTCATAGATCTATTTCCCCATCCTCATATAAATATATTTGCATATGTACATGTCTTTATCTAGACCTCTATAAATGCCCTTTGCCTCCCAGCTCTTTCCTCTATTTCCCTTGATTCTCCTCCTGTCCCACTATCATGCTCAGTCCCCACCAGGATTTCAGCACTTCCTCTTTGTTACATTACCCTTGATCATGCCCTACCAGGTCTCCCACACCCACCTCCCCACCAATTTGGATCGCTTGTTGTTCCCTTGTCCCTGGGTTTGTTAACACCTCTTCCCTTCCCTCCACCTCCCCCTCTCCCATGTACCCCTGGAAGTGTCAGTCCCGTTGTTTTCTCCTCCAGATTGTTCATCCAGCCTGTCCTATCCAGACAGACCTGCGGAGACAACAACATGCACAAAAACAAGAGAGTAAAACCAAGCAACAATGTACAACAAAATAGCAACAACATCAAGCCACTGACAAAGAACAAATTAAAACATACCAAGAACCTCAGCGGACTCATGGTGTACTTGTCCTTTTGTGCCTGACTTACTTCACTTAACATGATTTCTTCCAGCTCTTCCCATGCAGCGATGTGCTTCATACATTCATCACTGCTTTTTAGCGATGCGTAGTACTCCATTGTATGTATATACCACGGTTTTTTAATCCAATCGTAGTTGATGGGTATTTGGACAACTTCCCAAATCATTGAAACTTTAAGCTTACAGGATTACTCCCCCACACACAAGATTTTAGGTGGATCAAACATTTTAAGGAAGTCAGGAAGATCTCAAAGAGGCAAAAGGAAGACCATCACCTTCGACAAATGGGAAAGTGGATGTAGTGCAGAAACGAAGGAAAGAAGATATTAGTAACTCCATTGATACTAGCTCAGAATTTGAGGTCTCAATTGTTGGGCATTTTCCATTGTTAGCGTACTTCTTGACCGCAGCATGCTTTCAACTGGATGGCTGCCCAAACATTGAAGTTCAGAGAGCTGATCTTTCCCTCAGTCTTTACGCCAGATCTAAGCTAATAATGATTGTTCGGGGGTGTGGCTTTGTTGTAACAGGAACAAGTCTTGAATTTACCAAAAAGATCTGGAGAGCAAGGGATAGTCAAAACAGTGGCTTCCAAGGGGCATCATCTTCTGGACCAAATAAATCTAAGGGTTCCAAGTGAGCGAGGGCAGTGGACAGTGGTTGTGATAGAGAGTCTCCAAGGGCTTAGGAACAGCACAGGGGCTTATCAGGAAAAGTTGTAAGGAAATTAAAAGCTGCAGTGATGAGGAAAAGTTAGGAAAGTTGCACAATGAAATTTTTTTCCGTTATGACAACACACCTGCTCATTCTTCAAGGGTAGCATTGACTGTCCTATGATAATTTTGTTGAGAACCATTACCCTGTTAATAGCCCTAATCTTGCCCCTACAAGCTTCTATTTGTTCCCAAAACTCAAAATTTGAAAGGAACCCAATTTGAGTTTCTAAGGATATAAACACTGCCATCTTAACGTGCTGTAAGTCATGGAACGAAAAGTTCTTCCAAGGATTAAAGAGATGGAAACACCACCAGAGGTATATAAACCTAGATGGGGAAGGTATGTCAAGAAACAATAGCTTCGGGGGTTGTAGTGGAGACCCAAAGCCCATCTGCAGACAATTGGATGTCCCCCCCACAGAAGGGTTATAAGGAAGGGGTGATCCAACCAATGGGTAGTATAGCACTGAAGAATCATCATTCCTCTTGTTCCTGAATGTGTCCACCCAATACGCCCCACACACACTACCATGACCCATTTGTACCTTACAAATCTGGCTAGACCCAAGAAATGGGTAGTATAGCACTGAAGAATCATCATTCCTCTTGTTCTTGAATGTGTCCACCCAATACGCCCCACACACACTACCATGACCCATTTGTACCTTACAAATCTGGCTAGACCCAAGAACACACATTGGTACAGATAAGAGGTTTCGACACATGGAATTCAGGACAGATAAAACCCTCATGAACAGTAGTGGGAATAGCAATATCTTAAGGGTATGGGGATGGTGAGGGAATGGGGAGAAAAGGAGAACCCATCACAAGTTTGGATATAGCCACCCCCCAAGGGGACAAATAACAGATATGTGGGTAAAGGGAAACAACGGACTGTGTAAAGTATGAAATAATAATATAATTGATCAAGGATTCATGAAGGTAGGAGAGAGGGGGAAAAAGAGGAACTTATACCAAGGGCTCAAGTAGAAAATGTTTTGGAAATGCTGATGGCAACATATGTACAAATGTGCTTGATACAATTAATGTATGGAATGTCGTAAGCCCCGAATAAAATGATTTCCTTAAAATAGCTTCACATTTTTATATTTTTTGTTTAAAAAAGGTTTCTGTGTTATTGTAGTAATAAGTTAAAACTTAGCCACAGATTCCACAAGAGCACAAGACAGTGTTCTGGAATTCTTGTTCTCAAGTGTTACATGGAATTTGTCATGATCCACACAGTCAAATGTCTACATAGTCAAAAACTAAGAGTTAAAAATATTTTGGGGTATTCTTTGTTTTCAGCCAAGATCTTTCTGACATCAGCAATGATAATCCTCATTCCATGTCCTCTTATGAATCCAGCTTGAGTTTCTTGTAACTCCCTGTTGATATGCTTATGCAACCACTTTTGAATTATCTGGTAGTTGTAAGATGCAAGTCGTTTCCAACTCAGCAAGTTTCGATGCCATAGAAGGCAATATGCCCAATCCTGCTCCATAGTTTGCTAATTTCCAAATTATTTTGAATATCCACTTATCTGTCATTTGTTGACTCTATCAGATGAACCCAAAACCAAACTCGCTACCACTGAGTCAATTCTAACTCATAATGGCCCTATTGAACAAGGTGGAACCGCCCACTATGGGTTTCTGAGACTACAACTTTTTTTTTCCTTTATATTGTCAACTTTAATTTTGGGGGGAGACTGTAACTTTTTTTTAAAATCATTTTATTAAGGGCTCATACAACTCTTATCACAATACATATATACATCAATTGTGTAAAGCACATTTGTACATTCATTGACCTCATCATTCTCAAAACATTTGCTCTCCACTTAAGCTCCTGGCATCAGCTCATTTTTCCTCCCTCCTTCCCCACTCCCCCCTCCCTCATGAACCCTTGATAATTTATAAATTATTATTTTGTCATATCTTACACTGTCCGACATCTCCCTTCACCCACTTTTCTGTTGTCTGTCCCCCAGGGAGGAGGTTATATGTAGATCCTTGTAATCGGTTATCCCTTTCCACCCCACTCTCCCTGTATCGCAACTCTCACCACTGGGCCTGAAGGGATCATCTGCCCTGTATTCCGTGTTTCCAGTTCCTATCTGTACATCCTCTGGTCTAGCCAGACTTGCAAGGTAGAATTGGGATCATGATAGTGGGGGGAGGAGGAAGCATTTAGGAACTAGAGGAAAGTTGTATGTTTCATCATTGCTACACTACACCGACTGGCTCATCTCCCCGCCACCCTTCCGTAAAGGCAGGTCCAATTGCCTACAGCTGGGCTTTGGGTCTCCACTCTGCACTCCCCCTTATTCACGATAGGATTTTTTGTTCTGATGATGCCTGATAAATGATCCCTTCGATACCTCGTGATCGCACAAGCTGTTAAGCTTCTTCCATGTGGGCTTTGTTGCTTCTGAGCTAGATGGCTGCTTGTTTACCTTCAAGCCTTTAAGACCCCAGACCCTATATCTATTGATAGCTGGGCACCATCAGCTTTCTTCACCACATTTGCTTATGCACCCATGTGTCTTTAGTGATCGTTTCGGGGAGGTGACCACACAATGATGTGATTTTTTGTTCTTTGATGCCTGATAACTGATCCCTTTGGCACCTCATGATCATGCAGGCTGGTGTGCTTCTTCCATGTGGGCTTTGGTGCTTCTGAGCTAGATGGCAAGACTATAACTTTTGAAGAGAATAGAAAGCCTCATCTTTCTCCTTTAGACTAGTTGTTAGTTTTTTCAAACTACTGACCTTGTGTCTAGCAGCACAACACTTAACCCACTATGCCACCAGGGATTCTTTTTATCAAGTAAGTGTGTTGCAAATCTTCTCCCAATCTGACTTGTCTTTTCATTTTCTATTTCTTTTTCATCCAGCAATTTAAGTCTATAAAATCTAACTACTTATCCCTAAGTTGCTCATTAAATTCCATGATTTCATCTGTTCTTTAAATAATAACCTAACTTTAAAGAGAAATTACAGTAGAAGATACTATTGACAAGTTGAAAGCAATGGCTATATAAATACAATATAGTGTAAACTCACAGAATTGTTAAAATCATCACTATTAAGATCTAACAAAATAGTGAAGCAAACTCACTACCAATTAATTGATTTCAACTTATTGCAACCTTATAGGATATAATAGAACTGCCCCGGTGGTTTCTGAAGCTGTACATCTTTTATGGAAGCAGACATTCTTTCTGCTGTGGAAGGACTATTGGGTTTGAACTGCTGACTGTGGTTGGTAGTCCAACAACTAAGCCATTACAACATCTGGGAGAGGTTTTAGCTAGATCCTGAAGAAAACACATGATCAAAATTGGACAGTGAGTGGAAGCACTTGAGATGGATTTGAGCATTAACTTAGTGATTCTGTGAAATATAACTAGAGCTGATAAACCCCACTGTGAGTCAGACACTAGAGAGCTCGAGGTGGCTGTGATAATAAAATTTGTGATTACAATGCTGTTAGGTGCTGTTCAGTCAGTTCACAACTGTTGTGAACCTATGCACAACAGAGTAAACCACCAGGCCCTATACTATCCTTAAGATTATAGTGTCTGAGCCCATTGTTGCAAACACCGCATCAAGCCAACTCATCAAAGGTCTTCCTCTTGTTCACTCTATCCACTTTACCAAGCATGATGTCCTTCTCCAGGGACTGGTCTCTCCGACATCTTACATGTCCAAACTATGTAAGATGATGTCTCTTCAGCCTCACTTCCTGGCAATATTCTAGCTCTACTTCCAGGACAGATTTGTTTGTTGTTCTGGCAATCCACGGTATTTTCAATATTCTTCAGCTCTATCCTTCAAATGCATGAATCCTTTGATCTTACTTATTAAATGCCCAACTTTCACATGCATATGAGGTCATTGTAAATACCATGACTTGAATCAGGCACACTTTAGTCCTCAAAGTGACATCCTTTTCAACATTTTACAGTCTTTTGCAGCAAATTTGCCCATTATAATAAATCATGCCATCTCTTGAATGCTGCTTTCACGAGCATTGATTATGGATCCAAGCAAGATGAAGTCCTTGATAACTTTTGTTTTCTCTCTTTCATGATGTTGTCTATTGGTCCAGTTTTGAGGATGTTTGTTTTCTTTACATTGAGTCGTCATTCATACTGAAAGCTGTAGACTTTGCAAGCAAGGTTGTGTCATTTGCACATTGCAAGTTAGCGATGAGCCTCCCATCCTGCTGGAGCATTCTTCACCTGGTCCAGCTTTGGGGCTTACTTGCTCAGCATATAGCTGGAATAAGTATGATGAGGGCATGCAACTGTGATGCACCTTCCTTGATTTTAAACCATGCAGTGTCCCCTTGGTCTGTTCAGTAACAATCTCTTGGTCCATGTTCAGGTTTCACATCCAGCATCTGCAATGATACATCTCATCTCGTGTTTTCTGAATCCAGCTTGAATTTCTGACAGCTCCCTGCTAATGTACTGCGTCAACCCTTTTAAAATGATCTTCATGCAAAATATTGATATTTTGCTATAATTCCCTCATTCTCTTGGGTCACCTTTCTTTGAAACAGACACAAATACAAATCTTTCCCAGTTGGAAGCAATCACTTGCCATAAAAGTTGAAAGACAACTGACTGGAAGAGATCTTTTTTGGGGGGAAGAGATCTTAAAGATAAACTTCTTTATCTTTTCAGTATTTGACCCTAACACGTGACACAAAACTCAGAAAGGACAACCCCAATATGCGGTGGAGTAGAATGCAGCCACAGGAGAAATGAGGCTCTGATACAGTCCCTGGAGTAAATGCACCTGGAAACCACTACTGAGTGAAAGAGACCAGTGCTGTGTGGGCCACTCATGGGAAGTATCTAGAAGAAGCACATGACTAGAGATCCCACCCAAGCCCACTGCCATAGGTCAATTATTCCCTCATAGCTGCTCTATGTAGGGTTTCTGAGGCCACAAATCTTCACTGGAGTAGAAAGCCTCAAACAGATTAGTGGTAAGAAGGGGTTAGGGGAGAAGGATTTACTGTGTAACGGCACCGAGACTCTGGAGTGTTACAAGGTTTGGGGAACAGATGATGTGGGCTGTTGAATAGTTTTTTTTTAAGTTACTGAATTGTAAACTTAAAAATGGTAAAATGACTAATTTTATCTTATGTATATGAGGGGGTTTCAAAAAGTTTGTGGGAAAATTCCTTTTTCCATTTTCCAGAAACTTTTTGAAGCCCCTAATAATCTAGTCATGTATTTATTACAATAACCTGTTTTAGAAGTGTAGCCTAGCCCCACCAGTCTTCAGTCACCAGCTTCCCGTCCTCTTGGAAGATTTCCAAGTCCACATCTTACTACCTACCCACTTGTCTGCCTTCTTTCCCTAGGAAAAGGGACCCTGGGGCAGTGGCAGGCCATTTGCCATGTCAGATAGCATGTGGTATAAATTCTGGGCCATACACAGGGCTCTGGGTAGATGACTCAACTAGATCCTCCACACTCTTCTCCATTCTGGGTTGCTATTTGCATCAGCAGCCTCAGCCTTGTACGCCAATGTGCCTTTTTGTCCGTTTGTTTTCTGATTATGAGAGCAAACCTGGAAATGAACCCCCTGGGATCACCTTGCAGCCAAACAGCAGACGGCCCTATAACAAGAACAATAACATTTGTGAGGAACATACTCCTGAGAAAAACCCACTGCAAGAAACCCAAAGGGCAGTTTTTGCCCACAACCAAGTTCAGAAATCAGGAAGGGGAGAAAAGGTGAAGGAGTGGGAATGGGAGGGCTGGAGAAGAAGTGAGAAGAGAGCTGATGCAATGAGTGAGGGGTTGTAACCAAGGACATGAAGCAGAATGTGTATAACTTGGTGAATGGAAAACTAATTGGTTCTGTAAACTTACACACAAACCACAATTTAAAAATTAAAAAGGCAATATATGCCTATTATAAAAATCCAAGACAGAGATGTATAACTCAAAGTGTACAAATTCCTTATTGCCTCCAGTGCCTGAGTTCCCACCAGAATTCATCTCAAGAAAAACAATAGGATTCTATGTGCATTCTGCTGTATAGCTATACAGCTATTGTCCTTTGATGTGAAAGGGCACATGCAAAGTAATGGGGCCTGATACTGAAGCAGGAACAACTCAGAGCAATTTATTTGAACAGCAAAGCATGACTGAGAATGCATCTTTCCATGTTTTAGGTAAGTTGAAATTCACCATGTACCCATGTGTCTATCTCCCTGAAGTTTACCCAGAAGGGCTGTTCTCATGCAGAATTTATTAAAATGTTTGTTTTCTGCCTGACATTATTGAACAAAACAGATGCTTCTGCAAACCAGCCTAACCTTCTTAACTGTAAATTGCATTATCTGAAATGCAATCAATACTTTGGCCCACTGGCTCATGACGTAGAATTCTCAACCACATTCACCAACCCGGCAGGCTCCGGAGATTTAACAGGCTTTGTGTCCTCCAATATTGTTCAGATCTCTCTCCACCAGCACCCCGCAGTCTGAGCGGCAGGAGAAAAGCCATCACTGATGACTAGGTAAAAACAACAACAAAACACGCTTCCAGGCTTGACACCCAAACCCTGCAACCTTACAAGACTTTATGTTTTGAGCATGTTTTAGATTCTAAGCTCTGAGGAAGGCACTGTGGGTGATAAAAACAATGATTTTTTTTTGTGTGTGTGTGTGGTCTCTACCTTTACAGAGGTGGTTTAGGGGCCATTCCTCCCTGGAAGAAAGAATATACTTTAAAGCCCTCAACCATCAGTGGTTTCTACGCATGTGCTAGCTATCAAACCAAGTGAGGGCTACCTGGGTGCATACTAATACCCCATGTCAGTGTCAATGTCTCTCACTAAAAGAATTGTTAAAGTCTCCTAAAGGGAGTATTCCATTATAAAATCAGAATGGCTTTCCTTGGGGGGTGGGGGGAAGCAACATTTGCCTTTGGGTGTAAGAAAATTGTTTTTTAAATGGAATTGAAAGATACAGGAATTTTTTCACACACTTTTTGAAGTTGCATCTACTGAGCAAGCTCAAAGGGGGGCAGCATTTGGCAGGTACTTAATACTAGGTTCGTTACTAGAAGAAATATCAATACAATATTTTTCAATGCTTGCATCCATAAAGGGCTTATCCTCTTATCAAATGTGACTAGGGAGGGCCACCATGATGACCCTCCCTGCAGTAGAAAGTGCATCTGATGTTCAGAAAACCTAGCACAGACCCATCCTTCCTTTGACACTGTGGTTCCTCAAGGTTTGGGATTTGGCCACATTCTTTTCTAGCCTCAAACCTCCATACATACCTAGAAGAATCTCTCAAGCAACTTTTTATAGGTTGTGCTTTAATCCTGTTTCTAGAGCTTACTTCCTATCAATTGATAAAGTAAAAGATGGGTGGATGGTTGACTCCTTTACTGACACTAGAGAAACCAAGTCCTTCGCTAAGATGAACTGACAGTGGCTGCCACAGAAACATAGGGACAGTGGGTGCAGGACCCGGCAGCTCCGTCCTGCTGTCTGTGGGGCTGCTGGGAGTCAGGACCAACTGGATGAGACTTAACAACAAAGTACATCTTCAATCACACGCTGAGTCTGCCCCAGCAAACACTGCTGTTCTCGTGGGGGGAAGGGACAATCCAGGGTTTCTAGAATAGCCACTGATTCAGTGAAATCAATAGAATAGTCACAGTTATGCAGCTGCCAGACGCAAAAGTCACACATTAGCACACAGACTTTTCCTAGACAAATACACTCATGTCTCCTGGAGCTGCAGAATTTCAGGAGGCCCGTTCTGTAAAATTTTGAAATTAGTGTTCACAACACTATTTCCCCATTAAAAGCTTTTATGCTATTTTGGAGTGCTGATGGCATATGGTTACTGCTTGCTGGGAGAATGGAGGTCGAATCCGCCAGCACTGCTCTGGCAGAAAGAGGTGGCAGTCTGCTTCCGAGATTTGTCGCTCGATGCTGTTGAGGCTGCTGCAATTCATTTACCCTTCCGACAGCGGAAATGCCCCATCGGGTTTTTCTTAGCTGTGATCTTGGCAGGTGTTAGTCGTGACTTTGTCCCAAGCAACAGCCCCAATTGAGTTCAAGCTCCCAACCTTTAATTTAGCAGCCAAGCACTTAACCATTTGCCACCAGGGCTCCTGATTATGTAAGGATTCCAGCCTTGGGAACCTTATGGGGTTGATCTTACTCTGTCCTATAGGGTCCTTCTGAGTTGGAATCTTTTCAAGGGCAAAAGGTTTTGTTTGGTTGGTTAATCTTGTTCCAGATCTTTGTTAAAACAATAATCTTTATAATTCACTCAAACTCGGCTTTGGGTGCCAGGGCTGGTGCCTGAGTAGATACTCTCGCCCTCTCTCCTGCCTCCTCTTTTCCTGAGGGTCTCTGCCTTCTGCTTGCAAGCTCCTGACAGTGCTGAAAAGCCCAGCCTTGCTCTAGCTTTTCCACGTCCCTTTCTGCACATTTTATAGCCAAGGTCTGAGTCCTGTGGGTCCATCAGAGGCCCAGGAGGCAGAAGGAATCCTGAGTTCTACTAGGCACTAAAAGGAAAACCACTTTCCACAGGCCCGCGCGCGCGCTCCTAATCTCCACAATAGCAGGCTTTGGATGCCCGGCTTCCCATAGCATAGCAACGGTGTGGAGAGAAACCTGGCCTGAAGAAACGGCCGTTTGACGTCATCCACATCTAAATAAATCTCTATGTCTTATCCAAACACTCAGCACACGAGCACGCACAGACGCCTGTGCACATGGGCACACGCACACACACTGATTGAATTTCAAATGACTTCAGCCATCATCAGTACTATGACTATTTGGCGGGCAAAACCACGAGTCTAAAGGTGTCACCGGGAGTTCACTGACTTCCTGCCCGGTGACTCAAGCGGGTGTCTGCGGATTTCAGCGGCTCTCCTCACGCCCTCCCAACCAACCCTGCCCGTTCAGTCAGTGAGCAAGACTCTCCCAGGGCTCCGGCCCAGGTCTGTCCCACTGAGGCTGCCCAAAGGCAAGCCCCAGCCTCGCCGGTTCAAGCTGCACACCCCACCAAGTAAGAACCCCAAAAGGCAAAAACTAGAGACCTCCGTTACACTGGTGGCCCACAGAGCCCAAGCTCCTCTACGATGGTTAGAGGATCTAGTGGTGCTGCAGCTAATAAGAGTGCTGCTCCCCTGAAGGTCAGTAGTTTGAAACCACCAGTACCTCTGCAGGAGGCAGACAGCTTTCTTCTCCAGTAGAAAGTGTCCAGTCTCAGACCCCCCACGGGGGTTGTTCTACTCCGTCCTATAGGGTCTCTATGCGTTTGCATCCACTCAATGGCTGGGTTTTTTTTCATTACACTTGGGGACACTGCATGAATCCTTCTCCTTGCTTACCCCTGGATGCCAAACATGATCACTGCACTATGGCTTTTGACAAACTAAGAAATCTTAAGATCTGAACACTCTTCTAATGAGCAATGAAATTGATTTTTTAGAGCCATTTGGATTCACCAAAACAACTGCTTTAGAACACTTGTCTGAACTAATTATTTGTAGGGCTTTGGGCTATAAACCAAATTGCACTATGTTCCTGTAAAAGTATATACTTACAGAACCATCTGTCACCCCTTCAATCTCTGAAAGCCACTTGCCGGAATATATAATGACATACATTTATTAGCACACAGACTGCAGCCTGGGAGTGATCGACCTGCACTGTCTTTAAAAACCACATAGTAACTCGGCCAGAAAAAAACAAACAAGTGCATTTACTCCAAACCCTTCTCGTTTCTACCCACGCAACCTTTCGAGAGATTTTCATGTCGAATGTGACCGCCTCTAAGCATTTCAGTGAAGAAAAGGAATAAAGCACTTTGCCATGTTGGAAGCTGATTTCAGTTATGCTTATACCTGCAATAATAGCACAGAAATAGTCAATGACCACCCACCTTCCTTCTCCCCTGATCCTTAGCTGATCACAGAGGGGAGCCACCAAGAGCCACAACCAGTCTGTTTACCACCCACCCACCCACCCAGCCCCAGTTCTCATGGCAGAAAAAAGAGATAGAATTTGTGACATTTAGATGAAAACAATTATTTTATGTTCTTGTAAAAGTACATATGAGTCTGTCTCAGTGGCAGAGTACACTGTTACCCAGCAAATTCCACTCCTGGAAATATACCCAACACGAAGGCAGAGGCTCAGAGTTATTTGTACACCACTGTTCATTACAGTATGTTTACAGTAGCCAGAAGGGGGAAACAACCTAAATGCCCATCGACAGATGCATGGATGAACAGTAAAAGGCACATACAAACCATAGCATGCTACTCAGCCAGCAAGCGGAATGAAGTCTTGATACATACAAGCTACAGTAAGGATGGTGCTCGAAGACATTAGGCTGATTGAAATGAATCAAACACAAAAGGGAAACTATTGTATGACTTATGTGAAAAAAAACAGGAAAGGCAAATATGTAGACAATACAGTTTATATTGGTTAGCAGGGGGTGGAGGGGGAAAGGAGGAAATTCCGATGGAAATGTTGTTTTATGGGTAGAGTTACACAGATGATTATGGTCATTGCTGTCAATAAAGGATACATCTGTATAAAGTTGAATTGATAAAAGTTGTGTAATATATTTACAATGACCAAAAAAGGGAGCTGCTGAGGCTGCTTATATAAAACCAAAGACATTAAGGGATTTGGTTTCTTGGTTGGGAGTGTTAAGGTCATGGTTTTATGGGACATTTTATCTTAGTAAATTGGCTTAATAGCATATTTAGTGTCTCTGTTTTATATCCTAGTTCGATGACTGGGGTTATAAAAGCTTGCAAATTGCCATCCAAAGCACAACCACTGGTTTCTGGTTCACCTGGCACATCGGAGGAGACTCAGGAACAGGAAGAGGGCATGGAATGTGTGGCTAATTGCCTCCCTAAACAACTGCTCCCTTTGCCATGAAACAAGAAATGGATGTTGTCCAGCTACCCTTTAAAAATGTGGTCAAAGATTACATTGAATAATTCTGAGCAAAGTTGGAGGTGGGGATGAAAGTTGGGAACAGAATTTCAAATTCTCAAGGACTCTAGACTTTCTGGAGCCATGGAGGGTAGAAGAACCCCTGAAACGACTGCCATGAGATCATCTTTACGAATTAAACTAAAAAATTCCCTTCTTAAAATTTAGCGATAGTTGATTTAACTAGTTTAAAAGATCTGCTTTGAACATCACACTGACATCAGCAAATCAGATTAGCTAGGAACCTTAGAGGGCAGTGAATCTGTTCCTCAGAAGAGGGGCGGAATGCTCACAACTTGAATATAATCAGTCACTGAATTATACACGTGGGAACCATTGAATGGGCCCATGTTTGGGTGTGTATATACTCAACAACAATAAATAAAATATATTTTAAAAGGTTATTAGAAAGGTACCTTGAGCTTTATTTTGAAAATTCTTGGTTTTGCAAAGGCATGCCAATAAGTTACTAGTCTGTAAGGAACAGACTTTATTTTTATTACGAGCAGGTAATCTATTAAAAGTCACTAACAAGAATTGTTTTAACCTAGAAAAGCAAAATTTCTTTAAAAATAAACCAGATGCGACTGATACCTTACACTGGAGCATCAGGGGCAGCTACCAGACTCAGCCCCACATCCTTGGTCAAAACCCTCTCCTCGGGACAATAATGAAACTGGTTGGGGAACTGGGCTGGCGAGTGCGCAGCCCTCTGTCTGTCCTGTAACGTGCGTCGTAAACACGTGGGCGCCCAGAGGTGACCCTGGTTTCCATTTCCCGCCGCGGCCCGAGCAGAAGCCCCGGCCGGGAGGGAGACGGGTAACTTCTGGGCGGGGTGGCTGCATTCCCCGTGGGCCTCGGTGGGCCGTGCTCAGGGACGAGGGCACGGTGGGGCTTCCAGAGTCCGTGAGCCTGGGCCACGTGCGGACCCACCAGCGCCCGGGGGGCTTGGGCACCGGTGGCTAGAGCGCGAGGAACAGGCTGTGTCCTCAGCCACCGAACAGCCCCGCGGCGCCACGAGTCCTGGAAACCACACGGCTGACAGAACTCGGTCAATCCCCAAAACGTGGCGGGGGCGGGCCGTGTGCCTATTAGGTCCGGAGGGGCGTGGTCACGTATTAGCGCTTGAGGCCACGCCCCGTTGCCTCGCGGCAATTCGCGCCTGAAGAGCGGGGCCAATCGGCTGTTCGCGCCTGAGGGGGCGGGGCCACGCGGGGCTGACTAGCTACTCTCCAGCCGTTTTACTTTCATTTAGCTAGGCGTTACCCACAATGCATGTATGAAAATTAAATGCAAAAGAGCTTAGAGTTTATCTAACTCTTAAAAAACACTCTTAAGAGGCCATATTTTCGTGGCTTTTTTCATCTCTTTTTAGTTAGAACGTGTTACACTTTTTATGACTGCAAAAAAGATCCACTTTTAAAAAGTCAACATTAATGTAAAAAGAATAAATATAGCGCCTTTAAATAGCTAGAAATTCGCTGGTATTCGTAGTTGGTCCGAAGGTTGTGGGTTATTGTTAAACTGTTTAGCATTGTCTCCCACCCACAACCATACTTGACTAGCTTTGCCTTTTGACATTCCTTATTTGTAAGGTTTGCGAAAACTGGAAGAAATTAATACAGAAGTATTATTTCATTGGAGATTTAAGTAAAACGGTGCTTGTGGAAAGCAGTCCTTTTGTCAAATTCTTATTTCTTTTTTTTTTTAATTCTTATTTCTTTATATTTAGATAGCCAGCACCATTTATATATTAACCTTCAGAATGCCTGAAAAAATTCAAGGCCCAGGCCAGGGGAGTTGATTTCGACTTACAGTGGCCCCATAGGACCGAGTCCAACTGCCCTATATGATTTTCGGGTGTAAATCTACATGGAAGCAGATTGCCACCCTCATCTCTCTCCCCCAGAGCAGCTGGTAGGTTCATGGTAGATGTAACCTTTAAACATCATGTAACCAGGGTTCTCCTGAAAGAAAACAAACAATAAATTTGTTTTAACTTTGAATTTATTAATGAGTATATTCATTTTTTTAATATTTGCTAATGGAGATTGCTAATTTGCAATTACACTGTAACACATTTCTCATTATAAATCAGAGGGGAGTACAAATTGAAGAAGCTTTTCATAAATGTAGCATGATCTATATCTGTGTGGGCATATGTGTGTGTGGGAGTTTTCATTTGTATATGGATACAGCAGATCAGGAAGACACAGACCAAAATATTGTCAGTATTTACATAATTCTCTAGAATGGGTTTGCAGAGGAGGGCAACTAAAGAAACTTTCAGAATAAAAAGAAGTACAAAAAGTTTGTTGCTATCAATTCAGTAATTTTATGAGTTCTATGATTCAGCGGATAATGGACATATCTTACATAAATTTATTTCCTATTTGTTTTCCATATAAAGGTGAGCCAGCTGTCCTCCCTTTGGTTTGGCTGCAATGGTCAGGTAGAGTTTACACGCAGACTCAGTCCACAGCTTTCAACACAATGACCTTCTCTATTACCAAATAAACTTAGCTGCTTCTTTGAGAAATATATCTACTTTATTATAAGTTTGTCAAACAAAACAAAAGGCCTTAAAAACATCAGAAGGAATGCATCAAGTTTACCAAATCTTGACCTATTTGCTACTCAGACTGCAGGATCTGTGTGGCTAACAGGAGAAAATGTTGAAATAGGTGCTTGTGTGCCAATCACCTTCGTTCAACTTAATTAAATCCTGAGTTGAAAATCATTAAGATACAGACTCCCCACAATCTAGTGCGTTAGAGCTGACAGTCTGAACACTAGGTGTGTGGAAGGCCAGGGCTTGCGGTCAGAGTCCTGACACCATTCTGAGTCTCCACATAGAATGAGCTTCCATAGAATTCTTTCTGACCCTTAAGCAGATCAAAATGGATGTCAGAAGAGACTGTGAAACTAGTTCTTAATTGTAGAGTAACTAAAACAAATGGAAGTCAAGGAGCTGAATTGAAAATTTCAAAGGGCAGTTACATAAGACAAAGTAAAATATTATAATGAAAGGTGCAAAGACCTAGAGTTAGAAAACCAGAAAGAACACACTCAGCATATCTTAAACTGAAAGAACTCAAGAAAAAAAATTCAAGCCTTAAGCTGAAATATTAGAAGATTCTATGGGCAAAATATTGAGTGATGCCAGAAGCAACAAAAGAAGATGGAACGAATACAGAGAGTCACGGTAGCAAAAAGAACTAGTGTAGATTTCCTGTCCAAGACGGTGGGCTGCTCACAGGGCAGATCTAGGGCAGGCTGAGGAGGGGAGCAGTGCTCTTCTCTTCCCTTGCCTGTGGACACTGAGCTAAGTCCGTTTCCGAGGACATCCTCAGCCAATAGCAGCAAAGTGGTCAAAGTGCCCACTCTCACATCCACTTCCAAGCCCAAACATCAGAAATACAGCCAGTGTGACCCCCTCCCCCTCAAAAGAACTATGTACAAATTGTTTATAATTTCTCGGTACTGATCCTCAAAACAACAAATAAAATACCAGTTATCAAAAAAAAAAACTAGTCGACGTTCCACCATTTCAGGAGGTAGCATATGAGCAAGAACCAACAGTTCTGACACAAGAGGTTCAAGCTGCACTGAAAGCATCAGTCAGAAACAAGGCTGCAGGGATTGATGGAACACCAATGAAATGTTTCAGAAAGCTGATGAAGCACTGGAAGCACTCACTGGTCTATGCCAGGAAATTTGGAAGACAACTAATTGGCCAACTGGCTGGAAGAGATCCTTATCTGTGCCCATCCCAAAGAACGGTGACCCAGCAAAATGGTCAAACTATAGACCAATACCAATTACCTATATCACATGCAGGTAAAATTTTGCTGAAGATCATCCCACAACAGTTGCAGCAGTACATTTACAGGGAACTGCCAAAAGTTCAGACCGGATTCAGAAGAGGACGTGTAACAAGGAATATCATTGCTGATGTCAGATTTGGCTCAAAGCAGAGAATACCAGAAAGACGTTTACTTGTGTTTCATTGACTGTGCCAAGGCATTTGACTGTGTGGATCATAACAAAATGTGGCTAACCTAGAGAAAAATGGGAATTCCAGAATACTTCATTGTGCTCAGGTGGAACTCGTACATGAATGAAGAGGCAGTTCTGTGAACAGAACAAGGGAGTAAACTCCTAGTTTAAAATCAGGAAAAGTGTGTGTCAGGGTTGTATCCTCTCACCACACTTGTTTAATGTGTATGCTCAGCAAATCATCATAGAAACTGGATTATGTGGAAAAGGGTGTGTCATCAGGATTGGAGAAAGACTTATTAACACCTGTGATATACAAATGACTGATGCAACCTTGCTTGCTGAAAGTGAGGAGGAACGGAAGCACTTCCTGATGAACATCAAGGATTGTTGTCTTCCATATGGATTGTAGCTCAGTGAAAGGAAGACCAAAATCCTCACAAATGGAACAATAGGTAACATGATGATAAATGGAGAAGGGTCAAACTTGTCAAGGATTTTGTCTTAATTGGATCCATGATCAATGCTCATGGAAACAGCAGTTGAGATCAAAAGGCATATTGCATGATCAACACATAACCACCACCACCACCCAGGTGGACGAACAACAGAAACCATGGGGGAAGGGAGACAGCGGCCGGTGTGAGATATGAAAATAATAATAATTTATCAAGGGGACACTAGGGGGTGGGGAGGAAGGGAGGGAAAAAAAGAGGAGTTGATACCAAGGGCTCAATAGAAAGAAAATGTTTAGAAAATAATAAATGGCAACATATGTACAAATATGCTTGATACAATTGACGTATGGATTATTATAAGAGCTGTACGAGCCCCCAAAAAATGATCCTTTAATTAAAAAAAAAGACTGTATGGGTAAGCCATAAAATAAAAATTTGTTTAAAGACATTGCATTATGTAAATCTGCCAAGAACGCTTTAGAGTATGAAAAGCAAGGATGTTTCTTTGAGGGCTAAGGTGAGCCTGACCCAAGCCTTGTGTTCTCCATTGCCTCATATGCATGTGAAAGTTGGACATTGACTAAGGAGTCCATAGAAGAATTGATGCATTTGAATTGTGGTGCTGGAGATAAATATTGAAAGTATCATGGACTGCAAAAAGGAAAGCCAATCTGTATTGGAAGACGTAGGGCCAGAGTGCTCCTTAGAGGCAAGACTTCAACTTACACATTTTGGACATGTTGTCAGGAGAGACCAGTCCCTGGAGAAGGACATCGTGTTTGCTACAGTGGAGGGATGGTGGAAAAGAGGAAGACCCTCAACGAGATGGACGGACACAATGGATCGGGGATAGGACCAATTGTGAGGCTGGTACAGTACCGTGCAATGCAGTGTTTCATTCTGTTGTGTATACTGTTGCTATGGGTCAAAGCCAACTTTGGCACCTAACAACAACAGCAACAGTAATCAGACTCACACAAATAGCGACATCTCTGATTTTGACCTCAAAGGAATGAACCTGCATGGGTTTAATCCGGTGTATTGCAACAGCCTTGACATGAATGTGGCAGGAATTTTATTTTTTATGTCCTGAATTACAGCACTGGCTTATTGGCCAAAGCTGCTAGAAATGCATTTGGGGTCCAACAAGCATCCTTACTGTCTCTGGCAGAGCAGGTCACGGATCACAGGCCAGCTCTAGGCCATACTCTGGCTAGAGAAGGAGGTGTGTGTGCCATCGCCCAACACTTCCTGCTGCTTCTGATGACACTTCTCACCAAGCAGAGATCAGCCTAAAAGCAATAGATAAAGTGCTTACTAAACCCATCCAAAGCCCTGTGTAAGAAATCAAGAAGAATCTTGGTAGGAATGGCTTAAGTCTTGGTTCCCATGGATCAGACCTTCACTTGGACCTCTGGTAACTATATTAAGCTGTTGGCTTATTTGGGCCATGTCTTTTTATTATTATTACTGCAGGGTGGGTGGGGAGAGCCATGTCTTTAAAATTTGTTAACCCCCAATAGATTCAGACACGATTTCTGGTAGCCCAGGGAACTGAACTGAATCTCGATGAATTCAGAGACCCTCCCCTTGCTTAAGACAACTGACCCATAACCCTGCACCTGAATAGCTTTCTATGGTGGTCCACTAGATAGACCCCTTGGGGAGCGGCCTTGATGCGGTTTCCACACGATGCCCACCTCCAGCTGGAAGCAGCCAGATTGATCATCATCCCCATTCCCAAAGGAGAGGCTGAGAGATAGGAGATTGAGAGCCTGCAGGCAGAGTGAGGGCAAGAGGCCCAGTGAGGGAAGGGTTGGGAGTGGCAGGATATCTGGAAGGGTGATTCAACAGCCTAGGGCTCTAGGACAGGCCTACAGACATAAGACACCTGGGCTGATTCTTAACTCCAAGGTCATCAGACCCAAGACTCTGCTGACCTTTGCGTGTATACTCCTTGTCCATGCGTAAGCAAGACCCCGCCAGGAGAGCGCATGACCAGGTTTATGATTGGACTGGAGAAATAGGACCAGTCCTGGGATTGGTCCATTCATAACCTGGAGACACAGGCCAAGTACCCCACACCTGATAACACCCCTGGACACAGTTCACTCAGAGGCAACTCACTCGAGTCCCCATCTGTTGCTCCAGGTGCTTTTCTTTCCTCTCCGGGGAAACTTCTTTCGGCTGGCTGGCTGGCTGTGCTCCCTTGGTTCTCAAGCCCATCAGAGCAGTTACAACAGTACTAGGGTCATGTGGTCATGAGTTATGCCATGACTACCTTGGTTGAAAGGCCCAGGACCAATCTTGGAAGCTCTTCTGCTTAACATAATGGATGTGTCCCAGTTAGGGTCTCATTCCCACTTCCGGGACTACAGCTGTCACTGTGATTTGAGATGCACTGACCTGCTGCCGACCAGGCTTTTGTGGCAGTTTCCTTTGCTCTCCTGTCCTCTGTAATGCGTGGATCTCAGCCAACCCTCAGAGGGCATCATTGAAAGGTTAGAGACGGAGGTGTAAAACAGAGATAGAATTTAGCCAGCAATGTGAAGTTGAGAAAGATTTTATTGAGGCAGGGAAAGAACTCCCAGGAGGGAAGGGAGAGCAGGGAAAGGGACGGGTGCATCTTGAGCCCCCAGGCGGGTTCTGAGACCCAAGGAGTTAGGTCAGGGAAGTCGCACCTGGCAGTGAGGCAGTGGGACTTACATAGGGTATGAGCTTAAAGGCATAAGAGCCGGTAAGGAGAAGGCAGGTTCTTTGTGCTGTGGTTGCAAGTTTCGGGCTTTGACGTTTTGTTAGTAAATCATGATGTTCCTAGAAAACAATGCTAGGGAGAGGGGTGCTGTGTTCTGTCCGGGGAGGTAAGCTCTGTGAAACACTGAAGGCAGGTGCTCTGAAGGTCAGCCAGGTCATTTGTCTTCTCCAGAAGCTGGTACGAGGGGCCGCCTTGGTCCGGACCTGGCCCAAACAATCTAATGGTCTCTCTCATCAGGATGATGTATCTTTGCCTTCTTTAAAACTTAATACGTGTTCCCCTGAGATAGTTTATTGTGCCAGCCTGGCCGATAAACACAAGTGGGATTAATTGAAGGGCAGAGAGATAAATGGCTTGGTGAGTCTTGCCTTTCTTGTCTCTTGCTCTTTGATCATCAGACCAGTGTGCGGCTGCCTTGCTTGTTCTGTGCCTCAATTTAAAGGCTACACACCTGTGGGACGCCTAGCTTGTGAACTGTGTCGCTGTAAGTTGAGGTCCCTTTAAGAGATCGCTGGAGCTGGGGACTGGCGGTTGGTGACCTGGCTGACAGTTGGTGACCTGCCTTGTGATTGGCTGCTGTGCTGACATAGCCTAGCTCTCTCTATAAATAGAGGAAGATCTGGCAGCAGACTGGACTTGAAGGACTGCTAGTGTCTCACAACTCTCTCTCACGGGAGTGAGTTGCACTGAGCCATTTGTACTGCTTTATAATTTAACTGTTCATTTCTTGTATTATATATTTATCTGTATATGATTTAACAGTTCATTTCTTGTTATATATCTAATTATCTTTATAAATAAATATATTAAATTATCAGCAATTTGGTTTTATCTCTCTAGAGAACCCTGTCTAACACATCCCCTTAAATTGTCTTTGAGATTTGGGGTCTCTTTTGTATCCCCCAAACACAAACTGGCCCTCTGGCTGTAGCCAAGAAGAAGATCCTAATCGATACCGTTGGGCCCAAAGACCCTTTTCCCCTGAGAGCCACAAACAACCCTTGTTTATACTTCTCTTGAAACATTGTCCCTTATATACTTCTTGGGCTTTGTTCTATCTTTTAAATAATGGTTTGTAACTGTGGCTTATCTCCCCTGTAGATGTAATCTAGTAGTGAGTGTGCACTTGGTTGAGATTCATCAGTCCAGTGGTTGGAGTTGCTTTTAAAAGATAAGCTTTGGGATGAAGGAACAGCTTTCAGCTCAGAGGACCAGTGGCATGACAATGGGCTATGGAGGTCAGGCAGTTCTAGAAGTGGCCGAGCTTCCATCTTCTCAAAATAACACGCTTGATAATGACAATACATTCAAGAAGCCACAAGATGGTATAAGAGTGGAATGAGCATGAATACAATTATATTGTTGTCAGGAGAGCCAGCCCCTAACAAACCATCATGGGTCCAGCAGGCGCAATTGTACAGCGATAATAAGTAAAGATTATAGTAAAGTCAGAGAGCATGAGAAATAGGAGGGGGGAAAAAGAGAGATAGGAGAGAGTAAAATGAAGGAGTCAGACACATTTCATAGTAGCATGCTCACCTCAGCCCATTTGGTGGTCCACTTGGACATGGAAGACGAGAGGGCAGAAGAGAGTGGGAGGGGAAGGAGGAAAGGGGAGCAAGGACCAGGAGAGCGAGACCTCTTTATTGCTAACCAAGGCTTATATATCTTTGAGGGGCATGAAAGTCCCCTAATTACAGGTAAGGACATATGTCACAGGAAAGGGTTGTACTATAGGTAATACAGTAATGAGAGGGGGAGGATCTAGGGGTATACACACAATAGGAAGGGGAGGGATTGGGGAATACATGTGACAACATGGGCAGATCCTAGATTCATGATGTAGGCCTAACCTTGGTCAGCCTTGAGGGGGCTTGACCTTCCTGGGCTCTCCTTCAGGGAAACAATCTACTACTATCCTTATCAGAAGGGAGTGGGCCCTACTTTGGGTGGGACAGACTACACAGTCTGATTGCTCTAAATGACTGATAACCCTTAGGGAGAATAACCTCTGACCTGCTTTCATTGACCTCCAAGTGTATAGTCATTTGCCACGTGTAGCAAGCAACTAAGTTTGGCATATATTTGGGGAAGACAACTTGGGAGAAATCTTTCTGTTTCCTACATATTGGAATTTGGAGGAGCAATGATACCTCTAGTTGAGGAGAACACAGGGATAAGGGAAGGAAACTTTTTGGAATAAAATTCTGTGATGGTCAGATAACTTCATGTCAACTTGAAGAGATATAAAAGTGTAGGGATGGTATTCAACTTGCCAATCAGGTCACAGCCTGATGGTGCCTCCTTGTGGGTGTGGCCTTCTCATACGGAGGGCCCTGGGAACCTCCCCTTCTCTCTCTGCCTTCACCTTCCTGCTGGTGGACCCTAGTTGCTGCCAGAGCCCTGGAGATGTTACCACCACCATTGGATCTACACAACTTTGCACCCACCAGCCTGTGATCTTCCTGCATGCTACATCATTGCATGTGCTGCGTGAGTCTGAGGAGGACTTATGAATTTGTATCGGACTTAGGGACTTGAATTGGCCTGGGCTGGGATGTTTTCTCCATCTATTACTACTACTTGATATAAAGCTCTTTCTTATAAATATACGAGTGCCTCTGAATTTGTTTCTCTAGTGAACCCGGCCTAACACAAATTCCAAACTGTTATGGGCTGAATTTTGTCCCCTCTGAAGATTTCCTCTAGTCCGAACTGTTACCCCCAACCAGGCCTGGTTCCCTGAACCAAATTCACTAACTGGAAGTTTAGAAGATGACACCATTGAGAAGTCAGTGCAGGCTTTCTTGATGGCTTCCATCCTGAAATCAGGAAACAGAGGGAATATATACTCTTGGCTTTGGAATTCACACCCTGGGCGAGTCCTGTCCAGGTGTTTCACCTCATCTCAGGTTTCGGGATACTAGAGGGAGCCATCTCTGACCATCAGCAACCAGACAGAACAAATGGTCCTCAGGTCTTAGGACAACCTCAGGTTGTCTCTGTTGACTAATCAGCTAATGGGAATTAGCTTTTTGGCTACTTACAATCAGGTGAGGCAAATAAGAGAGGGTTCTCAGAGTGAGCTGGGCGTTTGCATTCAACATGCTTGCCTCTGAACCATACAGAAAGTCATAAAATTTCCACA
>NW_022103920.1:586150-587836 GCF_000313985.2 Echinops telfairi | reverse complement strand
GTGGGTGGTGCCCGCAGGAGCCTCTTCATGTCCGGGCTGGGCTCTGTTTAGAGGAGTTGAATGGCAAAGAGCTACAGGGCAGGCTAAGAAGTGGAGGCACCTGCAGCACCAGCTCTGTTTGCTCCTGTTTAAAAGAGCAGTGACGACGACAGCAACGAGCGTGCAACCAGCACCATCTTCACAAAGCAAACCACAAGGTGCCGGTGCTGGTGCTGTTACTGTCCTTGGGTGCTGCCAAGCCAGTTCTGACTCCCTTTGCAACGAAGGAAACTTCCGGTCCCAACATCCTCACACCTCGTTCCTTTGTTCAAGCCCATTGTTGCAGCTCCTGTGTCAATCCATGTCCTTGAGGGTCTTCCTGTTTTCACTGCCCCTCTGCTTCACTAAGCATGACGGCCTATTGATTAACCAGGGACTGAGATCCCGCTTGATAACACGCCCAGAGCATGTGAGACGAAGTCTTGTCATCCCATCGTTGTTTGTAAGGAGCATTCTGGCTGAACTTCTTCCAAGACAAATTTGTTTGTTCTTTTGAAGTCTCAATTACACCAATACCATCATTCAAAGGCATTGATTCTTTTTTCGTCATTTGTATTCACCAAAATGCATGTAAGGCCCTGAAATATTAGGTGAGGTTCACCTTAGTCCTCCATGTGACTTCCTTGTTCGTGAACTCATTAAAGAGATCCTTATGGGTCAGATTTGCCCCATGAAAATACATCGTCTGATTTTTAACTGCTGCTTCCATGGATGTTGATTGTGGATCCAAGTAAAATGATGTCCTCGGCCACTTCCATCTTTTCGCCGTTTATCATGAAGTTGCTTCTTGGTTCAGTTTTTATTTGAGTGACATCACTCCCTCAGACACCTAAGTCAACCAACCAACAAAAAACCCTGACTGCCAGTGAGTCCATTCCACCTCTGTAGGAAAGGGGAAAGCCTCCTCTTTCTCCTGCACAGTGCTTTGCGGCTTGGAACTGCCAACCTTTTTGTGACCAGCTCAGCGTGTCAAACACTGTGCCACCAGGGCTCCACACTAATTTTTCACTCTGCAGTAGAAAGAGGGTAAAGGTTTGTGACTTTGTCCCCAAGAGAGAGATTGTCCTTAGTCCCTGGAAATGCCCCTTTAGATGACTTCTGATCCAAATCAAATTCCAGCTGGTAACCCTGCTTGTGGAAAACGAAGGGTTAAAGCAGTGCCTGGATGAGTCAGGCAACCCTGCCTCTGCCCCTCACTGGTTAATAACCAGCAATGGCTGGTTGTGGTGGGGTCCATTCTGACTCATGGCACCCCTGAGTGTCACTGGGTCCGCAGTGACTGAAATGATGGCCTCTGTTCCAGAGACCCAGGCCACAGAGCAGACAGGCACAATGTCTGCTCACATGGAGGCCCGTGGGCCTGGGAACAAGATGTGGCTGGCTCCTCGGTTCTGTCCCTCCAGGGCTGACCATTGTATTCACCCGAATGAAGAGTCTTGCTCCTCAGGGGCCAGGCTGGGGAGGGCTTGGCTTTCTGGAGCCCCTCTCCAGCCCCATCCTGCACCCTACCCGGCCACGGACTTTGGCAGAGTCTCTGCCCTCCCTGGAGGCAGAGACCCTGTGCCAGCTTACTTCCTGTCCGGGGCCATTCGGCTCAATCTTCACTATATTTTGTCAGAGCTTGCAGTACTTTTCCATTCCCACCTA
>NW_022103920.1:583235-584879 GCF_000313985.2 Echinops telfairi | reverse complement strand
GTCTCCTGCCTCCGGAAGGAGATACAGAAATTCCCAGAATCCTCAGGCAAAGGCCATGCCCACACAGAGGCTTCATTGGCTATACAATGATTAACAGGCTAGACTCCACCTCTTCACTTGCAGTCCTCTCAAATTGACAACAGATTATATAACTACCACAGTGACCCTGTAGGGAAGAGTAGAACTAACCCCTGTGGGTTTACTGAAACTGTAACTTTTTATGGGAATAGAAAATCTCATCTTTCTTCCATGGAGCAGCTGGTGGTTTTGAAATGCTTATCTTGTGGTTAGCAGCCCAACACAAAGCCCAGGATACCAAGTGGAAATGAAATTGTCTCACTCCTCCATCAAGACTTGTACTTATGTCATCAGGATAGGATAGGCCTGCACTAATTTCTTGGGTGGCTTCATGCATTCTCCTTCCCGTGTATCCACACTGTTTAAGAAGGAACTAGATTTTAAAAACTTTCGCCTTCTTTCATGTGAGATTCCAGCATGCCAAGACTGGTGTCCTGTGTGGCTGTGTGACTTTGTTCTCTGCACTCAGTGATGTTTCTGGAGCATCCTGTCACTTGCTTCTTTCTACTGCTTCAGCATTTATTCTGTTTCAGATTTGTCCGACGTTCTCTGGGTGGCTGGTAGCGATCTGTCCACCTCTTTAAATTAACTTCTGAATCTTGCAGAGCCGACTCATCTAACAAAACCACTGGCATGCACTACTGTTCTCATAGCCAAGGTGAACACACACGTTCATAGATGCAGGGGCTGGAGCCCAAGCTATCAGTCTATCAATCTGGTCTCAGCTTGATGACACTTCTGGGAGGATAGTCTTTTGTACAAGAGAGACTCTGAGCAGAGTAGAGCTTTCTCTTGCCCCTTCTCTTTCTGTAGAATCTGGATCCTACATCTGGTTCACCCATCCCCTGTTGTACCCACTGCTGATCCCAGGAGGCTTCAGTGGACTGCTGACCTTGACTTCATTTGGCTAACCTCAGATTCATTCGGCTATGCACCCCCCAGCCTGTGACCCTCCTGCTTCAGCTTCTTGCTTTCCATTCAGCAGCATCTGACGCTATATGAGTCAGGAGAAGCCTCCAGCTTACATCTGACCTGTGGACTTGAACTGGACTGACTTGTTTTTTTCAATTGTATGAGCCATTTCTTGATATAAGCTTTTTTCTGTGTTGTGTTACTTAGATTTGATGTCAACTTGTACTTGTGTAAGGGTAGAGTCCAATCTGTCAGTCAGGTCACAGCCTGATGATGCCTCCTGGGAAGTGTGGCCTTTTTATAAGCGAGACACTGGGGAGCCCTTCTCTCTCTCTCCCCTTTGCCTTGTTCCTCATGGGACTTCCTGGGACTCTGTGTCTGCCTCCTGGGGTGGCCTCATGTGAGTCACCTGGCCCTGAGAGTTGTCGGTGCCCTACCATGTTTCCAATGACTTTGGATCCACTTGAATCTGCACCCACAATCCTATGAATGTTTCACCTTTCTGTTTCACTGGCTGCAGCTACACGAGTCTAAAGAGAACTCTGGCCAGCATCGGACCCATGGACTTAAGTTGGATTGGGCTGGGCTGCCTTCTCGATAGATCTGGCAGCAGACTAGACTTGAAGACTGCTAGTCTCTCACAACTCTCTCTCA
>NW_022103920.1:580688-582781 GCF_000313985.2 Echinops telfairi | reverse complement strand
ACTGTATTAAAGGGTCGAGGCATTAGGAAGGTTGAGAACCACTGCTCTAGAGAAATGAAATCCGTGAAGCCTACTTACAGTTGTAGAAGTGGATAAGTTCCTAGTCCATGGGTCAGATGTCAGGCTGGAGAAGCCTGGCTGCTCCCAAGGTCAGCAGGTCAGACGGCTGGCTTCTGGCTGCAGAGGTCAATGAATCCAAAGTTTTAGGGCCTGTGTGACAATTTCCAGGACTAGCAGGCAATACAGCAGGTCAAGAACTCAAACCCAGGGAACTGGAGGTCAGAGGACGAGTCAGATATAGGATCCAGATCCAGCAAAAGGCAAGCAAGCTTTTCCACAGCATCCACTTACGTTGGAAGCAGGCCACAATCTTGAGGAAATGTCTTTTCAATTGATTGGGTCAGGGCTATGATCTGAGTAAGGTTGCCTCCCACCCTAATTGTCTTACAATGGATTGACTATTCATACTAGATCCCACCACGGAGATGATTACTTTGGTAGATTAAATCGTGGGGGATTACCTTAATTGTCAAACCACTGAGGATCCTGGCACAGCCCTGTTGACATAAAACCTTATCACAATACATAAATCAGAACTTTTCATGTTAAATATTAAGTTTTCCAGCATTATTTGTGTGTTTGTTATGTTAACATTGTTATCATCCATTACTAGTCTATTAAACTAAGTATTGCTAGATTGTACCCACAGTATGTCAAATATATTTATAAGTTAAAGTTATTAATATTATTGTTGACAAACTGTATAACTCGTTATAAAAACGCTATGTAGTTAAAAAAAAAAAAAAGGAAAGTGATTGAATGCATTGCAATCATTGACTTATTCAAGCTACCTTGCTTTGGGGGCGCCATCTGGGACTGGAGTTCCCATTGGTTGTTTACCAGGACTTGTGCAAGAGCACACCTAGCGTTTGAATCATGGCAAAGAGCATGGCTGGCTGTCCTGGCTGAAGTTGCAGGATCAGGATGGTCCAGAGACCTGTTATCTATTGATACAATCCAGACAAGCAGTCCTCGCCTAGTAACCGCTCATTCTGGATCCAGGTGCATAGGAAGATTTAGACTTGGCAGTCCACCCCCACCTCTTGTTTATTAGAAAGGGTGTATTCCCTAAAGACTGGCCGGCATAAGGGGTTTCTACAATGAACCACCTTGAGGATGGGTGCCCTTCGGACCCTTCCTGACCTTATTTCCAGCTGGCGCTTCCCAGGCACTGGAGCTGACTATTTGACAGAGCGCCCTTCTGCGTCTGACACGTTTCCTGGGTCCTCTCTGCTTCGCATCTATGCGTCTTTGCTTTGGACACGTGGCGCCCGTTTTGTTGCTCCCATAGCGGTGCCTGCCTTGTGCAGTGGTGTATCCCTGCCAGTCCCCAGAGGTGTTTGCAGAGAACTCTCGGGCCTCCTGGATCCCTTTTGATCTAGGGACAGACAGGATACAGAGTTGGGGGCAGAGGGGTACGCATATCTCAGCCATTTAATGCACGTGACCACTTGGAACCTTCATTGGTTGAAAATTTGCATTCAATGTTTACATTAAATTTAATTTACTCTTTACAGGAAAATGTGATCAATGACTATTTAAAACACAATTTCAAGCAAGAGGCAGCAGCGATGTGGGAGGAGACACATCTGAGGAGTTTACCTGAACCCCAGGCCTCCAACGCCCTGTCCAACATGGGGCCCTGGAGGACCTGGTAGGGGTGCGCTGTGGCGGGTTGGAGGTGCCAGAGTGGGATGGCACTATTGGGGTTCGGCTATCGGTGTGGAGATGTTGGGGTGCGGGGAGACTAGAGAGAAAGTGCCAAGTGTGAGGATCAGGTTCAGGGTTTCGAGAGCGGTTGTCCAGCGGGAGGATATCGGGGTACAAAAACGTCGGGGAGCGTGGTGTTGGGTAGAAATTCCTCTGCCAAGCACTGGGGTGCCTTGCTAGGGCCAACGGGTCTCCCGCGTCTCCCGCCCGCCAGCAGGCCGACCTGGCTCGGGTGGAGCGGCAGCCCCCCGGGGTCCGGGCGGAGGGGGTCCAAGGAAGGGAGTCCCGGGAAGGGGTCCGGAGAGGGTGTCTGCGGAGGGTGG
>NW_022103920.1:575308-580285 GCF_000313985.2 Echinops telfairi | reverse complement strand
GCAGTGGGGTCACAACTAATGATCACAGCCAGTTACAGGTTCCTTTGTTCTTTCTCCACCTCCACTGCTTCACTTGACCGGTCTTTTGCTCTTATTTTGGCGTTTGGAGTCGCAAATCCTCGGGTGGTGGGCTTGGGGCTTGCAAAGCTATACGTATTTCCGCTCTCCGACCAGAGCACAACTTCCCACATGCACTTTAGTGAGAGCACAGGAACGTTGCTCAGGGCCCACTCAGTAGAGCTGGGGCGCCTGCCTCAGAGAGCAATCACTGCTGTCAGTCATCCATCATCATTGTTCTCACCTAGTGGTGTGACCCGCAATTTCTTACAACTCCACCAAGGAGCTGTGGCTCTCATTTCTACCAGGAGCCAACTGATGAGAATTTGCCCCACAGCCCACAGCCAGCTGTGACGCCAAACCTGAGACTCACACTTAGGGGGCCCAGGCCCAGCGTTGGCTAGAAAGATATCTAGATGAAGATGCAAATAACCAAAGTATTGAATGAAAGAGGACATTACAACTGACCCAACAGAAAGAGTGACCAAGATGAAATGGACAAATCTGTGTTAAGTCAGACTCAAAGCGACCCTGGTAATTTTGATCCCTTAGGACCATATGGAATTTACTCCACAAGGACAAGGATGGCTTAACATTAGAAAGTCAATTAACATACTTCACCACATCAGTGGAAGAAAGGAAAGAATTGTATCACCATTTGTGTGGTTGCAGAAAGATAATTTGATAAAATTCAACACTCTTTATTGATGAAAACCCTAAGGAAGATTGAATTAAAAGGGACATTTCTCAATATGATTCAGGGCATATAGGAAAAACCAAACGCTAACATTATACTTCACAGAGAAAGATTGATCACTTTCCTCTTGAAATCTGGAACAAAACAAGGGTGCCCACTCTCACCACTTACACTCAAAGTCCTAGCCAGAGCAAGAAAAAGAAATAAAAGGTATCGGGACTTGTGTTATACAGGGTTCTCTAGAGAGATAAAACCAAATTGCTGATAATTTAATATATTTATAAAGATAATTAGATATATAGCACAAGAAATGAACTGTTAAATTATATACAGATAAATATATAATACAAGAAATGAATAGTTAAATTATAAAGCAGTACAAATGGCTCAGTGCAACTCACTCCCGTGAGAGAGAGTTGTGAGACACTAGCAGTCCTTCAAGTCCAGTCTGCTGCCAGGTCTTCCTCTATTTACAGAGAGAGCTAGGCTATGTCAGCACAGCAGCCAATCACAAGGCAGGTCACCAACTGTCAGCCAGGTCACCAACTGTCAGTCCCCAGCTCCAGAGATGTCTTAAAGGGACCTCAACTTACAGCGACACAGTCCACAGGCTAGGCGTCCCACAGGTAGTGTAGCCTTTAAAATGAGGCACAGAACAAGCAAGGCAGCCGCACACTGGTCTGATGATCAAAGAGCAAGAGACAAGAAAGGTGAGGCTCACGGAGCCATTTATCTCTCGGCCCTTCAGTTAATCCCACTTGTGTTTATCGGCCAGGCTGGCACAATAAACTATCTCAGGACTGAAAAACAAAGAAGTAAGAGTGTTTATATTCATGGATGACATGATCCTATACATAGAAAATCCCAGAGTCCACAGGAAAATTTCTAGGGCTAAAAGAATAATTTAGCAAAGTTGCAAGATGCAAGGCAGCTGGCTTTCTATACATCCACAATGACAAATCTGAAAGGGAAACCAGAGAAACAAGTCATTTTACAAATGACAAGAATAAATCTAACCAGGGATGTGAAGGGCTTACACATTGAAAATCATAAAACGCTGTTGAAAGAAATTAAAGAAGACTTAAGACTGGAAAAATCTTTCTTGTTCATGAACTAGCAGACTTAATCTTATTACGATGTCAGTATTACCCAACGTGATCTATATATTCAACATGGTCCTGATAAAAATTCCCAGTGTTCTTTATAGAGATAGAAAAAAAATCTAACCTTCAACTTTATATGCAATGGAGAGGCTTTGAATAGCTAAAGAAATGTTGAGAGAGCAAAGTAGGAGGACTACACCTCCTGGTTCTAAAGCATATTATAGAGCTACAGTAATCAAAATAGCCTGGTATTGGTGTAACAATACACATCGACACCAATAGAATAGAATTGTAAGACCAGAAGTAAGGTCATATTTCTGTGGTTAACACATCTTTGACAAGGGTGCTAAATCTACTCAGTGGAGAATGAAGAGTCTCTTCAGTAACTGGTACTGGGAAAAATAGATTTCCACTTGCAGAAAATTGAAACAGGAGCCATATCTTACACTACAAACACAGACAAATTAAAATGGACTAAAGCCCTAAATGTGCCAACTAAAGCCATGACATTCTTAGAACCATCAGGGGCAATGCTGGCAAACCTAGCTAATACTGTAACAAAAGCACAAACAGCAAAAGATCAAGTAAATAAATGGGGCCTCATAAAAGTTAGGAACATTTGTTCTTGAAAAGACTATCAGAAATGTGAAAAGACACTTATGGGAATATCTTGGAAAACCACTGTGGTAGTTACATAATCTGGTGTCAATATGAGAAGTCAGAGTGAATGTGTGGAGTCTAGCCTGTCAATCAGATCATAGCCAGTGAGGCCTCTGTGCGGGCATGGCCTTCTCCTGAGGATTCTGGGAACTCCGTATTCTCCCTTGGAGGCAGGAGACACTCTCTCTCTTTGCTGATTCCCTGCGAGACATCGCTGTGGAGAAGACACATGGAGAGAGGCTGATGGAGCCAGACCTCTGGAGCCGGAGAAGCCACGTGGAGACCACTGCCAGTGCTGAGATGCTTACAACACCCTTGGATCCACATGACTTCCCACCCACTGGCCTGTGATCTCCCTGCCTTTGGAGTCATTGCATGTGTTGCGTGAGTCTGATGAGGACTTTATAGATTGGTATTGGATATATGGACTAGTATCAAACTTATGGACTTGATCTAGACTGGGCTGGGATGTTTTCAGTGTTCAACTGCTCTTGTATATAAAGCTCTTTCTTATTCACATATGAGTCTCCCTGGATTTGTTTCTCTAGTCTACCCAGACTAACACAACCGTATATCCAATCAGAATCTAATAACTGAAATACATAGAAAAGTTTAACAATATAACACTCAAAGGACAAATAACTCAATTATAATATAGGCAAAGGACTTGGATAGCCATTTTGCTATGGGAGTACATTAAAATGACTTCAGTCATGAGAGATGCAAATCAAAACCACGAAGAATGCCATTTCATTTTAAACAGAATGGCTACCACCACTCCTCTGTCCGTTGTACCATGATGGTTTGTGTGTTAGCTAAGTCACAGGTATTTAAAATAGCAGCTGGGTCACCTATGAACAGGTTTCAGCAGAGCTTCTAGACAAGAACAGATGGGGAAGAAGCACTAGGCTCTCCACTTCTGAGGGATTAGCCACTGAAAGCCTTACGAAGAGCAGCCGGACATCGTCGGATACAGTGCTGGAAGATGAGCCCCCCAGGTGGGGATGCATTCAAAACATGACTGTGGAAGAGCGGCCTCCTCAAGGTACACTTGACTTCAATGTCCATACACCCACAAACCAAACCAAATCAACGGAGTTGATTCAGACTCATAGTGACTCCAAGATTGAGCAGAGCTGCTCCTTGAAGTTTCTGAGACTGTGGTGTAAATCTTCCCAGGAACAGGCAGTCCCATCCGTCTCCCACAGGGCAGATATTGGATTTGAACCTCTGATCCTGAGGTGATAGCCCAATCCTTTCCCTCCAGCGCCAGCAGTGTCCTCACCAGGACAGTCTCGGTGGGAGGTCGGGTTGGACTGGCCGCTGGGAGGTCGGGTCAGGAGTCGGAGAGTTGGGGGTGGGGGGCGTGGAGAAGCACAGGGCCTTCCTTGCAGCTTTGGAGTTCACAGGGCGCGTGGACACCGAGGTGCGCGCGGAGGTCTGTTCTCCAAGTCGTCCGCGCGCGCGGGAGAGCGCCTGCACACAGAGCTGGGGAGAAGGGAGAGACTTGGCTTCTGCAACTGCCTGCACCTGGCCACCAGGAGTGTTCAATGGCTGAAAGTTTGATGTGAAGTTGAATTTAAGGGGGGGGGGAGAAAAAGAAAGAAGAAAATTCATTTACACCGATTTAAAGATCCCACGAGAATGTGATCAATAGCCATCTGAAACACAGTTCAGAGCTGACCGACAGCTGGGCTAGAGCGGGGAGGGTTTACCTGAGCCGGGGGTCCAGGACCCACCGCCCCGCCGCGGATCGCAGTCTGAGTTCAGGGAGGGGCCCAGGGAATCGCGGCCGCGGGGCGGGATGTCGCGGTGCAAAGCATTGGCAAGCAGCGGTGGAAGTGCGAGTAGTAGTGGTGTCCAAATGTGGGGCGATGCGGGGAACGAAGTGTCCGCGGAGTATAGAGTGTCGGGGCGCGGATGGGGTGCCAGGGCCGGAGATGTCAGGGTACAGTAGTACTGGGGTGAGGGTAATGTCAGGGTGTATGCCATTGGGGTGCATATTAGGGGTGTTTGAGTGTGGAAGTGTAGGGATGGGTGGCATCAGGGGGCGGGGTCTTGGGGCGCAATAACAAGGTGCCACCTCGGCGGAGGTGCTTAGTGTCAAGTTGTGAAGATGTTGGGGTTCGGGGTCAGCCTTGGGCTTCTCGTTTCCCAGATGGGTAGAGTGTCAGAGTGCAAAGGGGTCCGAGTGCGGTTTGGGGGTGTCGGGCAGAACCCAAGCTTCCCTATCCTGCCAGCAAGGTCCCCGCTCCAGATCTTGGGTTGCCCCTCCAGGGCCCCGCGTCTCTCCCTTGGGGACGGGCGCACCTGACCCGGGTGGAGGCGCTGCTCCCCGGGTCGGAGCGGAGAGGGTCTGAGCAGGGGCTCCGGGAAGGGTGGCCTCCGAGGGGCGGGGCGCGCGCACGTGTAGCAGCAGCGGCAGCTCCCATAATGCCGTGGGCGGGTGGCCGCGGCCGC
>NW_022103920.1:561935-575208 GCF_000313985.2 Echinops telfairi | reverse complement strand
GGTGGCCGCGGCCGCGACACTGGGACTTGGAGTCACCCAGGTCCTGGGCGCGTCCCTGGGCGGGACTGGCGTGTGGCGCAGGGCAGCTGTAGGCGCACCTGACCCGGGTGGAGGCGCTGCTCCCCGGGTCGGAGCGGAGAGGGTCTGAGCAGGGTCTCCGGGAAGGGTGGCCTCCGAGGGGCGGGGCGCGCGCACGTGTAGCAGCAGCGGCAGTTCCCATAATGCCGTGGGCGGGTGGCCGCGGCCGCGACACTGGGACTTGGAGTCACCCAGGTCCTGGGCGCGTCCCTGGGCGGGACTGGCGTGTGGCGCAGGGCAGCTGTAGGCGGGGCGGGGCCGTGTGCACGTGTCCCCACCGGGCGTCTCTGCGCGCCCTCAGTGTACAATGTGGTCAGACTGGCACCTCATATAGGCGGCTGTGCAGTGAGATCACAGCTAACGATCACAGCCAGGCACAGGTTCCTTTGTTCCTTCTCCACCTCCACTGCTTCACTTAACCGGCCTTTTGCCCCTATTTTGGACTTAGGCGTTTGACGGCGATGGCGAGGCCCTGCCCGACCCTCTTCCAACTGCGCGGTAAAAGAGGCTGCTTCTGTACACCGTGTCCCGTTTCCGGTCAGCCCCAGGTTTGCTGTGCCTGGGGTCCTTTAAAGGTTCGCAGTAAAGCCACCCAAGGCACAGCCAAGGGTCTTCACGCACCGGAACAGCAGCGGAAGAGGGACAAGTGTTGGGTCGGGTCGGAACTAGGCAGCCCCCGTTTGGACTAAGCTGAAGCAGGTCTGGGCCCTGCACGTGCTTCCCTGCACGTCCCAGAAGTCAGCAGCAGTCGGCGCCCGAGAAGATAACCGGTGAAACCTGATGTTCCCGGTTCAAAGAAAGCCTCCAGGAGTCGACCAGCAATCCTCCCGGGTTCCATACCCATATGCTAATTGCCATACATTCCTCACCACCCCTTTAAAAACCCTCGCCCCCCCAGCCGCTGAGCACGACTTCCCTGACCTGTCAGCCTAGGTCACGGCACCTCGTCCGTCCGTGAGCTCCCCTAACCCCTACTAAAGCTCTTTCGGCTTCTGCTCTCCCCTGTCCTGCCAGTTACGTCCATCTTCCTCCCTGTCCCTCAGTTCCGCCTTTACAAGTACCTCCTTTGCCATGGGACCGATAACGAGATGGTGCCCAACTACCGTTACTGAGCATTTTGATCGAAGATTCCTTAGAAAAGTTCTGCTCAA
Source organism: Echinops telfairi (assembly GCF_000313985.2). Classification (NCBI taxonomy): domain Eukaryota; kingdom Metazoa; phylum Chordata; class Mammalia; order Afrosoricida; family Tenrecidae; genus Echinops; species Echinops telfairi. The sequence goes on along the minus strand of NW_022103920.1, from coordinate 573,979 downwards.
AAGGCGGGGATGCAGAACATTTTCCAGTTCTCATGGACTTTCTGCCCTCAAGGGAGCTGGATGAACCCCTGAGGTTATTGCCCTGAGACATTCTTTGTATCATTAGCTAAAAATATTCTGAGAAATCTTAAAACTCGGCATGGTTTGTCTGAACCCGTAGCAAAAGTCAAATCGACCACTGCAACTGGGAGGATTCTATTGGAACCTTAGGGACCTGTGGTTTCATATTAATAGGGGAGGGACAATTCAGAAAAGAAAGACAAGAATGTAATTAATGTCACTGAAAATTACATGTTGCCTTGGCTGAATTAGTATATTTGAGGGAGTCCCTTAAATTATATTAATTTTGTTGTTGAGAATATATATGCCCAGACATATACCACTTTCTCTCATTCCTGCTGTGAATTTGATCCCACCAGTGTGTAAAGGAGCATTATGCTCAAGGCAGATCTTTTAAACTATTTAAGCCGGGCAAATAGTGTTTTTAAAAAGACTTCAACGCAGTTTTTTATTATTATAATTACTAGATTGTTATATGCTTTGCTGTGTGCATTCTGAAGAACAACTAAATAAATAAAATTTAAAAAGAACAACCGACTTGATTTTTCACACACACACACACACACACACACACACACAGCCATCTGGCCGATTCCAACTCATAGCAGCCCTATAAATGAGTGTAGAGTCTGTAACTACTGGAACGGTAATCCTTGTCTTTCTCCTGCAACCAACCCTTTAGCTACTTCAATGAAAATAAAACACGGACTCCACCAGTTCCCTTGAGGCTTGGCTATGCAAAAGACTAGTCAAGTGCAGCAGTGAGGGGGGGTAGACAAATAGGTCGACCAGTAATTGACTGTAAGCAATCGTTGTGAGATCTCACTACCTTCGGACCAGCCAAGTTATACACTACGGTGATGCCCATTTAAAGACCAATTTATGTTTCACTTTACACTTACAAAAAGTAGTTCCTAGCCCAGTTCCTGAATACATCCACACCATGTGATAGTACACGTATTCTTTGTGTCCCACAACCAGTTACTGGGGAGGGTAAAGGTACTGCCCAAGAAAAAACCCTGCTCTGTGCAGTCTGTGTGTGAAGCGGGGCATCATGGGAGAGAGATATGCAAATGAGAAGTTCCCAGCGTTGCGGTCTGGCCCGGTCTCCGCTGTCCCTTCGGCGCCCCCGTCTGGCAGCAACAGCAGGCTGCTTGCTGAGGTATGTGGCTGGCTGTCTCCTTGGCCTCCTCCATAAGGTCCTGGGACCATGGAAGTCACCCACCCCCAGAGCCCCATCCTGAGAGCCCACTACCCTTGGAGTCGCCCCTCACCAGCCAACTGTCCCCCAGGGGCTCCCAGGGAGCCCTTATTCTGGGAATCACCCTTGCCCTTGAAGGCTCTCTCCATGCACATTATCCTGGCGGGGCTGCAGCACCCCCACCCCACCCCACCCCTTGCCTCTCAGGACCCCTCCATCCCCACCCAGGTGTCTCAATACTCCAGAGCCAAAGACAAACTGGGAGGTCGAAGTGAGGCAGCCGAGCGTGCCTGGTTGCCGGACACTGGTCTCTTGTTCCTCTTCTGTGTGATTTGGTGTTTCAACTGGGAAGCTGATAGTGAGACCCTGCCTGACCCCCTAAGCCTGCCCCAGAGGATCGGACTGCAGTGGCCTGGGTAGTGAGAGGGGCCTGAAGGTGGAGAGAGATGGCAGACCCCTTGGGGCATTAGCATGCAGTAGGCACCCCATGATTGTGAGAGAGTAGTGGGCAGCCTGCTGACTGAGTGCGTGAAGCCAGGAGGCTGCCCTCTGGCAGGGTGGTGGAACCAGGGCCTAGGACCCCGGGTGGCAGGCCTGCCCCAACTGGGGGCCGCTTGCCAGCCAGGGGGAAAGCCACACCACTGCAGTGAGTGCCAACCTCTTCCAGGGGCGCCTCAATGACCTGACAGGGGTTGCTCCACCCCCTGTGGGCACCAGATTGGCAGCCCAAGCACATCTACCTCAGCACTCACCTCGCCACCGTCTGTCCAGGGCCCCTCTGCCCAGAACTGTGAAGGCAGAGCAGCCACCCCAGCCACTGGCTCCCCCTCCCTGGCCAGATCTGGAGTTCTGGGTGGTGCCAGGTTCTCTGGCCAGCACTGGAGGATGTGGGTTCCCCTCAGATCTCAGGGGCCACCTCTGGGCCACTACAGCACCCACCCAGCCTACCCAGCTGGTAGAGGACCTTAACCCCTCCCTCACATCCTAAGCAAGAGGCCACACTGCCCAAGGAGGGAGCTTCACCAATGCCTTGTCTGATCCCGAGTCCTCCGTCTGCCTGGGCTTCCCTCTCTCAGGGCCCTCCCCCGTCCTGGTCCTCTCATGTCGCTCTTCCCTTGTACAGAAGCCCCTGTGGGCCACGCTCCCGGGGCCTGTCTCAGAAAGCAGAGCCTGGTGGCTGAAGGCAATGAGGAGCTTCACGTGTTCCACAACAACGGTGCCTCATGCATGTTCATTTCAGGGCAGGTGCCAGTCAGGTGAGCTGGGTTCCATGCGCTCAGGAACCATTTCTTTCACTGAGGAAGGTTCTAGAAACCTTTCCAAGGGTTGGCAAGCTCTGCAGCTCTCTCTAATGTGCAAAGTATACTTAAATGAAAGGCCTGCTGCAGGGTAGCAGGAAGGGACAGTGGGAGATGGAGCCCTGGTCATGAGCATAGTGCTGCGGCCATGGGGAGGAGCCCACACCAGGGGGAGGAGCCCACAGGTTGCATAGTGGAGTGTGGGGCGGAGCCTGAGTGGAGACCACACCACAGGGAGGAGACTGAGGCGGCCACAGGAGCAGTCTCAGGGAGGGCATGACATTGGGCACCTGGGCAGGTGCCAGGGAAGCAGGCCCGGAACCCTGGGGTCTTGAGCTCTGCTGTGGACAGTCTGGCCCCCAGTGCTGTGGTGTGGGGCCAGTTGGACAGCCCCGGGTAGCTCTGGGCCTGTGGGCCATTCCCATGGGGCCTGACTCTCAGAAAAAGGGGGTGAGCCAGGTCCGGGAGCCCCGTGACCCTATACTACTTCTTGACCCAATGAGTCCAGGTGACCAGTAACCACCTGGGTGACCTGAGTCTGAGGTGACCCCTAAGGGCTTTTGTGGGATCGGCATCTCAAAAGTCAGAGAACCAGAAGGGGAGTTGATGTGCACAGTTCCACTGGACCAGGACATGCCACACCCTGCCCAGGTAGCCTGGCATGGACTCCTGTGGTGAACTGAATTGTGTCCCCAGGAAGACATGACCCGGTCTTCCCCGCTGTGCTGTGAATGTGACCCCATGTGGACACCTGGCTTTCCGTTGGATGTCAGCTGGGGTCCTCATTCTAGTCTCTTCTTCATGGGGCCTTATAAATAGAAGTGCCACATGCAGGGTGGTGTGGGGCACACCAATTGGTGAGTGGGCAGGTGCATCTGTAGTAGCCGTGTCCTGAGGTCACTTCTCTACACTAGTAGGAAGGCCCATAGAGGGGCAACAAGCCTCCCAGTACTGTGAGAAGACAAACTGGGGGAACGGAGACACGGTCCACTCAGACCTCAGCCCCACTTCCAAACACCAGACTGCTGCCTGCCCTGCGTTCCCTAAGACCCCCTCCACCATCACCCCCAGTCAGGGGGCCTCTGGGTCAGAAAGAAAACCAGTGTGACGTAAGCCAGAAGTTTCTAACTGCATCAACCCTCCGATGGCTTGTCTTTGGCCCAGTTTCAGTAAAAAGAATTTGAATAGATCCAACGTTTAACAATGGAGGGATGTCACAGAAACGATTTTGGTATTTCAAAGTCAGAACCCCAACAGTAGACCCAGAGCCCCACATGCAAAACTGCCTGAGTGGACCAACAGGGTGCTCTCCACCACCCTCTATCACCTGCCCACACCCAGCCCCTTCACACTTCAGCTCACCTGCAGACCCAGGAAGATTCTGCGTTTTTAACCTGACCTGAGGGACTCTCTCCACTTACTTACTCCTGCCCCAGTGGCCTGCTCTGATGGCGGGTGGGCAGGTTCCCTCAGACCACGCCAGCAGAGCCAAGCCTTGAGCCAGAAGAATGGAGAAAGGTCTGTTTCCAAGCCCTGGCGCAGCCTCACTGAAAGGCTGCCCGGGGGCTTGCGTGCGTGCGTTCAAGTGTAGTCTACGAGAAAATCTCGGCGACTGGAGAACCGTGTGCCTTTGTTCTGTACAGCGTGAGCAGAACTAGCCTGTGGTGGGGGCAGTTGAGGGTTGGGTGGGGAGGCTAGGCAGCAGGAGGCTAGGGCACCCTGCCCATCCCTGTCCCACACCTGACTCACCACTCCTGCACAGGAAGTTTTTGGTGGAGGTGTGTTCAGCCCTGGGAGGACTCTTGCCGGTACCAGCCCTCTGCTCACCCGAGGGTGGGCCTGGCACCCTTAGTCAGTGACCGGAAGGGCAAGATGGACTGAAGTTTGCGGGATATCACAGAGTGAGCTTTTTCCCCTCGGAATAAGGCTCGTGGATGCAATCCCACTTGAGAATCAACCTGTCAATTAACAGGCCCTGTCAGTGTTGGGTGGATCCTAACCCAGGTCACTGCTGAGCTACAAGCAGCAGTATAGACGGAGATGAGCACGCACACTTGGGGAAAACATGCCCGGGATCGCCAGGGAAGAGAGGAAATAGTGCCATAGGGTTTTCAAAAGCTGGTAGCCAGGCCCTTCCTCCGCGATACTGTGGTGGATTTGAACCTCCCACCTTGAGGTTAGCAGCAGAGCACTCGAGTAGATGGTGACAACTGAAGTTTCTCAGACCCGGGCAAGGGGCACCTCCACAGGACACGGCTCTGCCTGCCTGCCTGTGTCTGGGGGAGACTGAGGAGGTGTTCTAGGCTTTTGAGAGACACACAACCCCTGCAACTGGTGACGCCAACAGACCAATAGGGAAAGTCTCTGGGGTGCCACCAGGGGCCAACTTGGCATGGGAAGCTATGTTCATGGATGTGGTTACAGGAGAAGGGGCAGCAGCATCCTCACCGAAGACCAGCCTGCTGCCAGTCCTGGGGGTCATCCTGGGAGGGCTCCCTCGGACAGGTCTGTTGGGAACGCTGCACATGAAAAGAGTGAGCCAAATCCATGCTGTCCAGCCCTGTGCCAGCTCATGTTCATCCTGGACAGTCCCAGGATGTGAAGAGTGACTGGAACATAAAGCCTCATTTTTCTCCCATGGAGCTGCTGGTGGACTCGAACCTTCTGATTGGCAAACCTAACTCATAATCCACTCTGCCACCAGAGCGCCTGAGAAAGGAACAAAAGCTGCCTCATTCCAGAATTCTCAGACCTGGGTCTCACCTCAGACTGTGAAGCCCATTGAGTCCCCAAAACCTGGGGCCAGGACACCGTGGTCCCCTGCCCGCCCAGTATGGGCTCCCCAGAGGGGGCATGGCCCCCAATGCAGACCCCAGCTGTCTCTACCAGGCCTGTACTGCAGGCGGTGACTCCTCAAAGGGGCACACGGGCACCCATGCCTTGGAGACCCACAGGATAACCTGGCAAACTCTGGCCTGTTTTCATGAGAGGCCAAACAGCTGTTTCGTGAAAGGCCCCTTGCCGTTACAGTAGCGTCCGGTCAGGTCACGCTCCTTTATGTAAAACCACAGCCCCTGGCCTAGGAATGTTTTGGAAATGGAGTCTTTAAAGATGTTGTCACTTCACAAGGTCAGTGTGCAGTCGTGTGAGTCCCACTGTAAGCTGAGTGGGGTCTTAGACAAGGAAGAGGATGGAGGCAGAGTGGAATGATGTGGCCACAAGTCAAGGAGAGCAGAGGTCCCAAATGTCATCGTGGCCCCTGTATTCCCATTTGATGAGGATGGGGTAGGAACAGTGGTGACAGGGGTCCACCCTGATGAATCTGCAGGGTCCTGGGTGTCTGCCCCTGAGCAGCCCGTTACCGTACAACTAAGAGCAAACACCCCAAAGCATGTACCGGGGCCACAGATGAAATTCCCACCCCAGGATTTCAGGTGTGTGACGAGTTACTTGTGGTCTATGGGAACCGCCGCCAGCTCAACCCAGGCGCCCTGGTACCCAGCAGCCTTTCCCAGGGCCGTGACTTTCAGTCGAGCACAGCAGCTCGCTGCCCTTGCCGTGCCCAGCACCACTGCTCCTCACCTATGAAGTTCTGGCTGCCAGGAAGGGCGGGGAACACTCCCGCCCAGTCACGTGGCCTTGGGAGGACGGGCAGCCACAGCTCCTCAGACGGGGGCAGCACACATCCAGTCATGTCTCTACAGACAAGGGCAAACACCGAGCCACAGCTCCTCAGAAAACGCACACATGGTTAGTCGTGTCTCCTGAGACAGGGAAACACACTGTCACGTGTCCTCATACGAGAAACACACACAGTCATATCTCCTATGATGGAGAAACACAAACTGTCACGTGTCCTCATAAGAAAATACACAAATAGTCACGTCTCCTACGATAGGGAAGCCCTAACCGTCACGTGTCCTCCTACAAGAAACACAGTCATGTCCCATCAGATGGGGAAACATACACATATAGAGTCAAGTCTCCTACGATGGGGAAACACTGTCACGTGTCCTCATACAAGAAATAAACACAGTCATGTCTCATCAGACAGGAAAACATACTGTCACGTGTCCTCGTGAGCAATATATCCACACGGTCAGTCATGTCTCATCAGATGGGGAACCACAGTCACGTGTCCTCATACAAGAAACACACACACACCGTCACGTCTCCTACGATGGGGAAACACAGTCACATGTCCTCATATGAGAAATATTTACACACGGTCAGTCATGTCTCATCAGACAGGGTTAAAACAAAAAGGCAAAGTCAACATGATTTGGCAAAGACTCGGTTTTTGAAATTTTAAATAAAAAAACAACCATTCACATACATGAGCTTCATCTTATCTGCTTTGAGGATACGCTGAAGAAAGTGGAAGGTTAAAAAAAGAAAAAGGTCAACCCCCAAACAATGATAAAAATAGATACATCCTCCGTAAAAATCTTGCCTAAACTGCCTCCCCATTCACATGTAGTCAGTGTCTTCAGAGCATGAGGTGGACGCATCAAAACACCCCGCTGGCTGCGCAGGCAGTGTCTGTGCGTGCCGCCGGTGGCCAGCCTCGGCTCAGAGCTCCTCCTTGGCCCTGCCTGGCCATGCACGGTGCTCCTCGATGAACTTGCTCAGGTGCTCCAGGTCCCTGTTGGCGCCCTCGAACCTGATGGGGTTCTGCTTGTCCCCACTGGGAGCGAAGTAGATGGTGGGGAAGCCGTCCACCTTGTAGCGGTCGCTGGTGGCCTCGTTGGCCGTGGCGTCCATCTTGGCGATGACCAGTCCCTTGTGGCCACGGTACTTCTTGCCCAGCGCGGTGTACACGGGCTCTAGCTGCTTGCAGTGCCCACACCAAGGGGCGTAGAACTCAATGAGCACGTCATTGTGGGGGTCCAGCACGATGTCCTCGAAGGTCCTGCCCACCACCACCTTCACCGGCCCCTTGTTGTTCCTGGGCACGGGCTGGGACTTGATGACCGGCTTCAGTTTTCCTGCCGGGAGAGCAAGGCGGGGAGAGGTCAGCACCGCAGGCGGCAAGGGCACAGGTGGGTCCTGGCCACCAGGGATCGGAGGGACTACGGGGACCCTGTACTCTCGAGAGCACGAGGCAAGGCCCCACGCAGTGACAAGATCTGAGAAAGGGTCATCCGCGACCTGCCCCAGGTTGAGGGGCGAGTTTCTCACCACAGGCTGCGGCCTAAAGCCTCGTTAGTTTTCACCAGCTCCCAAGTTTCCAAGACACACGCCCTCCGCTCCCGTGACCAGCAAGGGACCGGGCGGAGAAAAGGGGCTGCCCTGGGCTGTGCTCCCGAGGCCGGGTGAGTGTGTGGACGAGGGTCTGAGTTGCTGAGCGAGTGTGGACAAGGGCCACAGCTCCTGGGAACCCCTCCAGACCAGCCCCCAGGCCGTGCTGCCTGTGGGGTGAGCTGAGGAAGCCAAGCTGGGTGCTTGCTCGCACAGGCTGCAGGGAGGGCCCTAGAGAGAATGGGGCCCCGGCCCACGCCTCACCCTCCTTGAAGGCCATCACAAATTCGTGCAGAGCCTCGGCGTCGAACTCAGTGGGCTCCATGGCGAACCTGCGCCCGGCCTCGTCCAGCACGGCCGCATTGACGTCCTCCCCGCTCTCGCCCAGCCCCAGGTCCTTCACCTCCGCGGCATAGTCCTCCTCATCGGCGAGGGCAAACGTATACTCGGGGAAGTCCTTGGCCACCTCCAGGACTTTGCTTCGCCAGAACTGTGTGGCTGGGGGGACACGGAACTCCTGAGCATCCGCTGCTCAGGCCCCTGGCAGGGCCCATCCTGTGCCCCGGGTCCCCGCTCACCAGCCCTGTAGTCGAAGCTGAAGTCCACGCTGAGGTAGACCACCACTAGGGGCCGCCGGGTGTAGCGTTTGGCCTCCGTGGCCGCCCTGCGGTGGCCAACGAGTGGCAGGGCGTGCTGCACCACATGGTCCCTGATGGCCGAGGCTTCTGTGGAGCCCTGGCCAACAAGAGGGGCCATGAAGGAAGCCCACGGGGACACAGGGCTGCCCGTCAAGCACATCTGGCGGGGCATTCAGTCCGCAGGTACTCAGCTGGGCACCCACTGAGCACACAGGGAGATGCCAGGACTTTCTGGCTTCTGACAGGACAGGCCCCCAGAGCTAGCGTCCTGTCTGGATCTCCAGCACGGCAGTCCTTAGGTCCAGCATGTGGTATTTCTGTCACGGGGCCCCAGGTCACCCAGAGGGACTAGGAATTAGGCCCAGCCAGGGGAGCGGAATGGGGCCCCATGTATGGGGGTTGGGCGGGGGGCTGAGGACGTGCGGTGGCAGGCCCTGGATCCCCGCCCACCCACCCAACTGACCTTCACGACCATCCTGTAGCTCTTGGGCTCAAAGCGGGACTGGAACCTCTCGGGCTGCATCACCAGCAGCGTGCCCAGGCTAGCTTGCAGGAACCTGGCCACCTCGGAGCTGAATGTGTGGTGGAAGCGGTAGTCTTCACGCAGGCTGTTGGCTGAAGGGCAGATGAGAGAGACCGGAGCGTCCTCAGGCTCCCCCACTCTGGCTGTCGTCAGGCTGTCAACCAGAGCGTGACAGGCTCATTGGTGGCTGTGAAGCGCAACCTGACGTCCAGAGAACCCAGAACACAGACATGCCCCCACCCCCAGGAGGAGACCCTGTGGTCTGAGGGGGCCCCAGAACTGGGGCTGGCTGACTTTTTGGACAGGGCAGGCCGTACAAATGTACCCCCACCCCATGCCAGGCTGGCTCTGTGGCCAAGTCTCCTAGCTGTACATTTCTGGTACTCTCAGAAGGCAATGAGGGCTGAGCACAGCACCCACCCCAGGACCCCAAAGGTGGGCCTCTCCCCGTCGGAGACCTTGGACTGAAGGGCCAGTGAAGAGGTTATCCCCACCCCCTCCGCCCTCCACACGGCTGGCAGTGCCCCATCTTAACACGATGGCCAAGCATCAGCCCCAGGCTCCCCCTGCCCCTCACCCCACTCACCCGCCTCCTGGTACTGCTCGTAGGCAGGGTCGCTCTGGTCCTGGAAGACCCCTATGAGGATGACGTCATCCCCGTCCTTTAGGAGCTCCTGTACCTGCTTCAGCCCCGTGACTGCCTTGGATGGAGGCCCAGCCTGCTCCACCATGTAATCCACGATGCCTGGGCGAGAGGCACCGAGAGTGAGCAGGGGCTGGCATGCCCAGGGCCACCGTCTGCCCACATCTGCCATGGCCACTCCACTCTCCACCCTGTGGCCTGTCTGCTACATCCACCACCCAGCACCAGGCCCACACATGCCATGTGTACCCCACTATCTATCCCGAGACCCACACCTGCCATGTGTACCCCACTATCCATCCCGAGACCCACACCTGCCATGTGTACCCCACTATCCATCCTGGGACCCACATCTGCATGGCCACTATCCACCTTCTACCACGTGGACCACACCTACCAGAGTCACCACACAGCCCCTACCGTATTTCTCCCGAGGGCCATTGTAGTCAAAGGGCTTCCCACGGCGGAAGATCTTCAGGGTGGGGTAGCCGGAGACGGAGAACCTCTGAGCCAGGTCTGTCTCTGCAGTGGCGTCGACTTTGGCCAAGAGGATAGGGGGCGAGCGGCGGCTGAGCTCTTTGGCTGCTTTCTCGTACTCTGGGGCCAGCTTCTTGCAGTGCCCACACCTGTGGGAGTGAGCTGGTCTGTGGGCCTGCTGGGGATGTGGGGAGGTCATACACCCCACCCACAGCAACCCCAGAGCTACAGTTTAGTCCTGCTGGCCACATGTCCCAGGAGCGGGGTAGATGTACTGTGGAGGGGGGCACGAGGCTTGGGGGGCTTTTATGGGGGACAGGAAGGGCCTCGAGTAGCCCACACACCGAGGGCATGGGCGAGAACCAGGCGGGACCCTGAACTCATTTTGGGAAGGACCTCCACAGACAATCAGAATCAGGGTGCTCCTGGCCCAGCTCAGACATTCGAGCAGAGGAGAAACCGCTTCTGCCTCAAGGGGACCCTCCCTGCCATCAGGCCAGCCTGCAGGCAGAGCAAGCACATGGGGCTTGTAGGAGTTGCCTGTAATGAGGTGGGTTGGGGCTCATCAGAGCCCAGGTCCAGAAGTCCACAGTGGGTCCCCTGCCCCCTTACCATGGGGCATAGAACTCCACCAGCATGATGTCGGCCTCGCCCACAACTGCGTCAAAGTTCTCGGATGTCAGGACCAACGTGGCCTCGGGTGGGGGCGTCCAGGTGGGCTGGGCGACCTCTCTAACCTTGGCAACGATTTCTGGGAGAAACGGACCAGTGAGATCACATACTGAGGCATGCTGGGAGCGAGGCAGGCCAGCCCCACATGGGCCCAGGTCCTCGGCTCTGAGGACCCAGGAGGGCCTTCCAGCTGCCCCATCACGTTTGTGCACATCTCCTGCAGAAAGGCCCTCCCACCTGAGGCCTTGAGGCCCCCAAGCCCAGAGACACTTCTCTGGCGGCTTTGCTTCTCATCTCCGTGGAAACCATACCCACTTGGCCTGGTCACTGTCACCCAGCTGTCTGCTCAGGCATGGGTTTGGGTGCCGCCTTTGAGAAAAGCCCATTTCAGCATTGGTGGGTGGCCTCGCCCAATCAGCGGAAAGGCTTACAACAGGAACAGGTTTCCCTCTGAGACAGGTTCGGCCTCAAGGCTGTAAGGCAGCCTTGAGTCTCGACTTGCACCCTGGCCCCGCCGCTGGGGAGCCTGGTGGGCTCCATCACCTGCCACCTCTCTCCGTGCGGCTCACCTTCCTGGGTCCTGGAGCCCTCGTAGTCAACAGCCTGCCCCTTCTTGAGAATCTTGATGGTGGGGTAGCCACTCACGTCAAATCTGCCGGCCAGCGTGGACGCGGCAGTTGCATCGATCTTGGCCACGGGGACAGGGGGATCATCACCCTGTAGCGTCTCGGCAATTTTTTCATATTCTGGAGCAAACTGCTTGCAGTGTCCACACCTGTCAGGTCAGCGAGGAAAGGCAGGTCATGACCTAGCAGTGCGCACAGGAGCAGGGGCTCCAGGCTGTGACCCTGTGCCAGGAGGGCAGGAGCCACTTGGACCAGCCCGCTGCTGTGCCCCTGTGCCAGGAGGGCAGGAGCCACTTGGACCAGCCCGCTGCAGCAGACTTCCAATGGCATGAGTGTCACGTCCAGCTTCTCTCCCCGACCCTGGGACACGTCCGGGGCCTCTAGGGTCAAGACTAAGCACCGGATCCTGTCCCTTTCCCTCCTTCTCCTGATGCACAGGGAGCAGCCCTCCAGGGCACCCCACGTCAGCATGTAATGGCCCTGGTGGTCACAAATGGGCAGGCTCTTTGGAAGGTTCTAAAGCGGCACACACTGGGTAATACAAACGGCCAGCAGAAAGGCCCTGGTCCAGATGTTTACAGCACCACATATCTCAAGACCCACTCACCCAGCACCAAGGGAGAGATGTCTGGACAACATGCTGGGGGGTGGGCGAGGTTGCAGCT
>NW_022103920.1:536451-561835 GCF_000313985.2 Echinops telfairi | reverse complement strand
GAAAGGCAGGTCATGACCTAGCAGTGCGCACAGGAGCAGGGGCTCCAGGCTGTGACCCTGTGCCAGGAGGGCAGGAGCCACTTGGACCAGCCCGCTGCTGTGCCCCTGTGCCAGGAGGGCAGGAGCCACTTGGACCAGCCCGCTGCAGCAGACTTCCAATGGCATGAGTGTCACGTCCAGCTTCTCTCCCCGACCCTGGGACACGTCCGGGGCCTCTAGGGTCAAGACTAAGCACCGGATCCTGTCCCTTTCCCTCCTTCTCCTGATGCACAGGGAGCAGCCCTCCAGGGCACCCCACGTCAGCATGTAATGGCCCTGGTGGTCACAAATGGGCAGGCTCTTTGGAAGGTTCTAAAGCGGCACACACTGGGTAATACAAACGGCCAGCAGAAAGGCCCTGGTCCAGATGTTTACAGCACCACATATCTCAAGACCCACTCACCCAGCACCAAGGGAGAGATGTCTGGACAACATGCTGGGGGGTGGGCGAGGTTGCAGCTGCTGAGCCCACCTCACAGGAGGGGTGTGGTTAGTCGCCATGCTGCCCTGTCACAGCAGGAGGTAGGAGCATGCAGGGGACCTGTGGTGCCCCATTGTGGCTGCTCCACCCAGCTGTTACCACAGAGCTGTGGGCCTGGGGACACAGGCACAGGACAGCCTCGCCAAGAGGGCAGCACATCGGGGCTCAGGACAGGCAGTGGACTGTGCGCCTGCCCTCACCAGGGTGCGTAGAACTCCAGCAGCACCGTGTCCTTGTCGGCCACGAAGGTGTCGAAGTTGGCATCATTCAAGACCACGACCCCGTTTTCCTCCTTCACCTCCGAGGCGTCCTCCTCGTCCTCCTCATCCTCGTCCTCGATGGCATCGTCTTCGTCTAGGCTGAAAGAATCTGAATGGAGATGCCAGAGGTGAGTTAGCGGGAGCTGCCCCCACAGCTCTGGGGGCCCAGCGCCACACTCACCAGGAGCAGTGAGGGTCCTCCTCCTGAAGGGCTTCCCTACCCAGGACCAGTCAAGTCCACCACCTCACACCTGGCTCAGCATCTGAACTGCAGATCCTCCCTGGGTCAAGGAAGGCCACGAGGGGCCCAGACTCCCAGACAAGGCAACTCATTACAACTTTGGAAGCTAGAGGAGGGGCCCAAAGCCCAGCTCTGAGCCTGTGGTTTGACACACTCCAGGTGCACCCCATTTCTTTTCTGCAGTCCCCATCATCACCTCCAGGTGGGAGCCTTTCCAGTCAGAATTAGGGTCTGCAGAGCCAGACACACCAACCAAAGTTTCCCCCAGGATGGGCCCGCTGAGGGCCAGCACCGAGGCCTGGCTGGACTTTCCCATCACGGACCTGTAGCTCTTAACTGGCACCTACCTGGCCATAGTCCCAACACCCTGCACAGGCTGGGCGCATGGCCCGGGGGTCAAGGGTTACTATGTCTGGACTGTTCCCAGGACAGGAGTCAACACTGCTCCCCTCAACAGGGCTGAGGATGAGGTGAGGGCCTGTGGCCTCCTTTCAAGGTGGTGGAGGTGCTGAGAAGAGGTGGGAATGGGGCAACCAGCACCTAACTCAAGCTAGCTTGAGTTCTGCTGAGGCCCAGACAGGGCTGTGCTGTGAGAATCTAAAATGTGAGCGAATCGTACACACACCCAAACAAGGGAAAACTTAGAACATCAGGTGTGTGCTGGAGTGGGGTGGGGAGGGGCAGTGTGAGGAACCCCCAAAAGGTCCTGGTTGTGTTGATTTCCTGCTCTGAGGTGGGGAGATGGGAATGGCCCAGCAGCCCCACTCCTGAGGGTACCCCTGTGAGTGCCCCACAGCAGGGACTGTATCCTGGTTTGTAGGTCTCCCCATCCTCAGGCCTTTCAGGAACCCCTAAAGCTGGGAGCATCTGCTTCTGCAATCTACCGGTCGTTTAGGGTGGCAAAGAGTTGGAGCAGACTCTGGATGTGTGTATGGTGCCTTTATTATGTCAGTGAGCTCCTAACAGAGTAGGGACAAGGTGGCGGCTAACCACCAACCAGGTCAGCAGGTCCAAACCACCACGGGAGAAAGATGGGGGTCTCTGCTCCCACAAAAACGACTTGCTGCGATGAAACCCAGAAGAGCAGAACGACTGTCCTGAGAAGGCTGTGGCAACAAGTTCGGTTTGGGGTCAGTAAAGAGCACATACGAAACCAAGCACTTCTGAGACAGGGGCAGCAGACACTTTTGGGTGGGGAGCGCAGGGTGCCCCGCCCCCCAGCCAGTGCCCTGAACCAGGGCATCTGAGAGTAAATATCTGTTCTTCAGAGCCGCCCACACGTGGCATTGTGTTCCAGCAGCGCTGAGTGGCAGGCGCCAGTTGACGGGACCCAAACCCACACAAGTCAGAGCTGTGTTCTCAAGGGGACCCCACCCCAACGGGTCTCAAATATTTACTTCTCTTCTTATTCTGCCAGTCACTTGAAACGCAGCCCGGCCCTCAGGGACCGGCACTGAAACGTCCCAAGTGACCAGGTGTCCCAGGTCCTGAAACTGCTGTGGGTAACACCGCCGGACAGGTGTTTTCCCAGTGCATGTCTCCCTTGGGGCACACATCTGGGCTAGTGGCCTGCAGGCTAGTTAATCAGCCTGTTTGCTGAACACAGCGGACGAGGGGACGAAACGGTAGCGTGGCGAGGGGCGCCAGGGCGGCCACCTGGTGGGCTTTCAGCAGTGCCTCCGTCGACGTTTAACCCAGGTCCCAGCCGGCTCGCGTCCACTCGGCGGGGTGCAGCCCGGCCTGTCCACGCGCACTCCACGGCCAGAGAAGGCAGCCCGTCTGGAAGCCGCTCACCTGCGGGCCCACCTGCGCGCCCCGCCCACAGTTGTCCTCACCTGCGCTTGGCTCATGCGCGCACGCCACGGCCAGTAGCTGCGCTAACGACAGGAGCAGGAGGAGAAGGCGCGCGTTCCGTGGCTGCATGGCGACGGCTGCCCGGCTTCCGACGCTCTGCCCGCGAACGCTGCTACGCCCCCCGCGGCCGCACTTCCTCTTCTGCAGCCGGAGCGTGAGGTGCCCACAACCGATTGGCTGCGCTTGCACCGCCAATCACCGGTTGCCACTCGGATCGCGGGGAACGCACGCGCAGAGGGGGAGCTGCGCAAAGAAGGACCGCGGGGCGGACCGACAGGGGCGGGGCCGGCAGACTCTTCGGCCGCTATTGGCCAGAGAGGGGGCGGGGGGTGGGACGCCGGGAGACGATCCGGGGCGCCATTGGCTCGTAGTGTGATGGGCGGGGCTGGGAGAATCCTGGTGGCTCCATTGGCCAGAGAAGGGGCGGGGTTGCGTCGGGAGACGACCTGGGGCACTATTGGCTGCTTGTGTGGTGGGCGAGGCTGAGAGGAGCCATTAGCGGGCATGGGCGTGACAGGCCATGCCTCGGGGCGCGATTGGCCAGCGGCCTGTGGTGCGGCGCGGCCCTTTGGAGCCCCGCCTCGCGCCGCCATTGGCTAAAAGAATCGCGGTAAGGTGGGGCGAGCGGGGAAAGAGCAGGTGACTCCTAGTAACGTTATTGGCCAGCAACATCGGGGGAGGGGTGTAGTTGGCGGAAAAGTTGAACGGCTGCTATTCCAGCGCCATTGGTCGGCAGCGGAGAGGCCTCTCTAGTGATGCCATTGGCCTGCACCGTGGGGGTGGGGCGGGGCGTAGGCCCTCCTAGAGTCGCCACTGGCCTGCAGGTGGTGTCCGCGCGCCCTCCGCGGAGAAGCGCGGGCGCGCGTGCTGGCGGCGTGCGGTGGCTCGTAGCTCCAACCATGCTAAGGTTTTCCGTCCTGGCGCAGGGAGGAGGGCGCCCGGCGAGGTGAGCCTTCTGCAGGTGAGAGAAGCACCAAGATAGTATTTCGGGTCGAGGGCTGCCGCACCTGGGGAATTTGCAAGACTGGAAGCCAAAGCCCTAGTTGGACCAGAGGAACCAGGCATTTCAACGAGGGCGGGTGAAAGAGTGGCATCCAGACTTGCATGTCCTTCCAAGTCTGCTGTGTCAGGACAGGGACTTCTGAACAAAGGGCCCAGTGAGGACTGGCCTGGTAGAAGCCAGACTCTTGTGAATATCCTGACACAGCGCTGCGCCTGGAGATAAGTCCGAATGCGGACCCAGAACCGGAGCTGAGATAAAATTAACAGACTCAAGGACGAACTGAGCAAATTATTAGAAAGTTGCTTGACCATCTTCAGAATGGCAACCCCTTCCCCTTTGAAAGTGCCGCTTGAAAACGGAAACCTTCCCCTAGACCCAAGGTCAGCAAACTTTTGAGATGGAAGAGCCACAATTTAACAATTATTCAAGAACCATGAGATCACCATTATCTGAATAATTCTCATTAAATTTTTTTTTCAATTTTACTTCAGAGCCACGTGCATACCAAAAGAGCCCCATATAGCTCAACCCCTGCCCTAGACAATGTCCCTTCTCAGCTATCCAGGAGAGGAATCCACTTTGCCCCAGAAAGAAGTATGATTTTTTAAAAATAATTTATTGGGGGCTCATACAACTCATCACAATCCATACATACATCAGTTGTGTAAAACACATTTGTACAATCGTTGCCTTCATCATAATCAAAACATTTTTCTCTCCACTTAAGTCCTTGGCAGCTGCTCATTTTTGCCACTCCCTCCCCGCTCCTCTTTCTCTCATGAACCCTTGATAATTTTTAAATTACTATTTTGTCATATCTTACACTGCCCGACCTCTCCCTGAAAGAAGTATAATTTATCAATGCTCTAGGACCTACAGTCTTGGTGTTATTCCCATCTCACAGAAAGACCTGTCTCGTTTCTTTTGAAGTGATTCTGTTTTAATATAATTGTGGCTTAACTCCCTGCTGCTGCTGCTGTGTGTGTGAAAGAGAGGTGTGTGTGTGTGTAAGAGAGAGAGATATCATCCCTTATCTCTGGACTCTTAAAAACACCACGGGTCTGGACATTGCTAATTACCCTATGGACAACAACCCATTCGCTATACTTCCCATGCTCTCGTTATTAACCAGATCCAATCCCTTCTGCACTTTTCTCTGGCATCTTGTAACACTTTAAGAGCTTCATATTTAGGGCGAAGGCCCACTAAGTAATTGTATTCCATCCGCCCAAGACAGTAACATGAGCCAAGAACTCATTCTTGTTTTGTATTTGTAGATGAATATTCATATAATTAGGAGATGGGGTGAAGGGCGAGAAGGCACGGGGTGTTACTGCCAAGGACTGGAGTGGGATGCAGAATGCACAGGCAACAGAAAGAGCACCCAGCCTTAGAGATCACATTTAAGTCCAGATAACCTCACTCTGCTTTTCTGGGGGCCTCTGCCAGGCACTGTCAGGGCACCAAGAGTCTGTGAAGTTTGGGTGTGAGGTCAATTAGAAAATGTAATTCAATAAATGTTAATCAGGCTCCTATTAATCAGATATCCCCCCTAATTTTGTAAAGCAAAAGGTATGGCAGTAACTTTAATTATCAGGCAGAAAAGGCCCTGAACAATTTATTACAGTGCTGTCATTGCAGAATGTCAAATAGTTTCATGTCATTTTAAAGAATCATTCAGTAAGAGGTGCCCTGGTGACACAGTGGGTTACATATTGGGCTATGCCCACAAGGTCAGGCTCACCACCTGCTCTGTGGAAGGAAGATGCGGTCACCTGCTCTGGGAAAGATTTTGTTGAGGAAACCCTCTGGAACCCTTCCATTCTGGCTGGCATATGGAGTCGATGTGACAGCAGTGGGTGGGTGCAGAAAGACAGAGCCCAGCCATGTTTTGTCTTTCCTGGTAGTGGCCTACGAATTCTTAGGGAGAAAAATGAGGGCCCATTGCCCAGTTGTGGGACAAACAGAACCAGATTTACTAAGGCCCTCTGTTGGTACAAGCAAAGGAAGAAGCTTCAAAATGCAGTGTGTGTGTCTCAAGGAAGAATGCATGTGAACTCAATACTATAGATAGGAAGTCAATGTCACATTACTTGTGAAATTAAAGCAGTATGTTCTTTTCAAAAGCATCTAGAGTATAGCAGAAATTGACTCAACAGCACAGCATAGGAAAGCCTCTTGCTCCTTCTTTGTCCTGAAACCTCACCTCACCTGGTATGTGTGCAAGAAGTCTGGGACAGCACTGTGCTCAGGCTCAGAATGGAGAAGGATAGTTTCCCATGATACCTCTAAGAGCTCCAACCTTCCATAAAGGGCTGTAAGTGGAAGTTCATCCACATAAATGAACGTCCCTGACTGTCCCAGGGCCATTCTGTCTCTGTTCGCAGGTCATCTAAGTGGTGCTTTGTTCTACCCCACCACTGCTGTCACCAGACAGGGCCTCCTGCCCAGGCAGGCTGTCTCCAGGTCACCTATGACAAAGGTGACCAACAAGAAGAGAACATATGATATGGAAAGTGTCAGCAAAAACCAGGCAGCCCCATAGTCTGCATGCCCCATAGGATTTTGATGACATTTACTGAGCAATCCCATCAGGAGAAAGGAAGAGCTTCCTTGAATGTGCTGCAACGATTCGGAGATGGTTCCTTCAGCAGAAACTGCCTGCCATGGGCAGCCCTGCGGCTATGTGAAATGCTGCTGGCAGGGCTTCCAGCATCACAGCCACACTCAAGCCACCCGAGCCCAGCACACTGGCAAGAGAGCTGTTAGCTGTGGGCTTTTGTTAGATACCCTGGATCAGGTGGAAGAAGTTCCCTTCCCATCCTAGTTTTCAACACAAATACATGCTGGATTTTAGCCAATTAACTTTATCGAATGATCTAATGAGAAACCATGTGTTTTTTCTTTTTAGTCTGTTAGCATGGTTTATCATAGGAAATGTCACACTAACTTAGCTTCCTGAGATGATGAACTGTACTTGTTCATTATTATGGAATGAATTGTAACACCAACCCCCAAGTATGTGCTGGAAATCCTAATCCCTGTGCCTTGTATTAGAACCCCACCTAGCAGTGGGGTTCATTATGTTGATAAGGCAGTATGAGTACAGGGTGTCATTTGTGATAGAAAAGAGATTAAGGGAACAGAGATGTGGTAGTTGCATAACCTGGTGTCACTTTGAGATTTAAGAGTGAAGGGTTAGAGTTTAGCCTGTCAATCAGGTCACAGCTCGATGACCTCATTTGGAAGGTATAAGGAAATAAATAGCTCACTGGAGGCAGGACACACACTCACTTCCTACTAGATATTCCTGCTGACAAGACACATGGAGCTATGCTAGAGTCCTGGAACTGGAGAAGCCACGTGGAGAACCATGCCAGCGCTGAGATGCTTACGCTACCACAGGATCTACAAGACTTTCTACCCACGGGGCTGTGATTGAAACCACTAACCACTCTCAAGAGAGATAGATGAGATTGTCTGCTCCCATAAAGATTGATGGGCTCAGAAGCCCACAGGGGCAGTTCTAGCCTGTCCCATAGGGTCACTATGAATTGTAATCCACTTGACAGCAGTGAGTTTGGGTGAATTTTTTTAAGTGGCAGGATTGTCTTCGATTTCTTTGATGTGGGGCTATACAAGCTATCTACTTTTTCTTGAGTGAGCTTTGGCAGTTGGTGGAAATTAAACTGTTTCATATAAGTTGGCATAAAGTTTTCACAATAATCCTTTATTATCATTTAAATGAATATAGAAGTTGTAAAAATACCCCTCCCTGCTCATGTTCATAATCTGTGTCTTTTTTTCTGATGAGTCTGGCTAGAGGTTTTTAAATTTATCAATATTCTCAAAGAACCAACTTTCGGTTTCACTGATTTGGTTTTGTCATTTCTTTGATGTCTTCCCTGATCTTTATTTTCTCCATTTCCTCCCATTGACTCTGGGTTTCATTTACCCTTTTCCCTCTACCCTTTTATCTGAAAGTGGAAACTGAAGTCATCGATTTGTGACTTTTCTTCTTTTCTTAATATAGGTATATGATGCTATGAACATCCCTCGAATTAGTGCTTCAGGTGTTAGGCATTATGTTTATTGTCAACATTTGCTTGAAAACCCTCCACACTAAATTGTCCTGTTCCTTCTTTTGTCCAACCTGTTTTCAACCATCTGCTTAGCTGTTCTCTCACTCACTCTCACTTGGAACAGTACCTCGATCCTGGAGCCCTGGGGTCTGCACCTCCTGCCTTAACTTCGTGACAAAGGTCTAGTCTGTAGAAACTGCACCTTTGGGTGTACATTTCTTCTCAGATTAGCTGACTCCCGCTAAAAGCACCTGTTTTTCTTTAGGGAAATTACACAGAATTTCACTGAGGCGTCTGCTGGGAAATTCACAAAAGCCACCGAACTAGGATCCAGAGGACCTTATTTTCGTTATCAAATCAGTTTAAAATCAGTGAATCAAAACCAAACCCAGTGGCATCCCAACAACAACAAACCCACTGGGTTTCAGCCCACGGGTTAGGATCAAACTCCGGGAAAAACAAGAGGAGGCATTGGGTAGTGGGTAGGCACCCCCACTACACATACACACACCCCTTTCAATGTTGAGAATGGTCCTGAAACTGTGTCCTGTCTGAGTCCCAGCTGGGGAAATGGCCACTTCGGATGACAGAAGGTAACATCTCTGCCAGTAGATGGGAAATACACCGGCTTATTTTTACAAGTCCGGTTTCATTACCATCTAGCACCCAGAGGGCCCTTTCCAGGCATGCGGCCACTGGCTGAGCTTGACCACTGAGGCCCGGACTCAGTCCTGAGGCCTCAGCTCCAGTCAGCCTCTACCATGGCGAAGAGCTGCCCAAGGCGGCTCGGCGTGTCCAGCTGGCCTGGCCCCTCGGCTGGCTCCGGGTGCACACGGCTGTGTTCGGCCAGCTTGGACTTGTAGAGGAAGCCCTTGCCGCACTGCCCGCCGAGGAAGGGCCGTTCGGGCAGGTGGATGCGCAGGTGCCTGAGCAGGTGGGCTCTCTCCCCGAAGTCTTTGGCGCAGTCAGGGCAGCGGAAGGGTCGCTCGCCGCTGTGCAGGCCCTTGTGACTGAGTAGCTGAGCCTTCCGGTGGAACCTCTTGTCGCACAAGGGGCACGGGAAGGGCTCCTCGCCCGTGTGTGTCCGGACGTGCTCGGCCAGCTTGGAGCGCTTGGCAAAGGCCTTGCCACACTGGCACTGGAAGGGCATGGCGCCGTCGTGCAGCCGCTGGTGCGCCCGCAGGTCTGCCCGGCCGCACTCGGGCACGCGAAGGGCCGCTCGCCGCACTGGCTGCACTGCGCGCGTGGAGGGTCCCGCAGCCCAGGCCCCCGGCCGCCGCCGTCCCCTCGGGGCCAGCCGGGCGGGGCACCGCCTCCTGCTCCAGCTGCCTCGGAGGGCCCGCCCCAACCCGCGCCTGCTCCCCGCCGCTGCCCCCCGGAGCGGCCAGGTAGGCTGGGCCCCACCTCCCGGTTGAGAGGTCTCCGAGGGCGCCCGGGCTGTGTGCAGTGTCTCCTGGGAAACGGCCGTCCAGTTTTCTGGCCTTCATGGTGGGCAGGCTCCCTGAAATGAAGCTGAAGCCCATTTAACGTTCCTGTCCACTCCCTGACGCGGGGGAGGGTTTCTGTCGTCCTGCCTGGGTTCTCCTGCCCACCCCCACCCGAAACCCAGGGCTGCCCCAGGTGACTTCCTCGGGGCAGTTTGACCCTTTCGAAGATCAGGTGCTCCCAGCATGCCCAGAAATGGAGGGCTCAGGCCAAAGCCTTCAGATGCAGATGGGGGACACATTCAGGTCACAGGCTCAAGGTAGAGAGGGCTCAGAGCTGGGAAGAAGTGCTCCTCACCCCCAAGGCTCTTCTGGGGGTCTGGGGTTCCTCCAGCACTGCCACCCACTTGTCACTTCCTCCTCCCCTTCATCTCTGCTCCACACTAGGAAACACCACTAGGGAGCACTTAAATGAAGTGCCCCAGGCTGCCCAGATGAGGCCTGATCCAGGCTCGGCCCAGCACCAGGGCCCACTAACCCCTAGGCTCTCCGGCTCTCCAGAGCTGCCACTGCCGGGGAGTCTGCTAGGGCTCATTACAGCCCGGTGTAGAAAGGAACTGTGATCTTTCAGAGGTAGGTGACTGTCCTTTGAGGGGCCTCTGGGTGGGTTCAGACTTTCTAGTGCTGACCTGTTCGTTGCCCCCTCCCCACAGCACCACCACCACCTTGGGGGACTTCTTTAGAATATGCTAGATGGCAGACCTCCACCCAGCCATGAAACACAAGACCAAGGAATTGGAACTAAGAAACAATGTGTTTTTTTTTTTTTTTTTTTAACAATGTGTTTTCTTAACCCCCCCAGACCCCACTAGAGGGTAATACTCACCCTCAAGAACTGTGCATGAGGAACAAGCTCTGGTTCCACGCTCCAGAGATGCTCCCCAGCTCCTGAAGGGCTCCCCGCCCTGCTCAATCCAGGCTATCAGCTCCGGTTTGGGGGCCCCACCACCTGCACAGAGAAGTATACAGGTGCTTGGCTGCTGGGAGAATCAAAGCACGCCGAGCAGTTCTCAAAGTTCTCCAGAGGCCACGCATTAGTTGTTAACACACAGGCTGCCTGTGTGCACAGACATCCAACACGCCTCCTGATCAATTTGGGACTGAGAGCCCAGTGGCACTGCATTCTCACAACGCTGTATATTGTCATGGGCACAATATCAATCTCCTTGTTCTCTGAGAACGGGGGTGGGGGGTGGGGGAGCCTGTCAGTTCGCTGGAAATATCACGGGAAGTCAGGGGACATGGAGGCTCCAGTGAGACTAGTTGGAGACGGGCTTCTGGTGACAGAGCGCATCATAGCCTAACACATGGCTGAGTTCTGCTCCGAAGAGAAAGCTGGAATGAACAAAGCAGTCCCCAGGCCTTCTCATAGGTGACCCCTCCTGTAAGCATTTGCAAGGAAAAACCAGAAAACTTGCTTCACATAGCCTAAGCCTCTATACACCTCCCATCTCCACATGACCACGGTCCTGAATTGATGCATCAACATGTGGTTTTAGATGCGGCATAAACCCTACTCTATCATCCTGGGACTGGCCTTTCGCCCTCAGATTCTGTTTTGAAGATTCCTCCCTGCCATCTCCATGGGAACGCAGGAGGCCGAGCAACCCTTCCCTAGGAAAGCCAGTGCCTTGTAATTGGCTCTCATCGCAAGCTTGTACAGGCCTTTTTGCCAGGCCTCCAGGCACTGCCGCTCTGACTCGAGAAGCACACAGCCACACCCTCAAATGTCAGAGGAGGCTGCCATGAGAGACACAAGTAGGTGTGCCAGTGTTTCCAGATGACCCCATTTCTTCCTACGCAGCAGCCTCTCCCTTGGGGTTCTGCATCTCCCCTACACCAGTCATGGGGGTTCCATTTACCCCAGCAGTCCTTGACCTACTTCGATAGGTGCACTCGATTCTACAAGCTGATGTGTGGTGGTGTTGGGTGCTGCCCAGCCAACGTTCAACTCAGCGACCCCATGAGTTAGGGCTTGGGGCTGCCCCATTGGGACTTCCTATCATCTTAACAGGAACTGACCACCAGCTCTTTCTTCCACAGTCACTGGGGGGTGGGGGTGGGGCATTCAAAATGCCAACCTGTTAATACCAAACGTTTTAATTGTTGTGGAATGTTCTTCCATTCTTAATACAAATGGGAATAAATCATGTGCAAATACATTCACTTAATATGTCCCGGCATTTTTCCAAGTTGCACTATATTCCATGGGTTGATATAATCCAGCTTAGTAAGCCACACGCTGCAGATGGGGCATGGGTATGTTTCCATTTCCTTTTTTAATAACATCGGGTATGCTTCCTATGTGTTAGTGCTTTATAAAAGGGAGAGATACCATATCAAAGGGTGTAAATATCTTGTTTTAAAAGCTAACATTAGATTGCTGTCCAAAATAAGGCAGCCCTGTATGGTCTTGCTAGCAATGTAAAACTACTTGTTTTATTTTTTTTAAAGCACATTAGCCAGTATAAGAGGTTATAAACCTTTTCTTCCTGCTTTTTTTGGCTAAACTGGGTAAAAACTTTTATTTTAACTTGCAGTACCTTGTGAAGCTGACCATCTCTTTGTAGTTTCCCTTGGCTGTCTGCCTCTCTGTGAACCTCTGCTCATCTCTCTGAATGTCAGCTTACATCTTTTGCTTGATGTTCTAGCAGGTTCTCAGAAATGGACTGAACTCTCCTATTTAGGGTTAATAACCCTTTGACTGGCAAACGTTTCCTCCCAGTTTATTGTTTATCTTTTGTTTTCATCTTTTGCCAAACAGAAACATTTAAACCTTCTAGTTAAATCTACCTGTCTTTTAAAATATTGTGTCTAATGGGTAGTTGGGGAACAGGGCACTAACCCAACCAAGGGTATGGTATTGTTTATATCCCCACAGGGAAAGAGGGACCAGACTTCAACCCGGTGCTCCAAGTTGTGAATGCAACATACCGGCATGGAGTAGGCAAACAGTGAAGAGGTCTGAGGGGCTGGACCCAATTCCAACTATGTGGACACCTGCCCCTCCCCCCTGAAGAATTTACTTCAGAGGACAGCACTGAAGCTATAGCTCAGGGAGAGGGACATGTCTGATCAGAGCACATGGGAGCAAATGAAGGGGGAGGAAGAGAGAGTGGAGTACATTCTGGCCCATCAAGCCGTGAGGATGATATCCCCGCTCAGAGCAGCCAATCCACAGAGAAGACCATATGGCTGATCCCACTATGAGACAAGACATCCCTCACTGACCCATAGCCCTACAGGGGACAACACTGGAAACACAGTGTGGAGTGGAAATTGCGCTCGATCCCACCACATGGAGGCAAAACACTAAGGGCATGTAACAGAACAGCAAGGGGAGCAGAGCAACGAAGTTCCCAGGGAATATCAAAAATAGACTTTGGGGCCAGGGTGTGACAACCCATCAGACTCACGGGAAAACACTCCCAAAGGCCAACAAACAGTCCTTGAACTAACTACAGGCTTTTCTTATTTTTTTTCTCATCATTGGTTTTTTTGTTTTGTTGCTTTGTTTTGCTGTTTTGTTTTTGTGCATGTTATTATCTCCACAGGTCTGTCTAAATGAAATAATACAATCTGGAGGAGAAAACCTGGACTGGGGTTTCTGGGGGACATGGGAGAGGGGGAGGGGCAGGGAAAGGAAGTGGTATTAACAAACCCAGGGACAAGGGAACAACAAGTGATCCAAATCAGTGGTGAGGAGGGTGTAGGAAGCCTGGTAGGGCTTGATCAAGGGCAATGTAACCGAGAGGAATTACTGAAACCCAAATGAAGGCTGAGCATGATAGTGGGACAAGAGGAAGTAAAAGGACATAGAGGAAAGAACTAGGAGGCAAAGGGCATTTATAGAGGTCTAAGTACAGGCATGTACATATGTAAATATACTTATATATGAGGATGGGGAAATATATCTATGTGCATATATAGGTTTAGTGTTAGGGTAGCAGGTGGACATTGGGCCTCTACAGTATAAAGTTATGGGTGGGGTGTCAGCCCCCACCGCTACTACTACCCACGGGTTCAGTAATGCACAATTGTACGGTTGAGATATATAAGTATTATATTAAAGTCATCAAGATCATGAGAGGTAGAGGAGAGATATTACAATAATGTAGTCAGACACATTACATGGTAGCATTGCTTACCTCAGCCCCGCTTGGTAGTCCACGTGGAGAGGGGGAAAGGAAGGAGGATGGGAAAGGGAACAAGGGAGAGAGGAGAGGAGGAAGAGAGGGGTGCAACCAGCGAGAGGCCAGAGAGAGAGATCTCTATTGCTGCCTCACGCCTATATACCTTTGGGGCGTGCAAGCCCACTAATTACAGTAAAAGACATACATCACAGGAAGGGGTTGCACCATAGGTTATACAGCATACATACAATAGGAAAAGGAGGGATTGGGGTATACATGTGACAAGATGGGCATATCCTAGATTTAGGATGGCAGCTTAACTTTGGATGTCACAGAGCCTTTGACTTGTTCCTGGCTCAACTGATAGAGACCATTATCAGTAGGATGTGAACTCTGCCCACAGGAGCCTGTCCATTGTCCCCAGCAGCAGAGAGAAGTCTGACCTCCCCCTTTTGTTTTATATATAAAATACAAAAGCCTCATGGGCGACATGGTTATTTTCTATCCATTAAAAGCTGTCAAGACATAACTTCATGATCCAATTCATACAGCCAAAAATTCAGGCTTAATAGAAACATTTTGAATCCAGGCACTGGAGGTAAAGTGCCCTTATGCCCATCTGCTATTGGAGGAAGGTATGCGAGAGATTGGATACCATGGCAGGAGAAATAGAGCCAAATAGGAATGTATGCTTCTACAGTGAACCCTCGTTTATCGCGGTTAACCGGTTCTAGACCCTACCGTGATAAATGAAATTCCGCGAAGTAGGATTCCTTATTTGTAAATCAAATATTTTCGTAGTTAGAGCATAGAGGACATGGAAAAAACACCCTTTAGTCACCATTACACTCGTATTACCCAATTTATTAAACGAAAAAAGGAAAATACAGTAAAACATTTTGGACGTTACAATTATCATTTATTATATTATTTATGGCATCTAGTTTACAGTATTACATATTTCAGTATTATTATACATAGTTCTTACAAATACTGTAATCAATAGCCTATGAAATGACTTAAGGGATGTACTCTACAGGCAGCTCGCCGTCTTTTTCCTCTGAAGGAGCGGGTGTAGGCAGTGGGTGCTGTTACGCAAAAACTGCGATAGAGTGAAGCCGCGGAAGTCGAAGCGCGAAGTGGCGAGGGTTCACTGTATAGGGAGAATGAATCAACCATGTGCTCACTTTAAGGCAGCACAGCTATAGAGGGAGAAACTGGAAAAAATAGATTACCGCTGGAAAATATACTCGGACTATCTCTCTAACTACCAGAGTGGTGGTTTTCCTACCATGGAACACTGGCTTTTCAGATTCCCTCTGTACACGTCAGGCACCCCACCCATAACTTTATACTGCAGGCCTCCACTTAATACTCCCTCAATGCAGGAACTCTTTGTTCTGTAAAACTGGCGTTCTATGATGCTCACCTGACAAGATTGCTGAAGACAAAGCGGGTGCATAACCAAATGTGAAGAAAGCTGATGGAGCCCGGCTCAGAAGCAACAAAGCCCATATGGAAGAAGCACATCAGCCTGTGTGATCACGAGGTGTCGAAGGGATCAGATATCAGGCATCAAAGAACAAAAACATCTTTTCATTGTGAATGAGGGGAAGTGTGGAGTGGAGCCTCAAAGCCCATCTGTAGGCAACTGGACATTCCCTTATGGGAGGGTCGCAGGGAGGAGACAAGCCAGTGGGTGCAGTGTAGCAATGATGAAACATACAATTCTCTATTTCTTGAATGCTTCCTCCCACCCACTGTCATGATCCCAATTCTACCTTACAAATCCTGCTGGACCAGAGGATGTGCACTAGTACACATAGGAACTAGAAACAGAGAATCCAGGACAGATGATTCTTTCAGGACCAATGCTGAGAGTGGTGATACCAGGAGGGTGGAGTGAAAAGGAAGAAATGATTACAAGGATCTACATATAACCTCCTCCCTGGGGGACAGACAACAGAAAAGTGGGTGAAAGGAGACGTCGGACAGTCTAAGATATGACAAAATAATTTATAAATTATCAAGGGAGAGGGGAGTAGGGAGGGAAAGAAAAAATGAGCTTATAGCAAGGGCTCATGTAGAAAGCAAATGTTTTGAGACTGATGATGGCAACAAACATACAAATGGGCTTGACACAATGGATGTATGGATGGATTATGATAAGAGTTGTAGGAGGCCCCAATAAAATGATTATATATATATATTATATATATAGTTTCTAGGCTTTTCTTCACGACATTACATTGTTCCTCATATCAAGGTTAGAAAGTCTAGTAGGTATTTTTTACATTTAAACCTGCAATTCAAAAAAAAACACCAAAAAAACCTGCAATTCAATCCTCTAGATGAGATTGGAATGTCAATTTACATACATATGTATAACCAGCCATCAACACATCAAGCGTACCCTTTTCTCCTATAAATTGAAATGCCAAACTCCTGCCTTTGCAAATATTAAATTTTGACATATGTATGTGAAATTGATGTGTATTCTGAACTGTATAATGTTACACTATCTACATTTTTTGTGGTTGTGTTGTTGTTTCTACATGTATTTTAATACAGTACCTATGCAATATATTAACACCTACAGGGCAAGGCCCACCTCTTTTTTGTTTTTCCCCATTTCAGATCCAACCGGACTTTATTTGATTCAAAACACAATATGGTTGAATGAGCAAGACAAACTGAAAAAAGAAAACAGCAAAGACATGGTTCTATCAAATTATAATTAAGTAACAGGAGCGCAAGTCAGTAACGGGATAACAAAACATTAAGCTTGATGAAATAATTCGATTTTACTAGTGCCCAGACTTTTGGAGTTCCCACTCTCTGTTGCCCAATAGACACACCTGCTGTGTTTTGAGCCAGTGAGAGATACAGTGGAAATGAAAAGCATAATTAGACTCCCTAGGGAACGGTACACTCTTCCGCCATGGCAGATAGCTGGTTAGCTTGACGTTCTCTGCAGAGATCCTGAATGTGGCTCCTGCAGATGGCACAGTTACCCACCACAAAGTCCCTGGCCCACAGGGCTACTGCAGCCACTTTTCTCTCTTCAAAGGCCTTCTGGCCACATCCATGGCTGCTGCCATTTTGGAAATACATGGTGTGTGTGTGTCCCCCGCCCCATTCTTTTATAAAGTATTATTGTGTGTTCCTGAAATATTTATTCTTCCTAATAAACTTCAAAATCTTTTTTCCCCCCAGAAAATGTATTAAGAGTACACTGTGATTGTTCAAATTACATGAAATGTATGTTTATCAGGGATCTCATCTAGGACATGGGCTGTTATTCCATTTACTTAGGTCTTTCATAAATTTCCACATAAATGTTCTGAATCTTTTTACTGACTTTATTTCTGGTATTCTATGTTCTTTTTAAAAATACAGACATGGGACTACTCATGCCACTTCAGTCCATTATTACTAGTATTAAAATATTGATTTTAGAAAATTTATTTTGATCTCACTTAATATACCATATTTCCTTGACAGCATTAAGTTTTGGTGGAATGTAATTTTCAATAGAGTCTGATCTCTTCTAAGTGCACTGCCTTTTGAAACGTGTTTCCTTTGACCTGCACTTACTAGGAGCTCTCTTCTGGCTTCAGGGTTGGTTTAAGTGCCCTTGTTTGGCAGGCTTTTCCCACTCTTGAATGATAAAACATTCTCCTGAATGTTCACGCTGCTTTCCAGCTTCATTGGACCGAGATCTTTATTCCAGCAGGAACTTAAACATCTGTGTGTGTAGGACGAACATAATTCTTTTTACAGACATGAACCGAGTGGTCCTAACACTTTTACTGAATAGCTATTCTCTTACCATTGATTATACCCAATGCACAACCTTCGATCATCTCCCAGCTACCTCAGTTTACCCCGTGTTTGGAGCCCACATGCTGGGATCTCCGTTCTTCAGCCAGATAGCCACGGACATGAACGCTGTTCAGGGTCTTATCCCTTCCTAGCCATATGTAAAAAATTACCGTCTTGGAAACCCACATGGGCAGGTCCACCCTGCCCACTAGAGTTGCTGAGTCAGAATGGACTCCATGGGAACGAGTGGTTTTTTGAGCTACAGGTAACCTCACGATCATGGGTGAGGAGACTGAAGTTAAGTATTTCATCTTGCTTGGATCCGCAGTCAATGCTCATGGAAGCAGCAGTTTAGAAATAATTGGGTAAATCTGCACAAGACCTCTTTAAGGTGTTAGAGAACAGGGACATCACTGTGCCTCTGAACTAAGGCATGGTATTTTCAATCACCTCTTGAAAGTACTAAATAGTGAAGACCGAAAAAGAACCAATGCATTTGGTGCCGGTGAATATTCAAAGTACCATGGCTGCCACAAGAACCAACCAATCTGTCTTGGAAGAAGCACAGCTAGCATGGTTCTCCGAGGCAGGCGAGGCGAGACTTCATCTCACGTACTTTGCTCACGTTGCAGGAGCGACCAGTCCCTGGAGAAGGACAAGATACCTGGTAAAGTGGAGGGGCAGCAAAAAGAGGGCGCCCGGGCCAGACGGACTAACACAGTGGCTCGATTGTGCGGATGGCGCAGGGCAGGGCGGTGTTTCATTCGCTGTGGGTCCGAACGCACCGAACCGCACGTGGCAACATCAGCCACGCTTCCTTTCGCGCGCTCGCGCCCCGTCCCGTTAGCAGCCCCGCCCCGTCTCCGCGCACGGTCCTCTTACCGGGGCCGGCCTGGCCATAGCCTCCGAGCGCCCGCCCAGCCCTCGGCCCGCCCGGCGGAACCTCGGCCGCTCGGTCCCTGCGCTGCGGCCCCGGCTCGCCGCCCCACAAGCCCCCGCGGGCAGGCCGCCGGTGCACGCCGGGAACTTCCCGTCCAGGGCGGCGCCGCGCCGCGCTCGCCTCCACAGCGCCCCCTGCCAGCGGGAGGACGGAAGCAGCGCCCAATTGCCGAGAGCCTTTCTCTTCCCTCTGGGGCCAGGTCTCCCGATGACTTTAGGGTGCCGTTCCCCCAGAGCTGACATGCAGACTAGACGGAGCAGATGCCAGCATGGGTGGCTTGGGTTTGGAACCCACCCTGGGATTCTGCTGGAGAAAGGCCTGCCCAGCTGACCACGCTCTGCCGTCGAGGCTGGCTCTTAGCGACCACGCTGAACCACGACCTCTGCAGGCCTCCGCCCTGACCACAGCCACAGGGAACAAAAGCCCTCCGAACTGCTCTACTCAGTAACGCGGAGACAGGTTGCCCTGAGCCAGAACTCACCTGATGGGAACGAGGATTTAAACCGAGAATGAGGCAGAAAGTGTGAGGGAACCGGAGCAAGGAACTCAAAAGGAGGGGTAGACAGGGAAGGAAAGATGGAGACGGAGAGAGAGCTGACTGAGGAAAGGAGTGCTAACAGGGAAGTCCTCAAACACGCTCTATCCAAATAATATTTTATCCAGATGTCAAGCTGAAAAACAGACTCGATGTACAAGAAATAGCTTAATCCTGGTGTAGGTATATTTGTGTGTGTACACTGTGCTATGGACTGCTACAACTGCAACGGACTGGTGAAATGTACACATTTTAAAAAATTTAGCATATTTTATTTTATTCTTAACATTTACATCCTTTTTTCTTTTTAATCATATTATTGGGGGCTCCTACAACTCATCACAATCCATACATCCATCCATTGTGTCAAGCAAATTTGTACCTTTGTTGCCATCATCATTCTCAAAACATTTGCTTTCTACTTGAGCCCTTGGTATCAGCTCCTCATTTTTTCTTCTCCCTCCCAGCTCCCTCATGAACCCTTGATAATTTGTTATTATTTTATCATATCCTATACTGTCCGACATCTCCCTTCACCCACTTTTCTGTTGTCCAATCCCCCCAGGGAGGGAGTTATATGTAGATCCTTATCATCGGTTCTGCCTTTCTACCCCACCCTCCCTCCACCCTCCCAGTCACTCTCACCACTGGTCCTGAAGGGATGATCTGTCCTCGATTCCCTGTGTTTCTAGTTCCTATCTGTACCAGTGTACATCCTCTGGCCTAGCCCGATTTGTAAGGTAGAATTGGGATCATGATAGTGGTGGTGTTGGGGGGAAGCATTTAAGAACTAGAAGATAGTTGTATGTTTCATCGTTGCTACACTGCACCCACTGGCTCATTTCCTCCCCACGACCATTCTGTAAGGGGATGTCCAGTTGCCTACAGATGGGCTTTGGGTCCCCACTCCGCACTCCCCCTCATTCACAATAATATGATTTTTTGTTCTGTGATACCTAATCCCTTTGACACCTTGTGGTCACACACGCTGGTGTGCCTCTTCCATGTGGGCTTTGTTGCTTCTGAGCTAGATGGCCACTTGTTTACCTTCAAGTGCTATATCTTTTGATAGCCTGGCACCATCAGCTTTCTTCACCACATTTGCTTATGCACATGATTTGTTTTCAGCGATCGTGTTGGGAAGTGAGCATCATGGAATACCATTTTAATCGAACAAAATGTTCTTGCATTGAGGGAGTACTTAAATGGAGGCCCAATGTCCATCTGCTACCTTAATACTCAACCTATAAATATATGCACATAGATCTATTTCCCCATCATATATAAATATATTTACATATTTACATGCCTTTATTTAGACCTCTTTAAATGCCCTTTGCCTCCTAACTCTTTCCTCTATTTTCTTTTACTTTCTTCTTGTCCCACTATCCTGCTCAGCCTTCATTTGGGTTTCAGTAATTCCTTTCGGTTACATTGCCCTTGATCAAGCCCTACCAGGCCTCTTACGCCCTCATCACCACTAATTTTTGATCACTTGTTCCCTTGTCCCTGGGTTTTTTAACACCACTTCCTTTCCCCCCACCTCCCCTTCTCTCATGTCCCCCCGGAACCATTGGTCCCATTGTTTTCTCATCCAGATTGCTTATCCAGCCTATTTTATCTAGATAGAACTGCAGAGAAAATACTATGCTCAAAAACAAGACAGAGCAAAACAAAACAACAACACACCAATGCCAAAAAAAGAAAACTTCCTATAAATAGTTCAAGGTCTGTTTGTTGACCTTTAGGAGTGTTTTCCAGTAGAGTCTGATGGGATGCCATGCCCTAGCCCCAAAGTCTGTTTTTGGTAATCCCTGGGGACTAGTTGCTCTGTTCCCCTTGCTGTTCTGTTGCACACTCTTAGTGTTTTGCCACAGTGTGGTGGGGTCAGATTGGGCGAAATTCCCACAGTGTCTCCAGTGTTGTCCCCTGTAGGACTATAGGTCAGTGAGGGATGTTATTGGGGCCAGCCATATGGTGCTCTCTGGGCATTGGCTGCTCTGAGCAGCGATATTGTCTTCAAGGCTTGGTGGCCAGGATGTGCTCCACTCTCTCTTCCTCCCCTTTCATTTGCTCCAGTGTGCTCTGATCAGACATGTCCCTCTCCCTGAGCTGTAGCTTCAGTGCTGTCCTCTGAGGCAAATTTTTTCATGGGGAGGGGCAGCTGTCCACATATTTGGGGTTGGGGCTGGCCCCTCAGACCTCTCCACTGGTTCCCTGCTTCATGAAGGTACACAAGATTTATTTTAAAAGGATCATA
Source organism: Echinops telfairi (assembly GCF_000313985.2). Classification (NCBI taxonomy): domain Eukaryota; kingdom Metazoa; phylum Chordata; class Mammalia; order Afrosoricida; family Tenrecidae; genus Echinops; species Echinops telfairi. The sequence goes on along the minus strand of NW_022103920.1, from coordinate 540,698 downwards.
CTATTGAATTCTTTTAAAAAAAATTTCACCCAAAGTTCTACAAATTTAAGCACAGGTATAAATACATGTAGTAACTACCACATTCAGGATACAGGCAAATTTTATTGTCTCACCCCATACGCATAACCCTTTGCCACAGACTGATCTGTGCCTACTCTTTTTGTGTGAATGTCATAGAAATAGAATAATACAGTTTGTAATCTTTTGAGACTGACTTCTCAACAGTATAATGCATTAAAGATTAAACTAGATTGTTCAGTGTGACAGTAATTTGTGCCTTTTCATTGTGTGCTCTCTGATAAGGAGCCCTGGAGGGGCAGGGGTTAAAAGCACTGATCTGTTCACCAAACCAGTCTGTGTTTAGAAGCCATCCAGCTTCTCTGAGGGAAAAATATGTAGCAGTCAACTTCCATAAAGATTTATGGCCTTAGAAACACGACTGGGCAATTCTGCTCTGTCCAGTAGGATTGTTAGGAGAGTGAATCATCTCAAATACTGTGGGGGGAGGTCAGATGCTCACAGGCATCCTCCCTGAGGGTGATCAGTTGCCAGACTACAGGTAACCCCCTCTCCCTGCTGTTAAGGACAATGAACAGGCCTGCAGTCATCTATTTGGTTCCTGTAGGTGGGGTTTACACCTACTGATAATGGTTCCTATGGAAACCCAGAGAACAGGTCAAACTTAAGCAGCCATCCTAAATCTAGGATCTTCCCATCTTGTCACATGTATACCCCCAATCCCTCCTCTTCCTATTGCGTGTATGTCCCTAGACCACCCCCTCTCATTACTGTGTACCTATAGTGCAACCCCTTCCTGTAACATATGACTTTACCTGTAATTAGTGGGCTTGCACGCCCCCAAAAGATATATAGGCCTGGGTTAGCAATAGAGACCTCTCTCTTTCCCCCTTTCCTCTGCTGCCCTCAGTTTCCCTTTCCCCTTGTCCTCCTTCCCTTCCTCCTATCTCCACATGGACCACCAAGTGGGGCTGAGGTGAGCAATGCTTCCATGAAGCATGTCTGACTCCATTGTTTGACTCTCTCTTCTATCGCTCATGCTCTCGATGACTTTAATATAACATGCATATCTCAACCGTATAATTGTGCTAATTAAACCCATGATTAAATGTTTTTTTAATTAAAAAAAATAAAAATGAAAAATAAACCCATGATTAGTGGTGGGGGGCTGGCCCCCTCACCTATTACTACAAATGGCGCCCACCCGTGGCAATATGAGTTATTTCCCATGTAACAATTGTACGGCCCCACCAGAATGTAGAGTAAATTGGAAAAGTGAAGTGAGGATCCGGTGTGTGGATTGGCAGATAAGTAGTGGAAATAGTGAATGAGTATTTTAAAGAGGACAATGGGGCAAGGTAAAAGTAAACCTGAAATTTATGGTACTACGCTCATCCACTTACTGAAAAGAGGCTGTAAAAATAACAAAGAAAAAGATGCAATGTTTTTTAAAAGTAGTAAAAAGGTATAATCCATGGTTCCCAGAGGAAGGAATTCTTGATCTAGAGACCTGGGAAGAGGTTATTGTAAATTTAAAGATAGCGCACAGAGATGGGGGAGAATATCCCCGTGGAGACATGGTCTCTGTGGGTTCAAGTTAAGATGGTCTTAGTACCTTTGCAGGAGGAAGAGAATGAGGATTATCAGTACAGTGAGAAGTCTTGTGTCTATTCAAATCTAGAAAAGCAAGCTAAAGTGTGTGTGACTGAGCATGATTTAGGTGATGAAACTTTAGGAGAAACTGAAGAATCAGGGATTAATTTGTTATCTAAGGCCTCTGATTTTAAAGAAACGTCAGGGTCAAAACCTGTATGCCCTCGGGGGACTTCAGCCTCCGAAGGTTTAAAGGTGATAAAGTACTAGAGGCAGCGGATTGCAAGACCCAAAGCGAAGCTATTAAACAATCCCAGGAAGCTCCCTTGCTTTCAAAGGTAGGAAAAGCAAAGAAACAGAACCAGCAGAGTAATGAGGAATGTCCAAGACACCCAAACTTAAAACAGGTGAGAGGCAGGCAGAATGAGTTTCAGGCAGATGAGAAGATTTTAGGCAGAGCTGAAAAAACTAAGCCTGAGGCAGAAGGAGACATAGTAAAAGCATCTGCTCCCCTGCTGGAAATAGTGTAAGAGAGACCAGAGATTGTAAAACAAGCAAGCAAGCCAGTGCTGGAGGTAGAGAGATTAGCTCCAAAGAAATGCAAACTAGGAGAGCTAATACAGAAGTAGTTAGGGAAGTGGAACTTCAAGACATAGAGGTTGAGAGAACAGAAGCAAAGAGAAAAGTATAGGAAAGCACCTTTACTTTCAAGAGTAGAAAAAGGGATTGCAGAAGGAGATTTAGAATGTAGAATGTTTTATCCTGTTAGAGTTGTTAGCAGACAGCCTTGCGGGAAACACCCACCCTTTAAGTTGTTAAAAGATCTCGAGCAGGCAGTCAATGATTATGGCCCAGACTCACATTTTGTAATTAGCATGATAAAGGCTTTAGCAGAGTCTGAGAGCTGGACCCCTACAGACTGGAGAGCATTAGCGAGAATTTGTCTTTACCCTTCAGAATGCCTGCAATATCAAATGCTGTGGAAGGAAACAGACCTTTCACGAGCCTTTAAGAATGCTGAGGATGGGATAGATATAGGTATTCATCAATTGCTAAGGGATGAAAATTATATCACAGTTGAGTCTCAACTGCAGTTTACTGAACAGCCAATAGGACAGATACGTGAAGTTTGCCTGAGGGCCTGGGAAACAATAATTCCATCAGAAGAGAGAAAGCCGAGTTACACGGCTATAAGACAATAGAATGATGAGCCTTATGCTGACTCTGTGTCGCGACTGAAAGATGCTATTTCTAAGTGTGTAAAAAATGTCCAGGCAGTAAGAGACTTAGTGCATAAGCTATCTTATGATTTCTCTAATAAACACTGTAAAAATGCCTTGCGTCCCTACAGGGAACAGGGCACGCTGTTAGATTACCTCAGGATATGCAGGAATGTAGAGACAGAGGAATACAAAGCCAACCTCATGGCAGCTACATTGGCAAATTATATCAGACCTAGAAGAAAGTGCTTTAGTTGTGGGAAGACAGGTCATCTTCAAAGACAGTGTAGGGAGAGCAAGCTACAGCCATTGAGATCGGGTTTAAATGACCCTGAACTTTGCCCACGCTGTAGGAAGGGAACTCATTGGGCGAGTCAATGTGGCTCAAAATTTGACAGTAACAGATTGCCATTAGCAAAGGCTACTCGGCGGGAAAATAGTGGAAGGAGCTTGATCCAAGTCCTGCCTAACAGAGCTCAGAAGGCAAGGCCTTTGCCTAACCCAGCAAAAGAATCTTTGAATGGCAGCAATCACAGGTATCACCCAGCCTCGTAGCAGGAGACCAGACCTAGCCAAACTTGCAGAACCCCAGCTTCTGTTCTCACTGCAGTTGTTTTGACTAACCAAGAGATGGCTCAGAAGCCCTCACAGCAGTTTGATTCTAAAAGGCAGGAACCTCTTATTGAAAGAGTAATACAGTTTCTGTCAGGAGGATTTAACCTAAGAACTCAAGGAATTCAAATTGATACTGGAGTTGATCAGAGTTGTGAGGAAAAGCCAAAAGCTGTGATTAAATCAGAAATTATTAAAGGCAGTAATTGGGGTCTGCTACCTAAAAGAACTATGGGATGTTTATTAGGAAAGTTCAACAAAAATTCTCAAGGTGTTGCTGGAGTTATTGGTCAGGATTATAAAGAAAAAATTAAGGCAGTGATGAAATCTGATATACCATGGTTTATAAAGGCAGATCGCTTAAGCCGATTTTTGCTTCCTTGTATTTCTAGAGTAAAAAATTATAACTATCAGGAAAGAGTACTTGAGAAGTTTGACAACCCTCTAAATCAAGGGGTCTTTTGGAATGCTGTTGTGGGGAAACAACAGCACCCCCACATGGAAGTAGAAATTGAAGCGAAAAGGTTTTGCAAATCTGGATTTGGGGTCATTGCCTTAGGGCATTCAGGAGGGCCTAAGACCCTCCCATTAACTTCCCCTAAAGCCAGCATGGAAGGAATGAGTGAAGTTAACCAGATCAGAATATTGCAAGATTGTAAAATCCTACAGTGTAAGAGGCATAAAGAGCAATGCGGCTTAATTGAGCCTGTAACCTTATTGGTAAGCTTGGAGAAAAAATGTCGGTTTGGTAAGTTACTTCAAGAACAGCTGAACAGAAAACAATGGGACTGACAGTTCCGGGGG
>NW_022103920.1:527788-535070 GCF_000313985.2 Echinops telfairi | reverse complement strand
GAATGTACAAATGCGCTTTACACAGTTGATGTGTGTATGGCTTGGGATAACAGTTGTATGAGCCCCTAATAAAATGTTAAAAAAGAAAGAAAAAAAAAGAACAAAAGAACAGCTGAACAAATTTATTAAGAATTTTTTCAGTCCTTTTAAAGTATGGTAAGAAGTTCTCCCAATTAGTCAGCTCTCTTCATTCTCTGAGAGCTGGGAGCCAATATTTACATAACAATGAAGGCTATCTAACTAGTAGTTGTACTGATTCAAGACCAAGCAAGGTAATTGAGATTGCTAGCAATGCTTTAAAGGCTGCATGGTTAAAACAGAAGGGGGAGAAGAGGAATCGTATGTGTGACAAAGTTCATTTAGTCATTTTAGCCCCCCAAATTTTCTCCTTACTTACTAAAAAGCTTGTAACAAAATTAGGACAGATAAACACATTTTCACTTCTACAGAGAAGTGAAATCCTAAGAAGTCCCAAGAAGATGGAAATCGCGTTTGGGATCCGGGTCCATTCACCTGGAGAAAGAGCTATGCATTTATGCTTTTGCAGAATAAAGCTGATGGACTCCCTTTAGAAGGACGCAACCGCGTTCAGAGAAAGATGGACATGAAGGACAGGAAGGAACCACAGAAGCTTAATCAGAATTCCTTTTTCAGGTTAATGACACCCTGAAGAGAGGGGCTATTTGTTTATATTTTCACAGGCAAAGCGTTTCTCTTCAGCCAGCAAGGCCCCGAAGAAAGCAGGGAAGCTGATGTGTGACATGATCCCCCTTTCCTGTCACTGAAGCTACCCAAAACGTCAAGAAGACCTCGCAGACTCCTGAGAATGGCAATCGCTGACTGCTGAGAGATTTCTTCCATTGCAGATGCTGTCTAAGGGACACTCTGGGACTCTATCAAAGCGGAATATTTTATGCAGTAGTGACTGGACTATTACTACAAACTGTTGCTTTGCAGAAAGATCAAGATTTTGGACTTGTTAATTAATGCTATAATGTGACTGGAATGTAATTGATTTCTGTGTAACTCCTTACCTATATAATGTAACATTGCATGATTGGGATTTGATTAGGAAACATTTGCAAGGCTTCAAGGGAAACATTTTGTTAGATGTTGATTAGCTTAAGAAGGATATTTTCTAGACTTTCAAGGGTGGATTTAAGGCATTCCACTAGCTGACGTATTTAAACAAATGGTGGTTGGCATAGAAAGAGGCTGGATCCCACATGCTTGGGTTCAAAGCATTTCTTTTTTTTTTTAAATCATTTTATTTGGGGCTTTTACAACTCTTTTTTTTAAAGGTTTCTTAAATAGTCTTTATTTTATCTCACAGTTTTATCCCTCATGGTGTATGTAGCAATACTTCTTTAATCAACCCTCAGGTTGCTTCTTTCAGGTTTTTTTTTAAAGCATTTTATTAGGAGCTCATACAACTCTTATCACAATCCATACATACATCAATTGTGTGAAGCGTATTTGTACATTCATTGCCCGTGTTCAAAGCATTTCACATAGCTTAAGTTCTAGTCTGACTGTTGTTTATTCATCGTATTTTTGATGCTCGCAGTCTCGTGTCGCTTCTATAGGAAGCTAAGAGATATGAAGAGAGACCATGTTGCCTCCGTGACACTGTTAAATCTTAAACGTAATGCAGAAAGGAGAAATGTGCAATACTAGCACTGAGGGAAATAAAGCTGGACTTATTCCCTGACTGGTACAGAGGGAATCTGGAAGGCCAGTTTCCAAGGTAGGAAGGCCGCCACTCTGGTAGTTGGAGATATGGTCCGAGTACATGTTCCTGTGGTTGTCTATCATTTCCACAGTTTCTCCCTTAAAGCTGTGCTGCCTTAAAGTGAGCACATGGTTAATTCAATCTCCCTATAAAAGCAGACATTCCTATTTGCTTGTTTTCTTCCCGCTGCGGTATCCAATCTCTCTCATACCTTCCTCCAACAGCAGATGGGTATAAGGGGACATTACCCCCAGCACCTGGATTCAAAATGTTTGCTATAAGCCTGAATTTTTAGCTATATTAATTGGATCATGAAGTTTTGTCTTGACAGCTTTTAATGTATACAAAATAACCATGTCGCCCATGTGGCTTTTGAATTTTATATATAAAACAAAAGGGGGACTTGTGGGGGGGAGGTCAGATGTTTACAGACATCCTCCCTGAAGGCAATCACTGCCAGACTGCTGTCTCGCCCCACTATAGCACAACCCCTTCCTGTGTCGTATATCTTTACCTGTAATCAATTGGCTTGCATGCCCCCCAAAGGTGTTATAGGCCTGGGTTAGCAATAGAGATCTCTCTTGCCCCCTCACTCTCTCAGCTCCCTCTCCTCCTCTGTTCCCTTTCCCCTTGTCCTCCTTCCCTTCCCCCTCTCTCCACAGGGACCACCAAGCGGGGCTGAGGTGAGCATTGCTACCATGAAATGTGTCTGACTTCATTGTTTGACTCTCCTTTCGCTCATGCTCTCGATGACTTTAATATGATATTTATGTATCTCAACCGTACAATTGTGCTTACTGAACCTGTGGTTAGTGGTGGGGGGATGGCACCCGCACTTCACACCACAAAATGCCTTGTGCTTATTCCATAGTACGGATGTATTAACATTTATTTACCCACTTACCTGTTGAAGAGTAGTTTGAGTTGTCTTCTAAGTGTTGGTGATTATGAATAAGAGCTTCTATAAGCATTTATGACCAGGTTTTTTTGTGTGAACAGTAGTTTTGTTTTTCTAAGCTAGATAGCCAGACGTGGGGTTACTTAGTCATATGGTAAATAATTTTCCAAGTGGTAATACAATTATGCATTTCCACCAGCATTAATGAGAATTCTAATTTCTCTGCATCCTTGTCAGCACTTGATAGCATAATTATTATTCAAGGCATTCTAATCAATGTATAGGGGGAATTGTTTAGTGGCAGAAGTTTCACCTTCCACGTGGAAGAGCCTGGGTACCTACCACCTGAGGCAGATGCCAGTCCTGGCATGGTTAAAAGTGCTCAGGACACACCCCTACTACCCGTATTTGCTTCTAGACCTAGGAAGGGGCTTCAGAAAGTTATTGAGAAACAAAGGGGAGATTGAAAGATACTGGAATTTCTGCACACCCATTTTGAAGACTTTTCATATAATTAGATGTCTTATCAAGCCCAAACAAATGAAATGTAAAGTGTGTCCCAGGAGGAGGAGGCATGCTATACTTCAAAATAACGGCTTGATTTTTCTAATACATACGTGATTGGCATGATTACATGTGTTTGTGAGCCTGAAGAGGAAAATATGGACTAATATCGGACTTGTGGACTTGATCTGGACTGGGTTTGGATGTTTTCTTAATGTATATTTGCTCTTTGATATAAAGTTATCTCTTACACATACATGAATGTTTCTGTACTTGTTTCTCCAGTCTAACTGGACTAACACAGATGGTCCATACTAAATCAAGTTGAAGTGCCAGAATTTCCTTAGTATACAGTAGAAGGTGTCCAAAGACTTAGGGAAATTGCTAGGTTAGAGTGGATTCAACCCACAGACTCAAATCTGTGATGGAATATGAAGGTTAGTGCTAAGTGTCAGCTTGGCTAGGATGTAGTTCTCAGTGGCTTAAGCATACATGATGTGTCACCTCCCATTTGATGATCTGATATAAGCAGCCAATCGAGTGAGAAAAGAATTTCCTTGAGGGTTCTGACAAAGCTCCCACCTCTTGATCCTACATTCATCTTGCCATCCAATATGAGAAGCCTTTAGCCTGCCATCTGCTCATCAGATTTTGGAGTTGCTAGCTCCAGCAACCCCATGAGCCATCAGCGTATTACCTGACCTGTAGAGTGGGGGGTTATCAGCCCTGCAACAACAGGAGTCAGAGAAACTTCCTGACATATACTGCATGTATACATGGATAAACCGGTATGTATTTATGAATTATATATATATTGCATTATATATTGTTTTTAATTGGTTATTAGGAGAAAGGATAAGAATACTTATACTATTTTTTAGAATTATGCAATCATCTTTATGGGTACTATTTTGGGTGTGTATAAATTCAAATTACCTTTTGCTGTCACTTGCTTTCTATTTGAAGAATCTCCTTTTGTTTTTCTTGTAAGATGGGTAAACTAGCAACAAATTCCCTCAGTTTTATGTATATGGAACAATATTTCTTTTTTATCATCGTTTTATTAAGGGCTCATACAACTCTTATCACAATCCATACATATATCAATTGTGTAAAGCACATTTGTACATTCATGGCCCTCATCATTCTCAAAACATTTCCTCTCCACTTAAGTCCCTGGCATTAGGTCCTCATTTTCCCCCTCCCTCCCTGGAAAAATATTTCATCTTCATCTTTGGAAGATAGATTTGGTGGACTAGTATTCTCAAGTGACAGGGGTTTTTGAGCATTTTAAATACGTTATTCCCCTGCATTCTGGCTGTGGTTATGGAGTGGCTACGCACTGAGCTGGCAAGCGTTGGAACCCACCACCACTGCCAGGGAGAAAGAGGAGGCGTTCTACTCCCATGAAGAGCTACAGCCTCTTCAACCCGAAGGGGCAGGTCTGCCCTGTCCAGTAGGCTTCTTGGGAGTCAAACCAACTCCGTGACACCGAGTTTAGTTCAGTTTTTATTTTTAGGCCTTCCTTATTTGTAAAAGTCAATTGTTAATCTTATTGTTCTTTTAAGTGATGCATTATTGTTCTCTGGCCATTTTACACATTTTAATCTTTGTTTGGAGCATTTTTACTTAATGCGCCTGTTGATCCCTTTGTGCTTGTCTTACTTGGAATTTCCTGGATGTGTTTATTATTTTTCAATAGATTTGAAATACTGATTGCTTATCACACAAACCCCTGTAGATAACACTTTGTTCTTTCCTGCCTATTAGCAGAGAGCCAGCAAACTAACCTCAGGCTTTTTCTTTGCCTGACCTCCAAGCATTAACTTCCAGAACCACCCCCAGAGGTGAGACGTACGGAAAACTGAACAATTTTCAGTTCTGAAACAGACTACCTGGGGTGTGAACTACTTTGCCTGGGAATCTTTATTTTTTCAAGTGATACATTTAAAATTTTTTTAATTTAATTGTGTTTTCAGTGCAAATTTACATAACACGTTAGGTTCTCATTTAACATTTTCTATACATGTTCACTGACATTGGCTATATATCTTCTCAGTCCAAAAGAAAGCAGAAAATAAAAATAAAACAAATTAAGAATGGGTGAAAAGGGAAAAGCTGTTACACTTTAACAATTTAACTCTTATCTACATTAGTTCATTTTCTGAAGTACTAAGGGCAGGATTTTTCACATACATAGATAGTGGCCCAAGGTCATTCAACGGAGGCTCATTCACAGTTGGGTAAGTCTCTGCAAATGGAGTTTGGGTTGTTACTGCCTTCCCTATATAACCTTTATTTATTTTTTTATTTATTTATTTATTTATTTTAACTCCCCAAGCTGCTGCTCAATAGCCTTTTGTAAACCTGGTGTTCAGAATTTAAGCTCCAAAACATTTTCCTCCTCCAATCTTGGATTTTGTTCTTTTCAATCCTTGGATCACACAAAAGAAGGCTGATGCGCTTCTTTTCACTTTGACGGCTGCTTATTTCAAGACAAGCTTTTTAGGCACCAGACTCTTCTGATAGCCTGGTTTCTTCACCACACTGTTATAGCACCCATATCGCCAGTGATCTCCTCAGATACATATCTTCTTGATTCTATCATTGTGCATGTCAGCCACTCCTTCCAATTCACTTCAGCGATGTGTCCCAACCTACCCCAATATTCTGGCCTATGCCCCCACCCCCCACCCCAAGGAAGTGTAGGTGATGCCATCTTGTCGTAAGGCCATGTCCCCTAGAGCCCACTGCCCTGTTGGCAGCTTGCTATGTCAAGCTGTCATGGTCATTCTTTAGCCTAAGTTTGTAGCCTGCAGGTAACTCTATTCTGTTCCAGGATGCTGTTGTAGACTACCACTTCTTTTGGTTTCGGATGCAGCTGGAGCCTTGTACTTTTCGGCTTGAAAAAACAGGATAGGGTTTTTGCCATGGCTTTGGGGATTTTAAGAGACACCAGTCCTCCTGGAGCGGCCTGCTCAATAAATACTCCTAATTTGCATTCACGGCATAATCTCTCGTGGCATGTAACGCAAGCGACCCACACTCTCACCCTTGCTCTTTCCGTTGGGCTGCCCTGAGGCACCTACCTTTCCTCTCAGTAGAGGCCTTAGTGGCCCCGAAGACAAGAACCGCTCACAGCGAGGCTGCCCAAAGTCTGTCTGTGGCGTGTCCTCAAGGCGGGAAGCCACACTGCGGTGCCATCAAAGCGACAGCAGGCAGACAAGCCGCTAAGGCCGAGGCTCTCCCGCGGGAGAAACGCCCAAAGGCTGCCGGGAACTCCCAGAACGGCGCCCCGCCCCGGCGGTCCGAGCGCCAGGGCCAGTAGGGGGCGCGCTGAGCGCGCTGCGGGCGGAGCGTCTAGGCCGTTCCCGAGCGCGCTCGGTGACAGAAGACGCCGGCTGCAGGCCGAGGGCGACGCCGCCTGTGTGGCGACCCAGGCTTCCAGCAGCCGCCGAAGGGGCTTCAGAAAGTTATTGAGAAACAAAGGGGAGATTGAAAGATACTGGAATTTCTGCACACCCATTTTGAAGACTTTTCATATAATTAGATGTCTTATCAAGCCCAAACAAATGAAATGTAAAGTGTGTCCCAGGAGGAGGAGGCATGCTATACTTCAAAATAACGGCTTGATTTTTCTAATACATACGTGATTGGCATGATTACATGTGTTTGTGAGCCTGAAGAGGAAAATATGGACTAATATCGGACTTGTGGACTTGATCTGGACTGGGTTTGGATGTTTTCTTAATGTATATTTGCTCTTTGATATAAAGTTATCTCTTACACATACATGAATGTTTCTGTACTTGTTTCTCCAGTCTAACTGGACTAACACAGATGGTCCATACTAAATCAAGTTGAAGTGCCAGAATTTCCTTAGTATACAGTAGAAGGTGTCCAAAGACTTAGGGAAATTGCTAGGTTAGAGTGGATTCAACCCACAGACTCAAATCTGTGATGGAATATGAAGGTTAGTGCTAAGTGTCAGCTTGGCTAGGATGTAGTTCTCAGTGGCTTAAGCATACATGATGTGTCACCTCCCATTTGATGATCTGATATAAGCAGCCAATCGAGTGAGAAAAGAATTTCCTTGAGGGTTCTGACAAAGCTCCCACCTCTTGATCCTACATTCATCTTGCCATCCA
>NW_022103920.1:510024-527688 GCF_000313985.2 Echinops telfairi | reverse complement strand
GCCACCCCCGGGGCCGCAGCCCGCAGGTGCTGCGACTTGCAGAAGTCACGTGTGCGGCCGCCCCGGACGGGGCCCAGGGGACGAGTCCGACGCAGGTTGGGTCGCTTGAACGTGATGTTCATTGGAAGCCTGCAGTGGGTCAGGCACCCCACTACTGCCTGGGGTGCAGGCACAGCGGGGACACAATCCCTGCAGACAGGAACCATTTAGAATGAGGAGGGTCGCGAGGACTGCTTGGATTTGCTAGCCAAAAAGCGCCCGATCGTCTCAAGGAAAGCCATTTTAGTACGTCAGGAGCCACCCAGCCACACCGATGGGAAGAAGATGGAGCAGTAATCATGTGGAGGAGAAGAGCAGAGGGGATGCCACCTTTACGCCTGGACCTCTGTTTCCAGTCCTCCGTCTTTCCTTTTGTTTTTGCCCCTGGAAAGTTGCAGAAATTACCGTGTGTCTATGCCAGCATAGCCAAAAAGAAATAGTGTATAATGGAAGCCTTATGTATAATGAAATTTTCTAGTAGCCATATTTAAGAAGCAAAGAGACATAACTTTAATGATATATTTATCTCAGTATTTCCAAAACACAATATTTGAATATTGTTGAGAACTTATGCTTTTCCATGTTTTCAAAATCTCATGTGTATTTTATACCTGAAGCACATCTTCAATCAAACTGACCACAGAAAGTGTTGTGGCTTCGATCATATTGGGCAATGCAGGTGTATCTTAAGGGAAAGATCAGGTGACATTGAGATAGTTTCATCCTATCAATTCTCTGAAAAGGGAAGAAGAAAACATGGAAGATGGCAAGACTTTGGACATGTTATTAGGAGGGACCCGTCCCTGGAACAGGACATTATGTTTGGTAAAGTAGATGATGAGGGGGAAAAAAAAAGAACTCTGAGTGAGATGGATTGTCACGGTGGATGTAGCAACTGGCTTTAAACAATATAGGACCATGCTATGAATCAGAACCAACTCGATGGCACCTATCAGTAACAACACTTGATAAATTTGAGGTGGGAAAGCAAAGAAAAAGTTGAATTTAAGTCTGTCTTTAATTTCAAAGTAGGAGGCCAGGAAGGAAGTGTGGAGTGGAGAAGAGGTCTCTTGAACTAGCATCTACAGCACCACTTGGGTTCCTGTCTCAATTTTCTCCTAGACCCATGCAATCAGAATCTGCATGTTAACAGGATCTCTAGAGATTCTTGTGCTTGTTGGTCCGAGAAGTACGAGGGGATTTCAAGAAGTTGATGGAAAAAATGGAATTGGAAGATAATGGAATTTTTTCATGGAATTTTTGGAAGTCCTTTCCTGTGCCGTGACTGCAAGGTAGGGAGTGATGAGGTTTTATAGGAGCCACCTTATGGAATGGAGAAAGAAGTTTGGCAGGCATTAGGGAGTGTTGGTTGGGATCCCACTGAGATGAGAGGCTATTGGTGTAGGAGAGTGCTCTTTGCTAGGTTCTGTGGTTTCCTCTAGTAGGGTTCACCAGCTTACTTAAAAAGGAACAGAATGAGAATGATTGGGCTGATTCAAGCATGGGAATGAGCTGAGCAGGTAGGCAAAAGCAAAGGGGTTGAAAGTGGCTGAAATGATCAGTGAGGAAGAACTGAAAGGACAAGATACTGATGAACCAGGAGACAACAGGATGGTCAAGTGGCTGGGATGGTTGACGGGATAGCAGAGCAGATGACATGAGGATAAGGGTATCCCAGTGGTCCAGCTGGGCACAGCGGTGGGGCCAGAGAGTGAACTAGATATAGAAGCGGCGGCTCCTAGAGGTAATCCTGGCCCCACTTCCTATTTCTGTACGGATTTCTTTTCTATTGCTCTTCAGTTTCACACAGTAGTTCTAGTTGTGTCTGGAGTAGCATGGTATTGGATTAAATAGGTTTATTCTGTCAGTCTTTAAGCCTTCAATTCAGAACAAAATAAAAACAGCTGTCATGTTGTCATTGTTCCCCACTCCCCACCCCCAACAGCATTCTCAGCTTATTCTACTGCTACTGGACGGTTTGTAAACAGGTAGGTGCCCTGGGCCAGAGCATAGATCTATGAGGCACTTACCTGAAGATTGGGGCTCATGACACCTGGAGAGGATTTGTGGCCTCCCAGAGGTTGAAAGCAAACATCAGCCTGAGCTCTGGACGCTTGGCTCTAGAGCTGACATCTTAGGGGATAGGCCAGAATGCTGCTTAGGATCTAGTGTCACCCATTTACCACTTTCCCTAAGTAATGCTCGGTTCGTCAAAGTAGTCATCTTGGATTTTGATGCCTGTATACTCCACAATGAGGCTACCCAAGCTGTAGAACTCTAGGTTAAACTGGGCAGGCAGCTAGCATCCCTAAGGGCTTCTCAATTTGGATTCGGCTTCCTTCTAACATCAGTGTCCTGTTCCATCTCTCCACTGCACAGACTTCTGAATGGGACTCTGAGTGTCTGGCATCCCTGCAGCCCCTTCCTCTCCCTACACCCCCAGCCTCAAATGAGGCTCACTTGCAGACAGCAGCCATCTCACTCTGGACGGTGGTAGCAGCTGTGCAGGCCATAGAGAGAAAGGTGGAGGTCCACAGCCGGCGACTCCTGCACCTGGAGGGGCGCACAGGGACGGCCGAGAAGAAGCTGGCCAGCTTCGAGAAGACAGTGGCCGAGCTTGGGAACCAGCTGGAGGGCAAGTGGGCTGTGCTGGGCACGCTGCTGCAGGAGTACGGGCTGCTTAAGCGGCGGCTGGAGAACATGGAGAACCTGCTGCGTAACAGGAACTTCTGGATCCTGCGGTTACCCCCAGGCATTAAAGGAGATGTCCCAAAGGTAATGCCTTCAGGTCTAGGTACTACAGCGTGGTGCTTCTTCACCCGGAACTAGTGGACACCAGACCCACTGCCATAAGTCGATTCTGACTCATAATGACTTCACATAGGGTTTTCAAGGCTGTGAACTTTTACACGGGTGCAGAGCAGCAATGGATTTGAACTGGCAGCTTTGCGGGTAGCACTGCTCAACAGTTACCCAACAGCACCACCAGGGCTTCTTGAAACTTCTCAGGCTGTGGGAACCAGAAGGTTGTTTTGTGTTTCTCTGAGGGAAGCGCTGTGTGCTTTAATTCCATGCCTGTGTGAAGTGCCCCATCTTCAGACTGGGAAGCTTTCGGTTCCAGAGTTGATTACTTGGCAGGTGGATTTTTTTTTTTCTCTTCTTGCTCAATTCCCGAGTCAGTTTTTCTTTCTTGTCTGCCAGAATCTTGGTGTGGAAACTAAACCAAGTCCTCGTGGAATCCGTCTGTGGAAGCTGTCGGGAATTCTGGTGCGAAAGGGAGGAACGGAGGGATGTGGAGACAACTGGTTAGTCTGAGGATGCAGCGGTGGTAGGACCCTAGTGTAGGTGTGGAGCCTGCCCTTCTGCATCCTTTGCTGCGCTGCCAGTTTCACCCCAAAGGGAATAACCAACCGTTGCTCTTACACTTTGACATTTGGTTTCCAAGCATGGCTGTTTATTTACTCGTTTATTCATTCAACAAGTGTTTCTTAAATACTTAACTATTTATTCTATGTCTTGAAGACATAGATGTGAACAGTTCATATGAACTTAACTTTTCTGGAGCTGGGGTTTTAGTAGGGAAAGAAAGGCAGTTAAAAAACAACAAGACAAATGTGACTGATAGAAGAAGTCACAGTGCCGTCCAGGGACCGAGAGTGAAGTCAGGGAAGCGCTCACGAAGGAGCAGGTAGGTGAGCTGAGAGTACTGCACAGTCCAGGGAGAGGAGCTTTCCAGGCAGCAGAGGGAAATGGCTCACTCTGTGAGTGAATGGGAGCAGGACTAGGACACGTGGCGAGGGGCCTGGTTTTAGGGTCATGCTTTCAGGCTCCACCTTTTTGTAAGAACTAACCAGAGCACTTTTTCTTTGCTTTGCTTTAAGGAGCCCTAGCGGTGCTGTGGCTTAGGCATTGGGCTGTTAACTGGGAGGTTAGTGGTTCAAACCCACCAGCTGCTCTGAGGGAGAAAGATGAGATGGTCGGCTCCCACAGAGATTTAAGCAGTGGGCTCCGTGTTGGTTTGGAGGCTTGTACGTTCAGAGGAGTCTCACAACTAGCGGTTCTGACTTCGTAGATCACTGTGGGCTGTAAGCGTGAATCCTTTTCCAGGTGCACAGATGATGCCAGTAGATGACAGCTTGTGAACCACTGGCTTAGGGCATGAGACTTGGGGGAAGTTTGGAGGATTTTAAGCAAAGGAATTCTACCTGGTTTCCATGGTGTGAGAGCCCCTTTTTGGTTGTGGCACGGAGAAGGACTCCGGCCGAGCTGCAGGCACTGGCTGTGGACGGGTCAGCCCTCTGGCTATTTGTAGAACTGGGTTTGGGGGCAGGCTGACGGGTTGATGCGGGCGGATTCTTGATTGTTTGCTGGCTTTTTCCTGGCACAGGTTTGTTTAATCAATAACCTTTCCTTTTCGAGAGCGACCTCAAGGATTTGGAGATGGGTGGCCTTCACTGGAAGGAACTGGTGAAGGATCCCTGGGGGTGAAGTGAATTGTGTGTTGTGCTGTTCACTGTAAGGTCAGCAGTTCAAACCCACCATCCTTTTTTAGGGAGAAAGCGGGAGCTATCGGCCCCATAAAGACGTAGCCTCTGAAGCCCTCTGCAGCAGTCCTACCCTGCCCTGTAGGGCCGCATGAGTGAGGCGACCTGGCGGCAGTGGGTTTGGAGCAGTGGGCAGCGCACTCAGGGCCAGAGAACAGGTGACTCGAGCAGTCAGCACCCTCCTGGGACCCCAGGCTGTGTACAGACAGATCACTTCGTCTCTGCAGAGGCCAGGTCCCTAGTTTCAGCATCGCAATAAATGGCCACTGCTGCACAGCTCTGCCAGGGCTGAGTGGGAGGCAGGGAAAGAGCCCCAGTCTTCTAAAAGGAGGTCTTCACCCATCGACTCCTGCTTCTCTGTCTGTCTGTCTGTCAGCTTTGCACACGCCCGGTGGTTCTCACTGCCATCTTGGGTGGTCGGGCCTGCAGCCTTCTTCCCTCAGGTCTGAGGAGGACCTCTAGGGGTTCTGTGTTCCTGGTGGCATTCTGGAAGGAAAGGCAGTGCTTGTGCCCAGGTCATGGTCTTGAAGCCCCGGCCCTTGGCCTTTTTGCCCTCATTTTATCAGATGCACAGTGCGGTAAGATCAAAGGATGTAGGAGGCCCCTGAGGTCCTCACTTGCACTCACCCAGCCTGGGTCTGGGCAGGATGGAAAGAGGAATGATAAAGGCTCTAGCTTACGAGGGATAGAAAATCTGGTTGGGGAGAAAAAAACTGACGCAAATGAAGCAATTAGGGAAAAGCTATTGTTTAATATTATTGAACAGACCCTAGAATCTCAAGAGATCTGTTAACTTTATGACAGTGGGGTTGTCGACCAGAAACTCCTTGGACCATCTCATGGATTTAGACACAGCAGCCCCTGAGACTATCCATCATTCAGGGAGCAAATAGCCTTACCTTTCTCCCTTGAAGCCACTGGTAAGTTTGAACTGCTGACCCTGAGGCTTAGCCTGGCCCACGGTGCCACCAGACACATCAGCAAGTTCTGATCTTGTAAATACCAGGCGGAGCCGGTGTCCAAGGGAGGCTGGGTGGAGACTGGGGAGCTCGCTGGAGAAGAAGAAAGGAAAGAGCCAATTTCCCAGCTCCATGCAGGCTGGTCTTGGTGATTTAGTCATTTCCCCCTGGGTGGAAGCAGTTTGTCTGGTGTCCCCAGTGGGGTCCGGCTTCCCACTCTGATTGTAGAAATAGCACATCCTGTTGTAGGCTGCGACTCTGAGCCCTGAGCAGACCAGCCTGGTGTCATGACAGTCTTGTGACAGGCTCCTTTTGAGATCAGAGCTCCAGGGCCTGAATACCCTCAGATGAGCTGACCCAGTGGGGGTCCAGACCCTGCTGAAACAGGGCTTCCAGGACTTTGCTGCAGCAGGTGAGGTCCTCAGAGGTGGAGGGCCCCAAAATTAACACTGGGGTCACCCTTGGGGGTCCAGGAGTTGGGGTGCTCTTGTCCTCTGTCACAGGGTTCTCACAGGAGACAGACAGGAGCAGTCCAGCATTTGGGCTGACCATACCTCCCATCAAGGGAGGGATCTTGATGAAGTGGTGGGCAGGCACCGAACTGCAGGGGTACTAGGAGTCCAGTCTGGCCTTTGTCCTGGGAGCCACCCCATCTCATGAAGCATGGAGCCCCTGTCCTGAGCTTTTCCACTCAACAGATGACTGGCAGGGGACTTTGCTGTCCCCATTTCCCCCTTCTCAGACCCCACCCTCTGATATCCTGAGTGTGTTTCCTTATAACTCCTCTACTTTTTGTCAGCTTGCCTCATCTAGGATGTCCTTACATCTTAAAGGACTAGTTCAAAAGGCACCTTTCATAGTGTCTTCACTGATGTCACCCTTAATGGCTTGCAGATTCTCCTCTCACTCACTCTCCAACCTCTTGCCCACCTATCCTGTTTGGCCCATTTACAGCCTCCCTGCCCTTCAGGATTGGTCACATCTCCTGTCTGAAGTCATCCATCCCCTTTAGTTAAGTTTTCCAATGGTGGTGTTCAGGTCCCTAAGTCGGCCTTTCTTAGTGCTCTCTATGGCAGAAACTGTGTTTTTATCATCTTGGTGCTTAGTGGGTAGGCAAATACGTCCTGTTAAGCGAAGTGGTTTGTTCTATGTGCTTGTGCTTCCACGCACTTGTGCCTCACAGCCTCATAGGATGGAGGTTTGTGGCCTTCTCCGTGGAGGTCGTCCGGCATCTGCAGCTTCCCTGTAACCCCTCGCTACTGAATGCTGGGCCTCGGGAGGAACTGAGCTGTTCTGGCCAGGGACTAAGCCTGGTTGGTGCTTCTGCTTTCAGGTGCCTGTGACTTTTGATGACGTCTCCATCTACTTTTCCACCCCAGAGTGGGAAAAACTGGAAGAGTGGCAAAAGGAACTGTACAAGAGTATCATGAAGGGCAACTACGAGTCCCTCGTCTCCATGGGTGAGGCTGAGCCAGCCCCTCGGAAGGGTTTCAGCATCTCCAGGGAGCTTGACGCTGCCCCGTCCTCTCCATCCTTATTGTTGCCTGCCCTTCAGATTGAGCGTTCATGGCCGTTTAACATAGGAAACCATGTTTCCAAGTGTGGAGGGCAGGCTTCCCCTGGGTGCCCTGGGCAGGGGCTTGGTCCCCCTGTGTACACTCTCTCTTTCCGTGGCCATGGCAGGTAGGCAGTGCTGAAGGAGCTTGTGTGCCCTTTCTACACATCACAACTTTCCTGACCCGCAGCTCCTGGGTGATGGGTGGCAGCGGGAAGCCGATAGGTGGGGGCAAGTCCTGTGGTGCCCCAAAGGAAGCCCCTGTGACTGCATCTCCGAGCCGCCATTGCAGCCTCATCAGCCCCCGCTGTGCCCCGTCTCTTGTTTCCTCTAGATTATGCCATGAACCAACCTGACGTCTTAGCTCAGGTCCAACCAGAAGGAGACCATAACCCAGGGGGCCAGGCGGGGCCGCAGGAGAGTGAGATCCCCACAGACCCAGGTGAAGGTGAGTGAGACCACAAGTTGGCCATTCCTGGTTGTGGACGGGTTGGGCATGTCAGCTTCTAACTACAAGGTCAGCACTTCAAACCCACCAGCTGCTAGATAGGACAAAGATGAGACTCCCTGCTCCCCTCAAGATTTATAGCCTCCCAAGCCCACAGGATGGTTCTACTCCCTCCATAGGGCTGTTCTGCATCAGAATTGACTTGATGGCTTTACATTTGGATTGAGTCTCCCTTTTCAGTAAATCTCATGCAGAGCAGTCCTGAGGGGGAGAACAGACAAGTGTAAAATTAGGGGAAATCGGAGCCTCTCCTCGCACTTTATGGCAGGAGCCAGACTGTAGGCCACCATGCACATGTGCTTGCTCGCATGTCTGCTCGTTATTGACTCTCTGGTGGACTTCCTATAACTTTCCCCGAGAAGTTCAGGTGGAATAATAATGCTGAAAGTCCACTAGAGTCCCTGTCTCTTAGGGAAGCCATGGATTCCAGCATCTTTTTAAAGCCAATTCAGTTTTGTCATAGTTCAATTGGAAATAGACTTTTGGACAAAGCTTAGAGTCATCAGCAAACCAGCATGCTTATTTTCACCTGCTAGTTCAAGTCCCTGAAGCCAGTCTCTTCTCTCCTCTCAAGTAGAACCTGGTATTTCAACATCAGACATTCTGTCTTGGATCAAACAAGAGGAAGAGCCTCCGGCTGGGGCCCCACAGGAGGTGAAGGAGAGCGAGTTGTACTCCAGACCCTATGTCGGTGAGTGAGGCCAGGTCTGGGAAACCGTGGCTAGAACTGAGCTGTGGTGGGAAGGAAGGAGGGTGGGTAGGTGGGTAGGTGGGGTAGAATCAAGAAGAAGCAAGTTAGAAATGAAGCCAAAAGTTTTTTGATGTACCCTATAAGCAATAATTGATAACTTTTCTTTCTTTTAAATGTTAAGTTTGTGTTCATGTATCACTCTTACTCGTCATCTGGTTTCTGAGTCACACTGCATTTTTGGAGGAAAACATGGTCTATGGCTGTACCTGTAATGACACTTTCCCCTGCTTGTTGAGTAAGGAGCTCTGCATTTGTGTTCTGTGTGGTTGAGAACATGCAAAGCCAACCACCAGCCAACTCAGCAGCTTCTTTGATGAGTCACAGGGAGTCTCCAGGTCCGAGGGGCTGGGTGCCGTGGCCAGGTCACACAGCCTGTACCATCACGTCCTCCCACGTGGGTGCTGTGAGACTCCAGGAGGCAAGAATGAAAGATGCTGCCTTCCTGCGTGATGGGGCCTCACATTGGGGGCATGTCCACACCAGGTGTGCTTGCCCAAGCCCAGTGCCAGGACGGACCAACTAGAGAAATAAGAGAAATGACAACAAGGGAGGCAGCAGTTTGGTTTAAGTATTTGAGAAGCCTGAGAAGGTGGTAAAGACAGGCTAGACCCTGGAAGATGGGTTTACTGGGTTGGGAGAGGATAGGATAGGTGCAGAAAGAGGGGGCCAGACACTGACAACAGGAAGGGCTTGCCTGGGGGTCTGGGGGGACCAGGAGCAGGTGATACTCCATAGTTGGCTTTGTGGCAGCGGTGGACTACAGGGAATCTTGCAAGGCTCCTGGGCAGAGGAGAAACACTGAGAATGTTGGCAGATTGACGCCAGGGCTTTGTGTTGCCAGCAAGAGAGTGTGGCTGAGGCACAGCTTTGGTTTCTTGGTCGTTTGCTGCCCAGCTGCCGGTGCAGGTGCCACTCTCAGCCTCCAGTGCGGGGGCTGCCTGAGTGGCTGAGGGCAGCAGGCAGCCTGACGACTCCTTGCCATTGGGCACAGGCCTAACTCTGGGGCTTTCTTTCAGACGGGGAGCTGGTGGTCAAGGCAGAAGGCCTTGCTGGTGCGCCCCTGTGCTCAGAGGTTCCGGTCACCTTCTCCTCTGCTCCCGCACCCACAGTCAAGGACACCTTCCCAGACGTGACTTACAAAGGCCACCAGTCAGCACCCATAGTGCCCTTCGCCCATCCTGCTGCTGACCTGGCTGGAGCCTCTGAGGGCCTGGTGACTTTCACCCAGCTGGGGAACTACCCACTGGCACCTCCCACTGGTGACCCGGTGTTCTCAGGCCGCCTCTGTGGCAAGAGTCTCGGCCGGGATGCTCTACTGACCCGTGAGTGTGGCCACACTGGAGAATGCCCTTCGCCCTGTGCCCCTCGCCCCAAGCACTTTCCACAGCCGGCTGGCCTTGGCGGTGTTCCCCAGGACTCTGCCCATGAGGCCCCCCCCACCTGCCCTCACTGTGCCCGGACTTTCACTCACCCGTCTCGGCTCACCTACCACCTGCGAGTGCACAGCAGTACCGAGCGCCCCTTCCCGTGCCCCGATTGCCCCAAACGCTTTGCCGACCAGGCCCGGCTGACCAGTCACCGCCGAGCCCACACAAGTGAGAGACCCTTCCGCTGTACCCAGTGCGGCAGGAGCTTCAGCTTGAAGATCAGCCTCCTTCTGCATCAGCGGGGCCACGCACAGGAGCGGCCCTTTTCATGCCCCCAGTGTGGCATCGATTTCAATGCCCACTCGGCGCTGATCCGCCACCAGATGATCCACACGGGCGAGCGCCCGTACCCCTGCACCGACTGCAGCAAGAGCTTCATGCGCAAGGAGCACCTGCTGAACCACCAGCGGCTGCACACGGGCGAGCGGCCCTTCCAGTGCGCCCACTGTGGAAAGAGCTTCATCCGCAAGCACCACCTCATGAAGCACCAGCGCATCCACACGGGCGAGCGGCCCTACCCCTGTGTGCACTGTGGCCGCAGCTTCCGCTACAAACAGACCCTCAAAGATCACCTGCGCTCCGGCCATGGCGGTGGCTGTGTGGGTGATGGTGACCCACCTACACAGCCGCCGGAGCCTCTGGGGCCCCTCGTAACTGAACTGGAAACCTCTGGCCTAAGCGTAGGCACTGTCGGTTTGGAGGCCAGCCATTGGTATGGGGAAGGAGGTGCAGGGGGTGGGTTGTGAATCTTTCCATTTGTGGTGCTCCGAGCTCACAGTGGGCAGAGGGTCCCGGAGAAAGCCCGAGTGAAGATTCTCTGGCTCTTTGGGGCCTTGAGTTCTGGAATGCCACCCCATGACAGGGTCCCTACATTGTGAAGACCTGTGAGCCCCGGAGAGGATCCCAGCATCCTCATCTTGTCAACGTCTTCATGTCAGCCAAGAGGCTGACGCAGGATGACGAGCTGTCAGAGCCTGGGGCGTGAATAGGCCTCAAAGTCGAGGCCTGGTGTGAGGCACGAGAACAAGAACCTGGGACTGAAGCCTGTCCGGTTCCTGAGTGGGTAAAGGGAGTGTTGGAAAGGGCACCTGCCCAGCCACCGTCTGCCCTTTCCTCACTTCTCTTTATTCCCGCTGCAGTCTCTTCATTCAAATCTCCATACTTCACTCTTTCCGTGTTTGCTCTCGGCCTGAGAGGACAGCACACCTGACTTTCAAAGCCTTGTCAGGAGAACAATTCTTTTCTTCCGTTGCTTGATTTCAAGCAGCTAGGCTCCTGCCGGCATTTAAGCTTCTACATACCTTTGCCAAGGTTGGAGTTAAGAAACCAAAATTGGGGTTCCGTGGCCCAGCTTGAAAAGCTGGAGATGCTGAGAAATCACTGGCACATCACTCAGAACAGTCTAGAACTCGTGTCCACGCTGTTTCTCAGAGTCAATCACATCAAATTCCTATCTTTCTAAGCCAATAAACTGGCTTATCCATTCCTAGTGTCTCATCATCTTTACAGCCATCAGAAGAGGTGACAGAACTTTCTAGAGCCATCATGGAGTTTCAGAAAGCATGGTGGACTCAGAGCCTCCACCTCCTTGATAGTGAGATGCTGGTAGTGTTAGTCACAGCTTTTTTAGCCACCAGAGTATCTCCACCCCAGCCGGCGAACCCTCATTGACCGTGGACAAATTGAGGGTCTTCTGAAATAACTTAGGGCTGAGACCTGTACACAGACGAGGGACAGCGTGTCCCTCCTTGTCTTGCTTTTACGGACCTTGACTACCATGTTTTCTTTGTCAAGGTTTAATCACCTGAGGATATTCTAAGCCTAGCCCTCCTTCCTCTCCCTTCGTGACTGGGGATAAGTCCCTTTTCCCAGACAGATTTTAAATGCTCTGCAAGATGAGACTGTTGAAAAGGGGGGAAGGCGAGCCTCTAGAAACTAAAAAAAAAAAAAGCAAACCCTGTGATACAACCCTTCTCTTGCCAAAATTCTGTCTATCTCTGGCTTCTGTCCAGGCAGCGCCAAATAAAACAGCAAAATCAAAGCAGACATTCCTGCTGCAACTTGACTGAAATGATTGTAGTTGTTTTCCTCTTGCGTCAAGCCTGAGGTAGAAGACAGGCAGAGAAGGCAGAAACCCTAAGTATGGGGCAGAAAAGTGGTTGATTCTCTTGTTTCCCTCGGATCTTTCCATGAAGCCCAGAACTAGGTCTGCGAAGATTTGCACAGGACACCGGATGAAGTGACGGGGGAGAGGGGCACTTGACTTTCCTCATCACCTAGCCCACTCTTCACCCTGCCTCACTGTAGGTAGCCAGCATAGCAAGAGGTGCTGCCCCAGCTACGTGCACTGGGAAAACTGTCTGAACATGCTCTTGCATCCGCTGCTTGCCGCACAGTACCAGAAACCACGGAAAACAGGCATGAGACCCTGTCTGTTGTAGCTTTTAACTCACAGGTGTCGGCGATGAGGAAAGCAGGGTTGTAGAACAAACCAAGAAAAACAATGGGCGGAACCACAGCATATTAGGATTAAGAGCTTTCTCGCCAGAATCTAGACCTTTGTCATGGGAGGAGGAGGGGTCGGGAGGGGTTGGCGTCTAGGGATCCAAAAGGCAGAGCTCCGATCTGATGGGCAGCCCACTAGGAACCTGAGGTTAGCCTCGGCTTTGTCACGCTTTGATTAACTTGCTGCCTAGTTTATTCTGATTCATAGGAACTCTATAGAACTGCCTGCAGGGTTTTCAAGGTTGTAAATCAACACAGCAGGGACGGCCTCATTCTCTTTTGGAGTATCTGGTGGGTCAGTGTCTACAATCCCAGTTAAGCAGCTTGATGTTTAACCCACAGTGTCACTAGGACTTCGTGTACCTTGATTATCTTCATGAAAGTAGAGGAAAATGGAAGGGCCCTCTAGCTGGTGAGCCTTTTCTGAATGGATTTGAGCATTTGTCAGATAGGGGAAATTCCTACACCGGTGTGATTTTGCACTAGACAACACCTAAAATTCCTTTCCACTCCAAGCTTATCAATGAAAAAGACAATTAAAAATGCCACAGGTATTTTCCACACTTACTTAGAGCCAGCTTGGCACCCAAACTTTAGCAAAAAGTGAACACAACTCAAATGCCAGTCATTTAAGAAAGAGCCAAGAGCGCGAATGAAAGAAATGTGCAGGCCATTCGAGGAAGATGAAAGTGGGCGTTATCCTAATCCTCGGCCCTAGCAGAAACCGGGAAGCCAACCATCGCACCGCTGGCTCTTTCCCTAAACCAGGCTCTTTCCCTAAACCAGTTCCTAGTAGGTAGAGTTCCAGGCTCGCTGTAAAGAATTAGGATTCCAAAGTTTATACGTAAAATGGATCCGGGAAAAAGAGAAGCTAAGCTCTAACAGAAATGCCCAGTGTGTGGAGAACCTCTTGGCCTATCAAGGCCTCTTGAGAGAAACTTTTAACGGTAGAGTTAAAGATGTGCCAGAGGATGTGTATTCTAGGAAAGAGGAAAACTACTCTTGGGCTATTCCCCAGCATGACTCCGGCTGAGAAGTTAGCTCGCTCACAAGTGGGCACCCTATCCCTGATCTTTGAGTATTGGAGCAGCCATTGGATCCAGGGATCGAGCATAACCAGGTCCACTCTGCTTACAAGTACATCATTGGCACTGCCCAGTGAACCTTGGGTTCAGCCACAGACCTGGAACAAAGTGAAAGCTGATTGCTTGTCCAGGAAGTGGAAGGCGATGACTCCAGTCCTGCTGCCTTGGTAGTGGAAGTGCTCGGGCTCCATGCCGTCCAGAGGAGCGCGGTTCCACATAAACCTCTCGATGTCTCGAGCCAGTCCACAGAGTCCCTGTTGGAGCTTCTGTTGGGCTGCTCTCCAGAGCACCTGGAAAAGACAACCTTACCTGCCCTAACTAGCACCTGGCCCTGGGCCTCCCCAAGGAGTAACACATTTCCTGTCTCAGTGCTGCAGGGCCTCCCAAACATGTCCTCTCTGATGAGATTCCTCTTCAGAAGGATCCCTGCCCCCTTAGTTTTAGCTTCTTAGTCAAAAGGCAGTTTCTAGGGAATGACAAGCTCCTAGGGAAGGGGGCCACTGTCTGATGTGTCCTCCCTTGTGAGGTGTGGCTGGTAACACCATACCTGTGTTCTCACTCATCTGGGCAGCCAAGGAAGAAACTCTCAGGGTTTACATAGAGGCATTTTTTCTTGGGACATGCCAACCTCTTACAAGCAAAAAACACTTGAGTTACATTTGGTGGAACGAGAAGCACATGGACTTTTCACAAGGGGTCAGTGGCTTAGCACTGCTCGATATTAAAAGCAGACTTGAGTTGGGGCTAGATTGAAATCCAAGCTCCACCACAGACAATGGATGTGTTCTGTAATCCTCCTCAGTTCCTCCCTGTGAGACAGGATAATGCCCACTTCTCAGAGGTGTTAGGAGATGTAAGGGATTGAGCACAGAGCCCGGCATGTAGGTGACTGCTGGGAAAGCAGTTTAACAGGACCCAGTAGGGCAGGGTGGGCAGTCTTTGGCCAGGCGGTATTGAGAACGGGGGCTGCTTCACCAAGTGGCTTCTCGTGCTGTTGCAGCTCGTCCCCTACTGTTGTCCTTTGCTTCCACTAGTCCTCAGCTTCGCAAGTGTCAGTGTTCCCTGCATTTGTGTGGCTCTGGCATAGCTTTCGTTCCTGTTCTGAGAGGGCTCCCTTTCTATTCCAGCCCCCGGAGTTAGTGCTTATCCTGCTTCAAGCACTGCTGTGGATTCCCTGGGGAGCGGCCTGTTGGATCCTGTGAACAGGTCCACAGTGACACAGCAGTATCTCGCACACTGCCAGCATGAAGAAGAAATGTTTAACTTGAGAGACTTCCATCTTGTGCGCAGTTGGTCAATTAAATGGCCTCCCACCAAAGAAGGCAGATGGCCACAGGCCAGTCGGAAGTGAAGGTGCTGAAATGCCCTCAATGATTGCCAGGTTACATTTCAAATAAAATATTTGCTAAGGGCTCAGGTTGTGTGGCTTTGTGTGTTCACAAAAACTGACCTGTCAGGAATAGGCCATATGCTACCAGGCACTGTGGAGTCAATGGGGGGAGACTGCTAGGGAGGATGGGGGTGGGTTCTGGGCCTACCTAAATATCGCCACTGTACTTGTTGGGGTTAAACCCCCTGACTTGTCGTACTAATGTTTAGAGAGTTTACCTCCTGGGTCTTGCTCTCATCTTGCTTCTCCTCGAGCGCTGCCCTGGGGGCAGTGCCCCAACATTGCAGAATAGGCATCGTGGAGAGACGTGTGAGGAACCAATGTTTCTCCCAAGTCACAAACTTCTAGCAAAACTAACGTTTTCATTCAAAATGTTTAGCATTTTTTTAAAAAACAGGGAGAAATAAAAGGAAATCAGAATGATTTTGCAAGGGGACAGTGTGTGTGTGTCACTCAGTGGTCATTTCCCCTGTACATTTGTGTGTCATGAAATGCCACCATCCAGATGGCATCAAGTCCATTTTGGATCCTGGCGACCCGTGTGTTTCAAAGCACTGTGCTCCATGGGGTTTTCAAAAGTAGATGCTGAGGGACTTTCAGCGGACTTGAACTTTATTTTTGTTAGGCTCTAAGCATATTAACTATGCCACCCAAGGGCTCTATAATAACACTAATTGATAGTTTTATGAAGATAAGGATTGATAAAAATGGGGGGGGAGATAAGGATTATTGTAATGAGAAAGGTTATTGAGTGGAATTCAGGAGTACACAGCTCATGGAAGCAGTAGTCAAGAAATCAAATGATGGGTATTGGGAAAATCCTTGGCATGAGATCTCTTTAAAATGTTGAAGAGTAAGGATGTCACTTGGAAAGCTTAGGTGCATCTGACCCAAGTTATGATATTTTGGATAATGAATAAGGAAGACCAAAGAATTGATGCATTCAAATTGTACTGGTGAGGAAAATTGTAGGGACCGCGGACTGCCATAAGAACTAACAAACCTATCTTGAAAGATGGACAGCCAGAATGCTACTTGGAAGCAAGGGTGAGAAGACTTCGTCTCACGTACTTTGGACAACTTACCAGGAGAGACCAGTCCCTGCAAAAAGACATCACGCTTGGTAAAGTGGAGGGTCAGCAAAAATGGAAGACCCTCTAGAAGATGGGTTGACCCAGTGGCTGCAGCCATGAACTCAAAACAATTGTGAGGATGGTGCGGGACCTGACAGTGTTCTGTTGGTTATGGTTTGCCATGGTGATGGCACCTGTCAACAGCAGGGTTTGAATCTTGCTCCATTTTCTGGGCTCTACTGGAAGAATAACACCTGCTTTACTCAGTTTACATTGGTGTGAGGATAGAATAAGGAAAGCGCTTCAAGTGTTTGGATTCTGTTTAGGGTAATGGAACTAGTGGTGACTTGCAAGAATTTTGAAAGTGCTTTGAAGCACATATGAGGGTAAGTCAAAAAGAATGAGAGGACTTAAAAATGCTCATGGAAAAGCAGGATTAGTAGATAACGGGATTTTTCCACAAACTTTTTGAAGCCTCATTTTGCTACTAGATCTTCAATTCATACATACATGAATTTATTCCAAATAAAATGTATTTAAGTATATCTATGATAAGCGAATGGCTGCAGACAAGTTCTCTCAGCCATACACTTGTCTCAGTCTTCTTGGAGTAGGTTTAGTGGCTTCCAGAAGGATCTGTTGGACAGTTCAATTCAAGGCAGAGTGGTCAGTTCAGAAGGTTATGGTGACTGCTCATGGAATTCAAAGGAGTGCTCTGGATAGATTTTGGGAGCTCCTGACGAAGGTCAAGGATTGCAACTTTTGGTACGGTTTACACCTCAATGTAAAGAGGACCAAAATCCTCACAACTGGACCAGTAGGAAACAGTAGAGATGGAGAAAAGATTGAATTTGTCAAGGGTTTTGTCGTGCTTGGATCCACAGCCAATGCTCATGGAAGCAGCAATCAGGATATCAAATGATGAACTGTATCGGGTAAATCTGTACAAGATCTCTTTAAAGTGTTGAGAAGCAAGGCTGTCGCTGTGAGGACTAAGGTGTGCCTGTCTCAAGCCTAGTGTGGCGCTGAGTGGTGGTATGGTTACACATTGGCTGTGATCCGCACAGTTGGCAGTTTGAAACCACCAGAAGCTGCTCAGGGAAAGACTGGGCTTTCCATTCCTGTAAAGAGTTACAGTCTTGGGAAGCCCCAGGAGGTCACTGTGAGACAGCATTAACTCAATGGCAGTGAGGGGGTTGGTTTTGGTCTCAAGCCAGGGTATGTTCAATCACCTTATGTGCATGTGAAAGTTGGACATTGAGTAAGGAAGACTAAAGAAGAATTGATGCATTTGAATTATGCTGGAGAAGAATATTGAAAGTATCATGGACTGCCAAAAAAGCAAACAGATCTGTCTTGGAAGAAGTACAGCCAAAACGTTCCTTAAAGGCAAGAATGGTGAGCCTGTCTCCTGTACTTTAGACATACCAGGAGAGACTGTAGTATGAGGTGGGTGGGGCCAGCCCCCACCACTAACCATGGGTTCAGTATGCACAATTGTACGGTTGAGATATATGTATTATATTAAAGTCATCGAGAACATGAGCGATAGAAGAGAGAGTCAAATAATGGAGTCAGACACATTACATGGTAGAATTGCTCAACTCAGCCCCGGTTGGTGGTCCACGTGGAGAGAGGGGGAAGGGAAGGAGGACAAGGAAAAAAGGGAAACAGAGGAGAGGGGGAAGAGAGGAGAAAGAGAGGCCAGCAAGAGTGGGGGCGAGAGAGGAGAGAGAGTGATCTCTATTGGTAACCCAGGCCTATATACCTTTTGGGGGAGTGCAAGCCCACTAATTTTTTTTGCATTCACTCATCTTTTTTTTTTTTT
>NW_022103920.1:496476-502655 GCF_000313985.2 Echinops telfairi | reverse complement strand
CTGTCCCCAATGTCCACCCTCATCATTCCCTGGGGATCTTGCTGCTCCCCTCCCCTGCTGTTCTGCTGCACTCCCCCAGTGCTTTGCCTCAGTGGCAAGCCCACTAATTACAGGTAGAGACATACATCACAGGAAGGGGTTGCACTACAGGTTATACAGCAATGAGAGGGGGTGGTCTAGGGACATACACAAAATAGGAAGAGGAGGGATTGGGGGTATACATGTGACAAGATGGGCGCATCCTAGATTTAGGATGGCAGCTTAACTTTGACCTGTTCTCTGGATCTACTGATAGAGACCATTACCGGTAGGGTGTGAACTCCCCCCACAGGAACCAAGCTAATGGTTGCAAGCTTCAGGGAGAAATAGTTTATTGTCCCCAGCAGCAGGGAGCAGGCCCACCCCTGTGGTGGGGGGAGACAGCAGTCTGGCAGTGATTGCCTTCAGGGATGTCTGTAAGCATCTGACCTCCCCCCACAAGAGACTAATCCCTGGAGCAGGAAATCATACTTGCTAAAGTAGAAGGGAATAGGACCAGAGGAAGCCTCTCAACAAGATGGATCACTGGGCTCAAACACAAGAACACTCGTGGGGATGGCAGGAGGCTGGGCGGGGCTTTGCTCATTTGTACCTGGGGTATCTATGGCACCTAACAACAACAATCTGGGGGATGGTCACGGGCTCATTAGGAAGGAGTTTTAAGAAAATCAAAATGGCTGTGCACTGAGGAATTCCCCCTGCCCTTGCCTCCCCCACCTCCCCTCCCTCCCCGCAGGAGGGTGTGTGCCATGAGAATTTCACTGGGGAAACTGACTCAGTCTACCCTATAGTCCTGATCCTGTCTCTTCAGACTTCTTTTTTCCCAGATTCAGAGTATTGAAAAAGAACTTAGTGTACATGGTTTGGGGAATGCCCAAACTGACATTCTGATGTGATGCCAATGAAACTGAGACAGCTCAGAGAGATGGAAACGCTGCCACCAGAAGCGTAAAGACTGAGATGGAGGCTATGTCGGGAAACAATAGCTTCACATTTTGACACTTTTAATAAGGGGTTATGTTGCAACATTTTTTTTACTTATCCTTCACGTATTGCATGCATAACAAAGTCTTGATATGCTGGGTACAGAAGAAATACTCATTTTCTTCATACAATACACCCATATAAGCCAAATAAAGAAAGACACACAGGTGTGTGGTCTGCCAAAACTTGTAATGTGTGTACTAGTTACATTAAAAAAATACCATTCCTTTTGAAGAGTTAAACAATCAACTGGTTGTGGTTGGTGCCTCTCTTCATTCAAAGTGGGCAACAACCATTTCTTTTGTTGCATTTTGTTCCTCCATGCTGGGGAGGAGCCAGTCCAAGACTGCAATTTGGTGAGCAGTAGGATCAGCAAAACTGTGCTATGGGCAGAGAATGCAAGTAAAGCTTAATGCTGAAGATATCAGGTTGATTTATGCAATGTGTTGATGCCAACAATCACTGAGATAACACCACCATGCGTATCTATTCTGTTGGGTTCCCTCTCTTTGGAATGGGTACAAGTATGGATCTCTGCCAGTCCGTTGGCCAGGCAGCTGTCTTCCCCATTTCCTAGCATAGGCTAGTGAGGGCCTCCAGTGCTTTATCAGCTTGTTGAAATATTTCAATGGATATTCCATCAATTCCAGGAGCCTTGTTTTTGGCTAATGCCTTCAGTGCAACTTGAACGTCTTCCTTCAGTACGATTGGTTCCTGATCATGTTGCCTCTTGAAATCATTACATGTCAACTAGTTCTTTGTGGTAGAGTGACTCTGTATTCTTTCCCCCTTAAAAAAAAGTATTTCTATTTTATTTGATGTTTCCTACATCATTCAATATTTGCCCATAGAACAGTGGTTCTCAACCTTCCTAATGCTACAACCCTTTAATATAGTTCCTCATGTTGTGGTGACCCCTCAACCATAAAATTATTTTCGTTGCTACTTCATAACTATAATTTTGTTACTGTTATGAATCGGGTGACCCCTGTGAAAGGGTCATTCCACCCCCAAAGGGGTTGCGACCCACAGATTGAGAACTGCTGCCATAGAATCTTTCAATATTGCTACTCCAGGCTTGAATTTTTTTGTTCTTTCAGAGATTCATTTTTTACCCATTCTAAAGAAAAATGACCCAATTCACTCAAAAATTCACTGCTGTCAAGACAATTTCTGAGGCTGTAACTCTTTATAGGAGTAGAAAGCCCTTTTCTTCCAAGGAGCTGACTGGTGGTTTAAACTGCTGACCTTGTGGTTAGCAGCCCAATGTGTAACCACTTCGCCACCAGGGCTCAACATAATGTGTGTTCCACTATAATTCAGAAATTATAGAACAATATCATTGATAGCATATGCAAGAAAATTTTGCTGGAAACCATTCAACAATGGTTGCAGTAGGACATTGACAAGGAGCAGTCAGAAATTCAGGCTGGATTCAGAAGAGGTCATGGAACAAGGGATATCATTGCTGAGGTCAGATGGATCTTGACTGAAAGCAGAGAATACCAGAAAGATGTTTACTTGTGTTTTATTGACTGTGCCAAGGCATTTGTGTGGATCATAACAAATTATGGATAGCCTTGAGAAGAATGGGAATTCCAGAATACTCTACTCATGCTGAATGTGTACATGGATCAAAAGGCAGTTGTGTGAGCAGAAGAAGGGAATACTGCATGGTTTAAAATCAGGTGTGTGTCAGGGTTGTATCCTCTCACCATGCCTACTCTACCTGTGTGCTGAGCAGATAACTGGAGCAGCTGGCTTATATGAAGCAGACTGTGGCATCAGGAGGGGAGGAGGCTTCTTAACAACCTGCGATATGCAGAGGACACAGCCTTGCTGGCTGAAAGTGAGGAGGACTTGAAGCCCTTGCTGATGAATCAGCTCAAGGACTGCTGCCTTCAGTACGGATTACAACTCAGTGTAAAGAAAACCAAAATCTTCACCACTGGACCAATGGGTAACAACAAGCTAAATGGAGAAAAAGAACAAATAATGGGCTATGTTGGGTAAATCTGCTTCGCAAGACCATTTTAGAGTGTTGACAAGCAAGGGGTTTACTTTGAGGACTAAAGTGTTGTGTTAGTCTGGGTAGACTAGAGAAACAAATCCATAAGCACGCATATGTGTATAAGAAAGAGCTTTATATACAAGAGAGAAAACATCCCAGCCCAATCCAGACCAAGTCCATAAATCCGATATTGGCCCATATGTCCAATACTAATCTATAAAGTCCTCCTCAGACTCACGAAACACATGCAATGACGCTGAATGCAGGATGATCACAGGCCAGTGGGTGCAAAGTCTTGTGGATCCAGTGGTGGTAGAAGCATCTCAGCACTGGAAGAGGTCTCAACGTGGTGGCTCCTCCAGTTCCCAGGGCACAGGGTCTATCAGCATAGTGCCATGTGTCTTGTCAGTAGAGCGCCTCTCAGGGAGTGAGTGGAGAGTCTCTCCCGCCTCCAAGGAGGAAATACAGGAATTCCCAGAATCCTCAGGGGAAGGCCATGCTCACCCAGAGGCCTTGGCTATGTCCTGATTGACAGACTACATTCCACCCCTTCACTCTTAATCCTCTCAAGTCCCAAATTGACACCAGATTATATAACTACCACAAGTGTGCCTGATCCAACCCATGGTATTTTCCATTGCTTTGTATGCATGTGCAAGTTAGACATTGAATAAGAAAGAGGGAAGGTGAATTGATGTCTTTGGCTTACAGTTCTATCTAAGAATATTGAAAGTACCATGGGCTGCCGAAAGAACAAATCTGTAGTGGGTGAAGTCCAGCCAGAGTGCTCCTTAGAAGCAAGAATGGCAAGACTTCATCTCATGGACTTTGGGCATGTTGTCAGGAGAGACCAGTCTCTGGAAAGGACATCAAGCTTGGTGAAGTAGAAGGCTATCAAAAAGCAGGAACACCAGCGCGAAGATGGATGACACAGCGGCTTCAACAATGGGTTCAAACGTAATTGTAAGGATGGTGCGGGACCAGGCAGTTTCATTCTGTTACACAGAGGATTGCTGAGTTGGAACCAACTCAGTGGTAGCTAACAACAACCTTTATGTATGTGGAGAATGATAACAGGGCCAGGCAGGCAGGCACCTTACTGGAGAGGTTGGGTTAAACAAACAGAATTCAGAATTAACAGTGTATACATAAAGTTGCATACATCAAGTCAGTTCTTAGCTTTAAGGTTATGGGCTTTTAATTGCATTAAAGTATCTGCATCAGTGAGTAAGCAGCAGGATAAAAACAATGCGAATGTTAAACCATTCATCTTTATGTTATTAGGCAAGAAATTGTCATTTAGCATTTTCATTCCCCCAGGATGATCTTGAGGGTCTGGAAAATGGGAAGGCCTTCTGCACTGTTTTCCCCACCCTCATAACCTTGACTGGACGTGAAGAGCAGCAGGGGGAGCTGAGGCTGGATTCAAAATGGGGCTGGATTATTTTTTTAAGCTCCCCTCTGAGTAATTCTAGTGTGTCTCCAAGGCTTAAAAGAGCATCAGCGTGTGAAGTCTTGGACCAGAACTGGCCGGGTGGCTCTACTGGAGTAATGGGGGTGTGGCTGGAGATGACAAAGGCTCATGGGAATTCCTAGCTCAATTCCAGAGGCAGGCTGGGAAAGAAGGCCTGGATGGGTTGTCAGCGTTCTGATGGGATGTCGATACTTCCTGCGAGGCAGCAGGAGGAGCAGCTATGCCCACTGCAGGCTGTGTCCAGTGATCTGGGGGCCAAACACAGGCAGAACTTTGGTGAGCAGAATGGCAGTGGTGCTTGGTGCCTGTGCCAGTGCCTCGTGTGTTTGCTGGAGAACAAAAGGGGACCTTGGTGATGTTATTACCAGCTCAGGTTGAACAATGATACAGCTTTCATGCCTTATTTTGCACTTGAAAAAAAGTCATTTAGTTTGCAAGAGCATTTGACTTGGTGTTGAATGAGTTTTGACCATTTGTAGTCATCAAAATCTAAAATTCAAGAGCCTATATTGCAATTATTATCAACAGAAAACCTGTCTTACTCTATTTTTAAATTTATTTTTTGGAAGAATTTTTTATTGTGAGTTAGGTGGAAGGGGTTTATCTTTCAGACCATCAGCTCTGTGTTCAGCAGTTCAAAGTACTCAACAGTCTCATCCCCTGCCACCACCTCCAACCTGTCTTCTGAGTGTGGTTTCTGCCGTGTTACTTGGCTACTGAAGCAATCACCCATTTACTGGAGGATGAATGAAGTAAGGAGCCTCTGAGCTTCACTCAGTGTTGTGCCCAAGCTCACACAGAGATGAAGAGATGCCAAATGGAACGTGGTGTGAACTGCCGTGAAGTGACTGCATGCACGGTAACCTAGCCCTGCACCATGGAAGCAGACACCGCACGGTCCTGAGCCATCCAGCTGAAATAGGCTATGGATAAACTTGGGAACAGAGGTCACACTGTGATTAGCACACTCAAGAGCTGGTACTGCAAACCCACTAGCTGCTCTGTGGGTGAAAGACTTGGCTGTTTTCGTAAAGATTTTTCAGCCCTGGGAACCCTGTGGGGTGTTCTACCCTGTCCTGCAAGGATCACTGAGTCGAAACCCACAGGACAGCAGTGGGCAAGAAAGTAACACTCGAGAGGAAAATTGGTTTCTACAAACTTTAAATAGGTGTAAAGCAGAGTCTTCAGAAGAGGTGGGGAGTGCCAGTGTATTTGTGCTGAGTGCAAGTTCGGGTCTGAAAAAGCAAGGCTGCCCTTAGCTTTGTGACCCCATATTTGTACTTTGCACTCTGGTTTTCAGTCTCCTGCAGTTGCTGCCTCCTCTTGGCTTGCGGTGGCTAAGCAGTGGATGTTGGAAGTCAGGGCCACGGATGTGCCTGCCATGGGTGGGGCAGCTCCAGGGTCTGCAGCTGCCTCTTTTCCTGTGCTGACCCCAAGACAGGCCAGACCTGGTCCCCCTCTTCACTCTCACTGCCTCGAGTAGTTGCAGACTCATAGCGATGCTATGGGACAGGGTAGAACTGCCCCTGAGAGTTTCCGGGGCTGTAACTGTAACTCCTCATGAGTGCTCCCCGGGGCCAGACCCCAGGGTCTGTCCAATCTGGACTACGTCTTTATTGGGAGACCAGGGTACTCAGCGTTTATGAAGGCTAAGGGCTAACTGGTGGGTGC
>NW_022103920.1:483775-495431 GCF_000313985.2 Echinops telfairi | reverse complement strand
AGGTTTGAGTGTGCCTGCGTTGCACGTGGAAGCGCGCAGATGTACACGCGTAGGCACCAGTGTCGGTGTGGGTAGGTGTGCACATGGTTGTGCGTGTGCACGGTGCCATCGGCGCTGTGTCGCAGGGTGGTGCTGCGCCCGGGCACTAGCATCCCAGCGGGGCCCTTGAGCCGCCGTGCAGACTCCAGGGCCGCCGCCGCCCTCGGCCCAAACCAGCCACGTCGCAGGCTCGCGCTGAGACTAGGCCCTTGGACCGGTCTGGAACCGCGGCTTCGGCCCGGCTGGGCGGCTTTGTGCATACGGCCTGTGCTCTCCCACCTGGGGCACCCACAAAGCCCATCCCCCCCGCTGCTCTTCACCCCCGGGCAGCGCCACGTGTGGGCCCGGAGGAGGCAGGTGCTGAGGAAGGTCGCAGAGCTTCCGGAAGTCTGTTCGCACAGCCGCACACATTGTGGCCAACCCCTCCCCCCTCCGGTTAGGCTCCACACCTGTGAACGCCCGGCTGGCCCGGGCTTCACTCAGTGCCGCCTTCCCCAGGCCCAGCGAGGGGCTTGGATGGAGACCGTCGGCTGCTGGCTTGCTACAGGCCTGGGTCTCCACGGCCGTTTCTTCTCCACACAGTCACCCCCAGAAAGCTGCAGGGTTCCCTGCATACTGTCACAGTGCTCTGAATGTGAGGGTGTGGATGTGCCCACACCACCCCAAGCAGCTTCTGGACAGTTGAGCGTGCTGGTGACCAGCCCCCGCACGGTGCCTGGCTGACGCCACCCATGCTCTTGGCCTCAGCTCTCCTCAAAAGTGGATGGCCAGCACCGGCTGTGGGAGGTCCCAGCCACCTAGTGTGGCCTGGAGCAACCCATCAACGGGGTTGCCATCAGTCAGAGTTAACTTAATGCCCACCATGGGTAGCTCCCCACTCCCCTCCCAGGAAGCAGGTTGGCCTGGGAGCTCTGCTCTTTCTCAGCCCACTCAGGAGCTGGGGTGTGCTGCTCCCCATCCCAGTGAGGGGCAGTCTTTGGTAAAGTATTTTCATTTGGGGAATATTTTTTTAGAATAGATGGCATTCTGCGTTATGTGGGAAACCAAGTTGCTCCCTGTCCTTCTCTGGGGTCTGGGTCTCTTCTTCCCTGGCCTCCCTGGGATGGGCTCCGGGTCCCAGGCAGCAGCACCGCAGCTCCGCAGCAGAGTGTGGGCACTGCAGAGGACCACCGCTCCCCTGGGCTCCAGGCTTTGGAAGCAGCTCGGTGCTGTCTAAACCCGCTCCCGGGTAGCCGGGGAGATTCGAGCCGCAGCGAGCAGAACTGCCCTGATCCCATTGCCAGGCGTTTATCCTAAAGTCCGGCCCTTGAGGAAGGCAGCTGTTGTGCTCCCAGAAAGTACCCTGGGGCATTCTGGGCAGGGATCTCAGGCGAGGGTCCAGACGCTGTTACTGTGGCCAGGCTGTACTGGGAGGAGGGAGATGGCTGCTCTGTCCATAGCCAGGGGACAGGGACAGGTAGCCAGACACCACAGTGTGCCTTCTTCCAAGCCCCATTTGCTAAGTGGTGGCAACGTCACCCCTGCTCAGCTGAGATGCAGACAGTGCCCCTCCCCTCACCCCACTCTGCTCACAGGCTCAGGAGTGGGACATGGACACGAGGCGGCCGGTGCCTTTCCAGTTCCCACCCTTCCCGGACCGGGCCCCTGTCTTCCCTGACCGCATGATGCGAGAGCCCCAGCTGCCCACGGCTGAGATTTCCCTCTGGACCGTGGTGGCCGCCATCCAGGCTGTGGAGAGAAAGGTGGACGCCCAAGCCAGCCAGCTGCTGACTCTGGAGGGGCGCACGGGGACGGCCGAGAAGAAGCTGGCCGACTGCGAGAAGACGGCCGTGGAGTTCGGGAACCACATGGAGAGCAAGTGGGCCGTGCTGGGCACGCTGCTGCAGGAGTACGGGCTGCTGCAGCGGCGGCTGGAGAACATGGAGAACCTGCTGCGCAACAGGAACTTTTGGGTCCTGCGGCTGCCCCCGGGCAGCAAGGGCGAGGTGCCCAAGGTATGTGTCCCCAAGGCAGGGCGGAGTGGGGCCAACAGAGATGAGCACAACCCTGATCCCATTCAGCCCTTCTCTGCTGTGGATGCTGTGGCCCCCTAAGTGGTCACCCTTCTACCACCTGCTCCTGCCCTATGTTACCATGTCCTGCAGCGCTCAGATATGACCCTGTGCCATTTGTGTTCTCACCAGTGGAGCCCTTAGCACAGTACCTCAGCTCCCAGTGCATTTCCTCCCCAGAAGACAACCGACACCTCCCTTCTTCCTCGCTCCATCACACCTCCTTGCACTTAGCAGCCTCACTGTCCACTTTACTGAGCACCTCCACAAGCGGCTGTTACTTTTCCTACCTGACTGTGCCCCAGGCTCCACCATCTGGGTTCCCCAGTGGCCCCCGCACCACACACCTCACCCATCTTTTCCCCTGCTCCAGGAAGTTGTCCCGGCCCTTCCCCTCTGTGCCCTCAGTCCTCCCCTCTGGCTCCTGCCCCCGTGGGACAGATTCCTCGTGTTGCCTGCCTCTGATGTAAAACCTTTCTGCTTGTCCCGCTGGGAAGACTTTGCTTTTCTGTACAGCAACAGCCGTTGAGAGAATGGTCTGTATTTGCTGTCTCCAAATCTCCCCTCCCCTTTTGTCTTTACAGAAAATTAAGATATATACAGTTGTAGAGAAACTAGCTTAAGGAACGCATACATCTGTCTGTCACTCATTTTCAGCAGCTACCGGTTACCTTGGTCTCTTGTCCATCTAAAGCTTTAGCCCAACCCCCCCGGGAAAAAAACAAACACATCAAACACATTACCATGCAACAACAGAGTATCCATCTACTCAAAGATCCATTCATGGCTCACATTTCCATTTCTTTCAAAAATGATGGTTTTAAAATTTTCTGGGTCTGGACTTAAATCTGGGCCACACATTGCTGTGGGTAGGTTCTGGCATCTTTTGAAAGTGATGGCAGAAGCGTGCAGTGTGCGCTCCGGCTCACGGCAGTCTCTGGGGCGCTCTGTGGCCTGCACTGGACAAGGGGTCTTGAGCTGAGCTCTCAGGAGATGAGGGGTGGTTGGGGGTCGTGCTGGCTTTCACATACCTGGTCAAGCATGCTGTTGTCCTTGAACTTAACTAACTCCTCTAGAAAGAAGTGAATCAGTCCCTCCCCACGGGTCTGCAGTTCGGCGTTCTTGTCTGTGAAGTAGGTGTGATTTCATGGCACTGAGGACACAGCTCCCTGATCAGTGGGTAACGGTGACAGTAGTAGTGTCAGAAAAAGTCTAACTTCTCGGGGTGGGGGTGGGTGTGGGTAATAACCAGGGCCAGCTCACAGCTGATTCCTATGAGGTGGGTCACACACTCTTTTGCCAACCTCTACCAATTCTGACACTAGCTGCCCGCCCACAACACTTCCCTCTCTGTTGAGGCCTGTCATGTGATGTTAATGGTCATACCGAACTCCACTCACAGATCAGTTTCCCGTGACAGACTGTAACTTGGGAACAGGAAGCACATAGGCAAAGCCTGGAAGGCTCCCCGAAGAGTTGTGGCCGCCTGCCCGTCACTCCCACTCCAGCCCTGTCGTGCAGGACCACGTCCACCGGCCAGTGCTCTCAGCTCCTCATGGTCGGACAAATGAGCCCTGCTCTCTGCCTCACATGCCTCTGTCAAGCACACTGGAACTCTCTCTCGGTCCTGTCAGGCCTCCCTGCCGTTAGCTTCTCCAGGACGAGCTGACCGGCTCATTGGCAGTGTAGCAGTTGTTTTTTTTCAATTGATTTTATTTTTTACATAAAAAGTTCAGTAAGATTTGGATAAAGTGATTTTAAGCAGTCAATCAATCTAATTAACATAGCACAAGGCTGGCCAAAACCACGAGGCAGCCTGCTTTGGAATATTTACATGATAAGAAACCTTGCAGGAAAACATGGACCATCCTTACACAGGCTTCCTCCCATCCTAGCATGCAGAAGCTCAGAGCTGTGTTGTGCTTTCGGCGGTGTAGCAGTTTTGTGCAGCTCTCTTCGCTGCCCGCTCTGGGCTCCTCGGTGTCATGGTGTTACAGCCCTGGGCCCATGGCGGAGCCCTCCGGCGGTCCATCGCTGCCACCCTCCCCTGCTCTCCCCTCTTCTTGTCTCGGGTGCCGTTCCTTCTTTCTTTCTTCTGTCTGCCAGCTTTGGTGAGGTACTTGTATATCAAACTGCTTGTCACCTTCGAAGCGTGGCCTTCCCACCAGGGATACAAAGGGACCCTTCCCCTTGCCGTGGCCACTGTCACTTTGTTTGTCTGTCCCTGAGGTGCCACTGAGTCACTTCTAACTCCTGGTCACCCATGTACTGCCTGATCACGTTCCAGCCTCACAATGGTTGCTGTCAGTCCTTCTACCGAGGGTCTTCCTCTTGTTCACCGACCCTCTACTTTAAAAAGCATGATCCTTTGTCTCTCCTGACAACATGTGCAAAGTGACACAAGTCCCACTATCCCCACTTTAAGGGTGATCTGGCTGCTGTACTTATTCCAAGACAGCTTTGTTTGTTCTTCTGGAGGTCCATGATGCAGTCAATACTTTCCACCAACACCGTAATTCAAATACATCGATTCTCCTTCCTTCTTCCTTATTCAGTGACAACTTTCACAGGAAGCTGGGGTGTTGAGTCAGGTGCACCTTGCGATGGCTAGGTGCTGTTGAGTGGTCTTGAAGGATAAGCCCTGTGTATAAAGCAGTGCCCAGTTCTGAGCCGCCCTCAGAATTGTGAGGCTTTAGCCCGGCGGTTCTCAACCTGTGAACCTGTGGGTCAAGACCCCTTTGCGGGTCGAATGACCCTTTCCCAGGGGTCACCCGATTCCTGACAGTAGCAAAATGACAGCGATGAAGTAGCAATGGGAATAATGTTCTGGTTGGGGTCCCACAGCGTGAGGAGCCGAGTGAAGGTCGCGGCATCAGAAGGTGGGGATTGCTGCTCTAGCCCATCCTTGCAGCCGCTGTGTCAGTCCTCCATTTACGAGTTCTTCTTTCCGCACGCTCTGCTTCGCCAAGCCAGACGTCCTTTTCCAAGGAGTGGTCTTTACTGATAACATGTCTGTAAACCAGTTAAATGTATGTGTGTGTGTACATATATCTAGGGAAAGGACACATACATACATACGTGTGTACAGCAGAATAAAACATACACACACATAGGGCATAGAGAAAGGGAGCTGCATAACAAAATGACTCACATAGTTATATAAGAGGGCAAGTCAAAGCCCAAGCGGGTACCAAGCCTGTGGTCAGATGTTAGGTTGAAGTTTCTCCTAACATGAGTCCCCGCAGGGGCTTAATGAACCTAAGAGGAACAGACCACACGGTGGTGGCATCAGAGGTGAATGAATCCAAGGTCAGCAGGTCAGATGGCAGGCCATTGACAACTCAGGATTGGCAGGCAACATGACAGGCCATTGGCTCAATTCCCAGGAACCCGAGGTTGAGCCTGATGTGAGATCCAGACCTAACATAAAGCAAACAACCTTTCTACAGCATCTACTTGTATTGGAATCAGGCCATATCCCTGAGGAAGAGCCCTTTCCATTGATTGCATTGAAATGGATTGTGATAGAGTGTGGCATTCCACTCTGTCTTACTCATCATGGAGGCTTACAACTGATTGGCTGTGACTACATGATGTTTGGTCAGATCATGGGGATTACTAGGTGGTAATTGCCAGACCACGGAGAATCTTGGCCCTGCCAAGCTGATACAGAGCCTAACTATCACAAGGTCCAAAATATGTTAGCTGAAGTCTTACCATTCTCACTTCTTTTTTTCATTCTCACTTCTAAGGTGCATTCTGGCCCTACTGCTCCCAAGATAGACTTGCTTGTTCTTCGGGCAGTCCTCCTTGCCAGCGCTGTAGTTGCAATGCACGGACCCTCCAGTCCACGGTATTCATTCCTACACGGGAGGTGATGGAAACACCAGGACTTCACTCAAAGCACCTTAGTCCTCAAAGTGACGACCTTGCTTTTCGATACAGATTTACCCTGTGCAACATGTTTGATCGCTTGACTGCTGCCTCCATGAGCGTCCACTGTGAATCCAGGCAACATGCGATTCTTTCAGCGTCACTCTTTTCCCCATGATGTGACTATGAGTCCCATTGTGAAGTCTTTGCTTTCATTACATTGGGCTGTAATCCACACTGAAGGCTGCAGGCCTTCCTTTTCATCAGCAGGTTCTTAAGGCACCCTCTCTTGCAGCACAAGGTTGTGTCATCAGCATATCACAGGCTTTATCTAGTCTGGTGTCACGTTCTTGTTGACATGGCCCAGCTTCTCAGATTATTTACTCCGCAGCATGCTATCCGTAGTTTGATATGATCCACACAGTCGAAGGCCTTTGCATAGTCAATAAAACACAAGTCACCATCTTTCTGGAATGCTCTGCTTTCAGCCAAGAGCTATCTGACATCGGCAGTGAGATCCCTCGAGTTGAATCCTCTTGTGAAACTGGCTTGAATTTCTGGCAGCTCCCATTGATGTTTAAATTATCTTCAGTAAAATTACTTGCATGTGATATTAATGATATTATTTGATCATTTTTCACTTCTTTGGAATGGGCACAAATATGGATTCTTCCAGTTGGCTGGCTCGGTAGCTGCCTGCCAAAGTTCTTGGCATACACCAGTGAGCCCTTTTAGTGCGCCATCAGTTTGTTGGAATATTTCATTTGGTATTCCACTAATTCCTGGGGTCTCGTTTTGTCCATAATGCCTTCCGAGTAGCTTGGATTTTTCCTTCAGTACCATTGGCTCTCGATCATAGGCCCCCTCTTGAAATGTTTGACTCTCAGCGAGTTCTTTGGTGCAGTGACTATTCCTTCTATCTGCTTTGGATGGTTTCTACAGCGCTCAGTGTTTTGTCCATAGTACCCTTCAGTATTACAACCTGCAGCTTGAATTTTTTCTTTTGTTCTTTGAGCTTGAGACATGCTGAGCACGTTCGTCCTTCTGTTTTTCTAACCCTAGGGTTTGCACATCTCATTGTCATGTCTTCTCAAGCTGCCCTTTGAGAATTTCTCTTCAAAAAAAAAAAAGAACATTTCTGTTCAACTTTTATTTCACTATTTCTTCCATGTGCGTTAGCTACTGTATGTTCAAGTGCAGGTTGCAGGGTCTCTTCTGACGTCCGCTTTGTTTTTAATGACCTTTTACTTTCTCCACATCCGAAGTGCCTCAGTGGTCTTCCAAGTGACAGCGATGCTCTTTTACGCTTCAAAGAGGTCTGTGCCTATGCAATATGCCATTTCATTTCTTCACTGCCGCTTGCACGAGCATCATGTAAACGGAAATCTTTGGCTGCTTCAGTTTTGTTCTTTATCGTGATGTTGCTTCTAGGTCCAATGTGGCCATTTTTGGTTCTGTGGTCTTCATGTTACAGTGTCGTCCCTACTAGGCCATGTGATCCTTTGTTTACGAATATTGGCCAATTCCTGTAACGTGCATAAAACAGATCAATTACAGGGCAGGTTGCAGCCCAAGGCCAGACAAAACATATCAGACCAGCAG
The DNA here is from genome assembly GCF_000313985.2 of Echinops telfairi. Taxonomy (NCBI): domain Eukaryota; kingdom Metazoa; phylum Chordata; class Mammalia; order Afrosoricida; family Tenrecidae; genus Echinops; species Echinops telfairi. Next base: position 487,866 of record NW_022103920.1, on the reverse strand, counting down.
TTGTTTATAGCTTTACCCAGAAAATATCAGCCTGGACAAAAGTACGTACAGCCCTGGGATCAAAAACTAGGGCAGGGGTTACTCCTTAGGGTTTAGGGGGAAAACCTCTCAAGCTGTTTTTGTTTGTTTGTTAGCTTGTTTTTCAAAGAACCAGGTCAACAGGCTCTGCGGTACTTTCTCTCTCTCTCGCTCTCTCTCTCTATATATATATATATGAAGAAATCCAGTTTATTTTCATATATTTTTGTTGTGTGTGCTTTGGGTGTCATATCTAAGAAGGCGTTGCCTAAACCCAAATCACAAATATTTACTGTAATGTTTTCTTCAAATATTTTTAGTTTTAGTTCTTACATTACGTTTTGAGTTGATTTTTTGTGTACACTATGATTTACAGCTATCAGTTCATTCTTGTGCATGTGAAGATCTAGTTGTTCCAGCAATGCTTGTTGAAAAGACTCGTCTTTCCCCATCGAATCATTCTGGCACCCTCTGTCACAAAATTCAATCAACCAAAATATCAGGGTTTATATGTAGACTCTCCGTTCTCTTCTTTTAAATCTATTTATTTATCCATGTGGCAGGACCCTACAGCTTTGATAATTGTAGCTTTGAAGTAGGTTTTGAAACCAAGAAGTAAGCATTCCAATTTTGTACTTCTTTCTCAAGATACTGATTAGGTTATCTTGTGTTCCTTTCACGTCCATTAAAATTTTAGGATCACCCAGTCATTTCTTTTGAGAGGAGCAAGGTCCAGAATGAGCTCCTGGCAACGCTCCCTCACTCACTCCTCTGCTTCCTCCCCCTGGGGGCTGCCAGTCATCTTGTATTGGCTGACCTGCAGGGATCCCTCACCACTGCAGGGGCAGCCCTCACCACTTCCCCTGAACACTCCTGATGGGATGAGGGCAATTTATCTCCTCCCAGTAATGGCTAGCTGTCTTGGAAGAAGGCGTGTCCTTCAATATTCTTCTCCAGCACCACAATTCAAATGCATCAGTTCTTCTTCGGTCTTTCTTAGTCCAGAGGAGGCAATTGCAAATACCATGGTTTGGGTCAGGTGCACTTTAGTCCTCAAAGTAACATCCTTGCTCTTCAACACTACAGAGGTCTTGTGCAGCAGATTGACCCAGTGTAAAGTGTGTTTTGATCTCCTGACTGCTGCTTCCATGAGCATTGACTGTGGATCCAAGCAAGACTAAATCCTTGGCAATTTCCGTCTTTTCTCCGGGTACCATGACGTTACCTCCTGTCCAATTGTGAGGATTTTGACCTTCTTGTCTTTGGTTATCATACACACTTCAGCTCTGGATGCCCGGTAGTGAATGTGAGCTGATGAGCCAGGTGGTTTGGTGAAATGCTGCCTCCACCTAAGGGAGACTGCAGTGACCTTGACGGTTGTTGGGGTATGGTGAGGGTGGGGTGGGGGAGCAGGGGACAGCCTCCACTGAAATGGATGAACCAGGCCAGCCTCTGCAGGGGCGGAGCCCAAGTGCAGGGCGGGGGGTGTGGCGTGAAGGAGCCTGAGGTGAGGGATACCTGATGCCCCAGGTACCTGTGACCTTCGTGGACATCGCCGTCTACTTCTCGGAGGACGAGTGGAAGGGCCTGGATGGATGGCAGAAGGAACTATACAACAACCTGGTCAAGGAGAACTACAGAACCCTGATGTCCCTGGGTAAGGATGCCCTCTCTGAGGCTGGGAGACTTATCAGCCAGTGCTCACCCCATTGGGGAGAACTGCTTCATCTTTATACCAGAGGGGCTTCAAGAGTATTAGTTTGCAGGGCCAGGAAGAAGGGCTTTACAATGAAAAGCCTAGTAACTTTGTGGCTGTTAAGAGAGTACTCAGTGACCTTGTTCAGCCAGGTCCCTTGGGTACCTCCTGCCCTTGGGTGCCTCCACACCTTAGTCTGCCCCTGGTTTCCAGACACAGTGCTGTCGACCAGAGCGATCTGGGGGTCTCTGTTGACTGGCTGACTCTCCTAAGTGTGACCACCTGAGGGCCCCGGGGAGCTGGGAGGTCTTAGTGGGGAGCTGAGCCATCACTCTGGATTTGGACCCTTTGGTAACGCCCCCTCCCAGCACTTTCTTCTCCCTTGACTTGTTTCAGATGCAGAGAACCCAGCACCCAAGCCAGATGCGCCGCCCCAGGTGGAGCCAAGGGAAGAGCCGTGTGTGTGGGAGCAGCGTAACCCCGAAGAGAGAGACATCCCAATGGGCCCAGACACAGGTGATGGTGTCAGGATGGCCCTGGTTGAGGGAGGGCAGGAGAGGAAAGGCCAGCTGCCACTGCCCTCTTGGGAACCACTCTTGGGGGCTAGTCTTCTGTGAAGAGATTTTAGGGCCTGGGGCCCCATGGTGGCCCTTTGAGTTGGGTTGAAGCACAGGTAAGCTGGGTGGAGTAGGCCCCAGGCTGCCTGGGTGGTCCTACATTGAGAGACCCCAGACTCGGGGGCAGCCTAAGGTGCGCAGGCTCAGGCTCTGGAAGGCAAAGGGAGGTGAAAGGGAGTCTGTGATGGGAGTTTGGCTCAGCCCGGCCCTCTGGTGTGGCGGCAATGCACTGTATCTCCAGTGCCTTCCTTTAGACATGCGCAATCACGTTGTAGACCCACCTGTACAGAGCCTTTCTCCAGGAAGTAGTACCAGGCCTTGAAGAAACCCAGTTCTCTGGGAACAGTACCCTGGGCTCTGCTTTAAGTCCCCGGGGAGTCTTGAAGTCTTTCAGCTCTCGGGCCAGCATCCCCTGAGCTCTCTTGGTCTTGGTGAAGTTCTGGGCTTTCTCTCTTGGTGCCCTCTGCCGGATGATGCAGTCCTGGGGAGGGACTCGGAAGGTAGCCTTCTCCCCCTACCAGCCTCTTGGTTTAATTGAGCTGGAATTCACAAACCGTGACCATCTTTGTAAGTGGACAGTCCAGTGATTTACCACTGCAACTACCTCGTTTCAGAACAGTCCCACGGCCACTGCAGTTGCTGTGTTAGCAACGCTTGCTCCTCATCCCTTCCTCTACCCGACAAGGGCTCATTCCATCTGCACCAAGCTCTGTGTGTCGTCGTCAGACCTGGATTACATGGTTGCTGCTGCTGCTGCTTTTCCATTTTATTGGCACAAAATCCACATCATACAACTCAATCGTTCAGTCATGTTAAGAATTGTGTAATCATTACCACAATCAATTTCAGAACATTTTCTTTCTCTTTCTTGACTAAATCACCTTTAAAATGAGCTGTGTAATCACATTCACATTCAGTTCTAGTGCTCCCTTCCCCTCCCACCTTCACTGTTTACTACATCTCCCCCTACCCACCCTACAAACCCTCGCATCAGTTATTTTTTCTGTGCATCCACTCCTTCTGTGTTCGTAAACTGTTAAGCCAACAGAAACAATAAAGAACAAAAATGAAATGAAGTAGTAAGGTTAAAACAAATACTAACATAAAGATAAAAATGCTACAATGAGCAGGAAAGAAAAAACCTCCATCAATATTTAAAAAGCCAGGAACAAGCCAGAGATCCTTGCACCTAGAACAATTTCAGGCTGGGTCTAGAGGGGGGACAACAGGCCCACTATCACATTTTATCCAGCCTAATCAGTGAGCTTATTGATAAGTATTTGTAACTGTCATTTTGTTTTATATGTGTGTGTTGTATGTTTGCATGTGTGTTGCAGTTAGTTTCTTTGTTCTTCCTGTGCTATTTGCTTACTTTGGGTGTTGATCTGTGTGTGTGTTCTTGTGAAGAATTGTCTTGTATGTTGGTTTCAGGCTTGTGTGTTAGTTTTTTAGTCATAGTTCTCAATTGAGTATTTTTTGTAATGGTGGTCTTGTTTTTGTGAATTCTTTCAGTTTCTCCTTGTCTTGGAATACTTTTATTTCCCCATTGTATTTGAGTGATAATTTTGCTGGCTACAGGATTCTTGGTTGACAGTTTTTTTCCTCTAGTATGCTGTGTACGTCACTCCATTGCCTTTAAAAAAAATCATTTTATTGGGGGCTCATACAACTTGTATCACAATCCATACGTACATCAATTGTATAAAGCACATTTGTACATTCCTTATCCTCATCATTCTCAAAACATTTGGTCTTCCCGT
>NW_022103920.1:477219-483619 GCF_000313985.2 Echinops telfairi | reverse complement strand
GTTTCTGCTGAGAAATCTGAGGTTATGCTTATTGCTGACCCTTTGATGTAAATGATCTTTTTTTCTCTGGCTGCTCTTAGGATTTTTTCCTTGTCATTGATATTCGACATCTTGACTACAGTATGCTGGGAGTATTCCTTTGGGATCTCTCCTGGCTGGGATTCTTTCAGCTTCCTGAATAATTATCTCTTCCTCCTTTAGACGTTTGAGAAAAGTTTTCTTGCAGGAGCTCTTGGATTCTTCATTGTGTAGATTTGTTTTGCTTCTTCCTCTTCTGGGATCCCTATAATAAACAGGTTGTTCCTCTTGATTGTGTCCCACATTGTTCTCAAGCTTTTCTCAGTCTCTCTTGCATTCTTTGTTAATCTTCTTTTAGGCTAGAGTGTATAGATTTGTCTTATAGCTCGCAAATTTGTCCATCTCTTCTATTCTGTTTCTGTTATTTTATAGCCTCGTGCTGTTCCTTTATAGTATTGCATAATGCTGCTGCTGTGGTGTTTGGGTTTGTGTTTCTGTGTGGAGTTTGTAGTGAGGTTACTAGCTTTTCTAATGTCTCACGTTTTCTCTCAGACTTTCCTTCAGATGTCTCATGAGTGTGATTGCCGTGCTTTTACATTCTTTTTCTGGCAAATCCATAGCCTGTTCAGTTTCAGGCATTACATTTAGGTCTGGTTGGTACTCGGCTGTTTCTGTTTCTCTTGTCTTTTTGTGTGCAGTGATACCTTCTGTTGTTCCCTTGACATCTTGGGGTTGCTATTAGGGGTGTTAGGGAGGTGGTGTTATGTTGGAGTAGTTAACTCTGTTAGGTGGTGCAGTAGAGGGTGGTGGACAGTTTGTATTAAGTATCTGGTGGGTGGGTGGGGGTGTATTAGATTATGTGTGAGAGCTACGACCAGAGAGTGGGAGAGGAAATGTTAGCTGTGGGAGACAGGAAGGAGCAACAGGCAAAAGAAGAGGAGCCAAAAAAAGGGGTGATCAAGCAGTGCTATTTGGTAGCTAAAAGAAGGGAAGTTAGATTAAAAAAAAACGCCTGTTTGCAACGATGGAGGAAGGCGTACTATTAATTGATAGAAAAAGTATTTTTTAAAATGTAAGAATAGTGTCAGCTAGTTTTATGAGGATGAGAAGGAAAGAAAAGGTTGGACAAGGAGAAAAGAGAAACAAAAAGATAGGGTATGGAATAAACTTTAACTATTTAGAGAGGGAGCAATTGAAGGAAAGGGCTAGAGGCAAAAGTTTTAAAAATAACACTGGAGTAAGCTGCAAGACAGCTGTTAACGGATGTCTGTTTGGGCTCTAAGCTGTGCCCAGGAACTTTGTCTTTGTTGCGGGTGCTAACTTCTGGATTGATGGTGTGTTTAGGGACTAGAAAATAAACAATAAAATTAAGAGTAAAACAGTAAAGTAGTTTCTATCTATTTCCCCCTGTTCTTTCGTATACCTTCAAATGGGGAAGTCCCAACTGAGTATGTACTATAAGAATAGTTCTCAACTTTTTTTTAAAGATGGGGAGGGTATAGGAGTGATGGAACACAGCAGCAAGAGAGCCAGCAAGAACAACAGCTGTGTCCCACTCTGTCCATGGAGGGAGCCAGGACTGTGTGTAGCAGAGGTTTTTTAAGCAGCTGGGGCCGGTGTCTGGTACTATGACATGATCTGGTAGGGTAGGTCGTGATCTGGTAGGGTGTTGGAGTGGTGTTGAGATTATGGCTCGGGGAATTATTTTGGTGTTTGGTATGGCTGTGGGTCTTCCACCCTTATGGTTTAAGTTAGTTATCTTGAGAGAATAGGCCTCTGGTGAATCAGGGCAGAGGGAGTGGGATTTGCTTTTTCCGATGGTGACCCACTTGGGGTGGGGTAACGGGGTGTATCCTTCCCACCTAGCTAGGTGGCAGAATTAAGCAATACCCTGCTGAGAGGACTTGTGGCTTATGTGCTTAGCTTTACAAATTGGGCTGGAGCCCCCTGGCTTGTGTCTATTTACTATTTACACCCGTTCTTCCGGATGATGGTGGTGACCAAGTGGGGATGGAGGTATGGTGTTTATACCTGCCTCCCACCTAGAAGGTTGGGGGGGAGGAAAAAAGCCTACTTAAAGGGCAGTTTGCTGCGGCCATTTCTAAGTGTACTGTTAGGTTAATTATCTGCCAAATGGACCATATGTGTGCTGGGTGCTGCCCAGATAAGTTTGAAAAGATGATTTCTTAAAATGCCTTCGAATATCCGTGTGTTTTTAAGCATTCTGGGCCCTTTTGCATGTCTTTTAAGAAAATCCTTATATATTTTCATATGTCCACATCTATATTTATACCTATGTATAATTTTTACTTTCTTCTTTCATTTTTCTTTCCTCCTGCCCCACTCTCATGTTTACCCATCATTCAACTCTCAGTAATTCCTCTCGGATACATTTCAATTGATCAAACAAGACCAGGAAGGAGGCAGGGGGAGGTGAGCGGTGGGCCAATGACAACAGGGACAGGGGAATAGCAAGGGTTCTAAAGCTGATGGTGGAGGGTGTAGCGTTCCTTTTGGGTGTCTTGAGATGGGGGCTATGCCAAGCTATTCCCCAGGAAAGGGGGATTAGTTTGGCCGAGTGGAGCGGGTATTCCTGGGCTTGTGTTCACTGCTTATGTCTGTTCTAGGCTTCCTCATAGATATATCCCCAGACAGCTTGGTAGGCTGGGTCAGACCCGGGACTTCTGATCTCTCCCCTGACCAAACCAGACACCTCACTCCTGGCCACTGCTGTGGCTGTGCTCAGCCACATTTATTCAGCCCCGACCCCAAAGACTTCCTGGTGAAGCTCGTTCAGAAAAAAGGGGCTGAGTGGTGTGACTCTTGGTCCCCAGGAGCAGAGCCCCTGCTGCCCACACAGGATGCATCCTCTCAGGTGAAGCGTGAAGAAGCCCTGGGTGTCCGGGGCCACCGAGGTGTGGAGGAGAGGGAGCTCCCCACAGAGCCCATCACCGGTGAGTGAGGCCACTCGTGCCTTCCTGGGTACCCAGGCTGGGGTGTCAATGGACGGCCGTGGATGGAGACCAGAATCTTCCACGGGACAGATGGGCACACAGCACTGATGGTTTGCCCTGAAAGAGGCTTGGCTTGTGCTGGCTTCTCTCAGTATCATGCGCTTTTAACTATTTAAATGTTTAAAGCAACTGCTCTCGAGGTGTAACAATCCGAGGGTTGTGGAAGCAGGGCCGTGAGAGAGAGCCATGCAGAGTTTCTTGTAGCACTTTCCACGGCAGCCCGGAGCTGGGGACCTCCCAAGTGTCCACTGACAGAGGAATGGAGAGCAAAATGTGGCCCATCTAGTCCACAGGTTCCCAAACTTACTGTCCCTAAACAGGACAATGCAGTGCCTCCTGACAATGAACAGCGCTGTACTAGAGGCCATCCATCCTCCAGGGTGAAGTGCAGGTGTGTTAGGCTGGAACAGGGCCCACAGGATCTCACATGGAGGGGCCAATCCTGTCCCTTACAACCATTTAAAAATTATTTGAGAGCCATGAATGTTTTTTGTAAATGAATGAAGTCACCATTATCTGAATAACATTTTTATTTTCCTTCTCAATTTTACTTCAGAACTACATGTGCATACTGAAAGTGCTGCCTATGGCTTGCAAGTTGCAGTTTGCTGACCCCTGATCTAGACCATAGCTTCCCAAATTTATTTGGCCTACTACCCTTTGGGGAGGGAGAAAGAGACAGTGGGTCCCTGGCAATTAAGAAGTTTGTACCACCATTCAAGATAAAGTGTGGGTGTGTTCGGCTGCACTGTGTAGGGAAACACTTGCATGTGTTGTACATAGCAAGAGATATCAGCAAGTGGCTGACACCGCTGTAGAAATAGGTAAGTCCAGTCTGGTTCAAGTCAGGCTTCTCCTGATTCGTGGAAGCTGATGAAAAGGAAGCAGGATGGCAAAGCAGAGACAGTAGGGTGCACAGGCGGGTGGATGCAGAGGTGGATGTGAAGTTGGCTAAACGGATCCACCTTCAGTAGCCTACTGATAGCAACAGGAGATCAGGGAACCAGATGCAAGGTTTAACTCTACCGGAAGGCAAGGAGCCAAAAAAGATTTGACTCAGCTTGATCTCCTATACCAAAAGGCTTAGTCATCATGCTGCCCCTTCCGCCACGACCCTTCCCCAGGAATGTCCAGTAGACACAATCCCCAACCATTTCAGTAGGTGTCTGCTTTTTAAAAATCATTTTATTGGGGGCTCATACAACTCTTGTCACAATCCATACATACGTCAATGTGTAAAGCACACTTGTACATTCGTTGGCCTCATCATTCTCAAAACATTTGCTTTCCACTTGGGCTCTTGGACTCAGCTCCTCATTTGTCATTTTTTTCCCCTCCATGAACCCTTGATAATTTATAAATTATTATTTTATCATACCTTACACTGCCTGATGTCTCCCCTCACCCACTTTTCTGTTGTCCATCCCCCAGGGAGGAGTAATCGATTCCCCCTTTCTACCTCACCCTCCCTCCACCCTCCCGGTATCGCCACTCTCAGGTGTCTGCTTTTGCAACCCACTGGATCATTCCAGCACCTCAGGGGGTAATATTGCCCGCTTTGGGGAACAGTGCTCCATAGTGTGTAACCTACAACCACAGCCTCCTGCCTCCGACATTAGCCTGGCATGGTAATCTCTGCACCACCCAGCAACTCCATTTGCAGCAAAAGCACAATTAACTAGAACCAAGCTGCCCCAAACTCTTAATTAGGACAAATTAACTATGCCTCACTTTTAGGAGTCCTGGTAGTGTAGTGGGGTATGCATTGGGCTGGTAACCCTAAGGTCTGCAGTTCAAAACCACAAGTTGGAAACAGGCCTACCCTGCCCTTTGGGGTCGCTATGAGTCAGAATCAACTGGATGGCAGTGAGTGAGTGATTTTTAGGGGAAAGAACTAATTGCATGAAATCGAGATTTATTCAAAACATCAGTTCAATGCACTTTCCCTAAGGCCTCTGCTGCACTGTCTCTGCGCAGACTCCCCGATCTCCGCCCAGGAACTGCTGTCCCGGATCAAGCAGGAAGAACACCAGTGTGTGTGGGACCAGCAGGATTTGGTGGAGAGAGATATCCCGACAGACCCCAACTCGGGTGAGAGAGCCAGCCCCGAGCTGACTCCGCTGCTGGAAACCCACCAGGTCAAATTGTTGTGCGTTAAAGGCCAAGAGGGGCTCATGAACCAAAGTGTGGCAGGCCCTCAGCTGGAGAAGGTAGATTTTGGCATTTGTTGACTAGTGAAATGGAGAGGGCCTTTCAAAGGGATCGTTAGATGTGGTGGTGGTGGGGTGCTAGCCCCCTACCACTAATCACGGGTTCGATAGGCACAATTGTACGGTTGAGATAAATATTAAAGTCATCAAGAGCATGAGATATAGAAGAGAGAGAGAAATAATAGAGTCAAGACACATTTCATGGTAGCAATGCTCACCTCAGTCCCGCTTGGTGGTCCAGGTAGAGAGAGGGGGAGGGGAAGGAGGACAAGGGGAAAGGGAACAGGAGTGAGGACAGGAGATGAGAGGTCAAGGGAAGAGCCCAGAGAAAGGCCTTTATTGCTAACCCAGGTCTATATATGATTTGTGGGGAGTACAAGCCCACTAATTACAGGTAAAGACATACGTCACAGGAAGGGGTTGCACTGTAGGTTATACAGCAATGAGAGGGTAACAATCTAGGGATAGACACACAACAGGAAGAGGAGAGATTGGGGTACACATGTGACAAGATTGGTGGAGCCTAGATTCAGGATGGCGGCTTAATTTTGGATTTTAAGGAGCCAGTTTGATCTGGTCTCTGGATCTCCATAGGAACCATTATCAGTAGGGTGTAGGCCCCAAGCTAATGGTAGCAAGCCTCAGAGAGAAGTAGTCCATTGTCCCCAGCAGCAGGGAGCAGCCCCCACCCCCCCTTCTGGGTTGAGGCAGCAGTCTGGCAGCTGATTGCCTCAAGGGGGGAAGTAACTTTTACCATTAGCTGCAAGCAGTGTCCTAAGTCTAACATAAATTTTGGGGGAGACGAGTTGGGAGAAATCTTTCTGTTTCCCACAGTTAGATTATTTACTGTGTCAGGGTCACAATTACTCAGATTACTCCAGCACGGAGTTGTGGATAAAAACAGCAACTCAAGAAGCTTCTCGAAGTTGTGTATGTCTGTGTCAAAGAGAAAGGAACATGGGCTGGAGTTTCTCCTGAGTGAATACTAGGTAAATGGGGAGGGTCCAGGGTGTTGGGGTGCTAATCAATAGGAGCCCAGCCCCAGAGCCTGTGCGTGCACAGGTGAGGACAGTGCGTGGCAGGATGAAGTTTGGACTCCCAGTAAGTCGTCAACTTTGTGACAGACCTTTCAGTGAGGAAGCCGAGCGGACCTCGGGC
>NW_022103920.1:475585-477119 GCF_000313985.2 Echinops telfairi | reverse complement strand
ATGGGCTGGAGTTTCTCCTGAGTGAATACTAGGTAAATGGGGAGGGTCCAGGGTGTTGGGGTGCTAATCAATAGGAGCCCAGCCCCAGAGCCTGTGCGTGCACAGGTGAGGACAGTGCGTGGCAGGATGAAGTTTGGACTCCCAGTAAGTCGTCAACTTTGTGACAGACCTTTCAGTGAGGAAGCCGAGCGGACCTCGGGCTAGTGGGGTCTGGGGCAGACATGGGTTTCTGGCGAACAGCTGGGCAGCTTCCTGGCAGCCACTGCCTCTGCCAAGGCTCCTTTCTAAACCCCAAGCCTTCCCAGTTCAGGCTCCTCTGACCTTTCTGTCAGGGTGGGAGACCTGAGTTCTAACCCCAGCTCTGCTACTCCCTCTCGGCCTGGCTGAAAAGGCTGAAGTGAGGCCCCACCATGATCCCAGATCCCACGAGTTCCACTCTGCCCCCTGAACGTGATGGCCTTGGTGTGAGCAGGTCTTGGTGTTCAGCAGAGCACCACCCCGAGACTGCCTTTGTTTGTGACAACAGAGTCCCTATTGTCAGCACACGACATCCTATCATGGATCAAGCAGGAGGAGCAGCCGTTCCCCTGGGGCCCACGAGACTCTGTGGATGGGGAGCTGGGCTTAGACGCTGGTCCTGGTGAGTGATGCCCCCTGGGGGTCCTGGGTGTTAGAGAATGAATAGCTGAGAGTAAAATCAGCCAATCACATGCTGCAGAATTCTATACGTAGTACTTGTTGCTAATGATTAAGCTAAGTGTGGTTTCTTATTCATATGATACCTGTATACCTGTATTCTACTGTCTTCTTGGTTTCTGATGAGAAATCAGCTGTTAATCTTATGAGAATTCCATGTACATGAGGAGTCACTTTTCTCTTGCTACTTTAAAGGTTCTCCCTCTGAGTTTGTTGACAGTTTGGTTATAATGCATGTCAGAGTAGATATATTTGATTTTGCTCTACTTGGAGTTCATTGAGTCCTTGGATATGTAGATTCATATATTTTGTCAAATTTGGGAGTGTTTTAAATCATTTTATTGGGGGCTCATACAACTCTTATCATAATCCACCCACCCATCCATCGTGTCAGGCACTTTTGTACATTTGTTTCCCCTCATCATTCTCAAAACATTTGTTTTCTACTTCCCTTGTTATCAGCTCATTTTTCCCCTCCCTCCCCGCTCCCCCATTGACCCTTGATAATTTATAAATTATTATTTTGTCATATATTACACCATCTGATGTCTCCCTTCACCCACTTTTCTGTTGTCCATCCCCCAGGACGGAGGTTATATGTAGATCCTTGTAACAGGTTGCCCCTTTCTCCCTCACCTTCCCCACCCTCCCGAAATTCGGGAGTTTTCAGCCACTATAGCATCAAGTACACTTCCTGCTCTCTTCTCTTCTTCCTGGATCTCATCGCATTCTGTTGGTCCACTTGGCTGTGTCTCTGAAGCCCCTTAGGCTATGTTCACTTTTCTTTTTTTTTTAATCTCTTTACATTTTTTTTTTCTTTTTTAACATTTTATTAGGG
>NW_022103920.1:469628-471031 GCF_000313985.2 Echinops telfairi | reverse complement strand
CCCCCATTCTCTATGGTAAGATTTTTTGTTCTGATGATGCCTGATCCCTTCGACACCTTGTGATCGCACAGGCTGGTGTGCTTCTTCTGTGTAAAGCTCCTTGCTTTGGTTCTTTAGCTAGTCACCTGAAAGGTGTGGCTGGGGAGAGTGATCTGTGAGCAGCTCTGCTCTGCTCCCTCGGACACCAGGGACCAGGCCCCGCACTAGCACTCGGACTGAGCCACCGCCTTCAAGCTGACCTCTGCACCAGGGAGGGGGTGGGGCATAGGCAAACAAAAAAGTCACCAACTTTCCTACTATTTCTAACTTGCCCTTTCCGTGAGCCAGCATTCACTAGGTGGCCCCAGACCTTTGGCTGGTTCCTAGAGCTCTGGTCACATTTGTGCTTTGTTGTTGTTTCCATGATTTCTGTGAAAGACAGGAGCATAGAGCTGACCTCACCGTTGCCTGGTCAGTTTTGAGTGGCATAGAGAATAACAGGCCATCCCTTTAGGAGAAGAGCGTCTCAGTAGAAGCATGCTGGAGTTGGCTGAGAAGGGATGTCGGGAGAGGAAGGGGCGCCGGCAGGGTCGGGTTGGAGCACAGTGAGGGATAGGGGTCTAATCAGTCTAGCAGCAGCCCCTCAGTGGGGGCATGGCTCCTCCTGGAGATGGGATGAGGGTGAAGGAAACCCAGAGGGACTGCTGGGGGATTAAGACGACTCCTCAAGACGTCCAGGAGACCCAATGGTTCTGGGTCAGAGGTCCAATCTCTGGGCCTGAGACCACTGTTCTCTCTTATCCTGGGCTGGGATGCTACCCTAACTGACTAAGACCCAGGGGTAGGGATAGGATCAGTTGTTTCTTAAGGAACCACATTGGCCATCAGTGTCCACACAGGGCACAGGACTCATGGCCCCATGCCCTCTGAGGCCAGAGCAGTCGGGCTCCGGGTGGGGTACTGGGGACAGGCTCATTGGCTTCCTAAATTACCCATCAGATGCTATTTGCTAGTGGGTGCAGGAGTGCAAATCTGGGGAGGGCAGAGGGGGTGTGTGTGTCCCCAACTCAGGACCCCATTCCCATAGGCAAATGGACAGACATTCTGGCAATTTCCCTCTCCGGTGGCGGCCTCCTTAGATCAGACAGCACGGCTGGCCCATTGGACTAGAGTGGCACATAGTTATTCCTGCCCAAGGCTTGGGAGCCCTGGCCCTAAGCGGTCACTTCCTTGGAGTAGTCCCGCCCCCACTCCTCGGTCCTTTCTTCGTGCCGTCCACCTGGCCAGCTTCCATCGCGGGCCAGAGAGCCCGAGGGCCACGAGGAACCGGGCGAATCGTGCCGCTGTTGTCCCCAGTGTTTTGTGGAGACACAGATTCAGGTAGCTAGTGACTCCCAAACCAGAAAGGGATCCCAGCCTCGCCT
>NW_022103920.1:465917-468680 GCF_000313985.2 Echinops telfairi | reverse complement strand
CTTACGCAGGGAAGAAACGCGGCCTGCGGAGCGAGCGAGCCAGCCTTCCCGTGACAACACTGCCTCGCGTTCGAACAGCGCTTTATACTTTTTTAAACGTGTTTTCTATCCGTTACCCACGCCCCTCGCTGCCTGTCGGTTGAGACAGGCGGGCTCGTGGGGCACCCCTGACTCGGTGCCACCCAAGTTTCACAGCCACTCAAGGTCCCCGCGCAGTGCTGCACCCACACTGCCTACCTCGGTGTCTGGGACCTGGCTGGCCTAGCTCCTTCTCCGGAGCAACGGGCCAGCCTGCAGGGCTGCGGTCACTCGACGCTCGGAGGCGTGGAGACACTTTCCCAACCAAGTTGCCGCCAGCCTTCTTCTGTGCTCAACTGCAATCGGGGGCCTGGCCCGGCGGCAGCCATGCCCTCTCAGACCTCGTCCCGATGGTCATCGGGCTCCCCAGGACTGCAGCAGGGAGGGCGAGCGGCCATCGAGGGTGGGCTCAGCCTGGAGAGCCAGGCCAGGGGTGCTAGAGGACCGCCCATTGGTGCTATCTGCTAGTTGAGCTGGTGGACTTGGACACAGACCCTAATATGCCCCACGCCCCACTCCAGACCCTGTCGGTGCTTTGGGAAGTGCCCCAAGGACTCCCATGGGGTGTGTTGGCTCTCATGGTCCATAGTCTCTGTCTCTGTGTCCTGCATGGCCAGGCCCTGCGGTGGGGTGGGGGGCATGCCCCGGAACCCTGTTTGTGTCAAGAATGACTTTCCCTGCTCCTCCCCCAAATCCCGCTTCTTTCCAGGCCAGGGGCCGGGTGGGCGGCAGCTCTTGACTCTGCCTTGGCCCTCTCGCGGACCCCCCTCACTCCCCCTTGCTGCACTGCTTGGTCCTACCCTTTCCTGCCATGCCAAGGGAATCCCCGAGACTCAATAAACGGTATCCAGATCGCAGAGCATGGGTTCAGCGGCTCCAAATTGGCCCTGCAGGGGTGACTCCTCATAAACTGGGATTTTTTTTGGGGGGGGTGAGGGTGGGTAGGGGTGCGGTGGCAACTCCATTCTGTGTCTAAAAGGAGGCAAATCTTAAGACAACTTGAGCACATAAACAGACAAGAGAGGGGCCCCTAGTACAGCACTTTGGGAAGAAGGGCCTTTTCCAAGCATTTACACAAAGTCAGTATTTTCATAGTCTCATGCTTGCTGCCCTCCATCAATACTGACTCATCATCTAGATCTGGAAAATAAGCCACACTAAATTATGCTGGCTGCTGAGAGCGGATGAAAAGGGGGAAGCTGCCATAGAGGCCTGACTTTAAAGTTAAGTGCTCAGATCCAGCCTGTATTTACCCTCAAGGAGCTGGTTCCCCAAGGGCTTTTGTGACTGAGCTAATGAGGTCTTGGTCTCTCAGCTCCCACACATCCCAAAGAGTCTAGCATTTACTGTGACCACAGAGCTGGCCTGAGGTGGGGACCTTCAGAATGCCAACCTCTACCCACTCCCAGACAGTAGGAACTTCAGCATAGACCCCGAAGACCAACTACTATGGTAAGGTAGAACCAGGAGTCTCATTTTCCTTTTGGAAACACAACTTATTCAGAAGTTTCATACATGCAGGTGGTAAAAATTCACAGAGTAAATCAAAGACTTTCCTACCAGACTTCTGAAAAGGATCCACTAAGTCCTCCCAGAACTATGTTCAGCTTCCCAGCCGGTTGCTTCTCATGGTCCACGTTCTTCTCTGCCCCTGCCCAGGTGCAGGGTTCCAAGGAGGATATCGGATTGCAGAGCACTGTGCCCACACTGGCCTGATTCCTAGAAGTGAGGTGGGCTCTGTGAGGCTGGTGTTCAGAGGGAGAGGGGAACTTGAGTGTGGCCCCTCTGGCAGCCACATGGGACCACAGGGCCTCAGCCCCGTCCTTGACCGTTGGGCATCTGTATCAATGTACAGAAAAGGGAAGGGCGAGGAATGGTAGGGACAAAGCCATCCCACAGCAAGAGCCTGCTTTTGTCCAACAAAGAAGGACTGGCCCAAGTCCTAGTCCTCTGGGAGGCTGAGGTACAAGAGGGGAAATCTTGAGAACAAACTGTCCTCTTGAAACCAAATGGCTGAGTGAGAACACTCGGTCTCTCTAGGGGGCCCACCAGCATAGCAGACTGGATACCCTTGGGAAACGCTGCTTCTGGGCCCATTTTGTGGCATAAATCTGCTTTTTGGCATTTACCCCCTGTCTAGACAGGATAGGCACTGTAAGGGTCCAAGAGATCGGAGCTGAGGGATGCCATCACTAGGGCTGCCATAACATGACACTATAAGCACAGAGCATTCGCATCAGCCACACAATTCAGAAGGTTGGCAGGGCCATGCTCTGTCCACTTAAGGTGTGGACAGGAAAGTTGGCTCTGGGGAGGTCAAATTGGAACTGAGCCTTACATGCGAAGAAGGAAGCATTCATGGGCAACTGTGCTTCCTGATGCTGCTGGCCACGGAGGGAACGCCTCCCGCCCGTCTTCATGGAGACACTGCTTTACAGCAGACAGGTGTGCTCGTGCAGCCACATGTTCTTTTTCTTAATCATTGTATTGGGGCTTATACAACTCTTATCACAATCCACACATGTATCAATTGTGTAAAGCACACTTATACATTCGCTGCCCTCATCATTCTCAAAACTTGCTTTCCGTTTGGGCTCCTGGAATCAGCTCCTCATTTTCCTACTCCCCCCTCCCTCATGAACCCTTGATAATTTATAAATTATTATTTTATCTTATCTTACACTG
>NW_022103920.1:452968-464847 GCF_000313985.2 Echinops telfairi | reverse complement strand
CCTCCTACTCCTTTCCTCTATTTCCTTACGCTTTCCTCCTGTCCCACTACCATGTTCAGCCTTCATTCTGGTTTCAGTAATTCCTCTCAGTTACATTGCCCTTGGTCACTCCCTACCAGTCCTCTCATACCTTCCCTGCCACTGGTTTTGAACCACTAGTTCCTTTGTCCCTGGGTTGGCCAACACCTCCTCCCTTCCCCCACCTCCCACACTCTCATGTCCCTCCAGACCGTTGGGCCCGTTATTTTCTTCTCACATTGTTTATCCAGCCTCTTATCTAGATTGACCTGCAGAGATATTAATATGTGCATACAATTGCGGATGGCTTCGAGAGCACCAAACAAAGTGGCACATAAGAACATGCAGCCACATTTTCTAAACAAAGTTACCCAACACTGTCTCAGGGAGTACCAGAACTGGGTTAATTGTCTGAAACCAGGGCACATGAGTACCTTCAGCAGCAGGCTACAGTGAGTTGGCCTGGGCCCCTGGCCCCAAAGGTGTACCTAGGGTGTGCCACCGTATGGCATGTGCTCTGGGGGTGGGGGTGGGGAAGGACGCCAAATGTGTGAGATCACTAAGCAAGCTTCGAATTGATAGGAACCCAATTGGTTCTATACACTTTCACCAAAACTCCAATAAAATATGACTTTAAAAAAAACCCAAACTAATTGCCATTAGCGCCATTTTCACAGACACGCCTCTGCCTGACCCACAATGCTCCTATGGGAAAGTGGTTTCTCATTTCTCGAAAAAGTCAGGAAACGTGCACTTTTGGAATAATCTGACCACTTGCCATTTGAGACCACAACTCTTTTCCGCAACTAGATTGTATGTTCTTCTCTAGAACAGAGTTTGTACAACTTTCAGTCTCTTGGCGCACCTCGCGGAGCGGACACGTGGACGCACAGCCTTCAAAGGCCCATGGCCCCTCTCCTGATCCTCAGCGTGGGGAGTCCGAGTGCAGTGCACCCTCCGGCCACAGGGGGCGCGCGCGGCGGAGCCGGGCGGCCGGAGCCCATCTTGGCCCGAGCCCCGCCCGTTCCCAGCAGGTCCCGCGCGCCTCCCAGCATGCACCTGGGTCAACACAGCGGCGGCGGAGGCGGCGGCGGCTTCCAGCGGGGTCCCGGCGGTTACCATGGCGGAGGCGGCGCCGGCGCGGGTAAGAGGCGCCTTCGGGCCGGCCCGGGTGCCGGCTCCGCGCCCCGCACTCTGGGGTCCTGGTCTCAGGCTCCCGCTGTCCGACGACCTCCTGCTTCATCCGCGTCCTGCGGAGAAGCGTCTTCCGAGGTCGCTCGGCCCCGAGCCCGTTGCTCCGGTGGGAGAGCCGGGCCCCCGTCCCTGCCTTCGGGGACCGCAGACGGACGTCCGCTTCTCTCGACGGCCAACTTGTCTCGGCCGCACTTGGGCAGAGGCACAGGTGTCCCATTGCGTGAACTTGCCGGTTGTTTGTAAAGCTGCCGGGGTTACGACTCTCAGCTGGCCACGCCCAAGTCCGGTGGCTTTTGCCACCCCCACCCCCTCGACTGACCGAGTTCGGCTAGTCGCTAGATAGCGCTGAGGCGCTTCCCAGCTCCGACGCACTCATACCCTTCCTAAGTAACGGTTAACTTACGAAGACACCGTGATTTTTCTCTGGGAAAGGCAGGTACAATTTAGTGGGTTTTAAATGCAACACTTTTCCCCTTCAGGAGCACTTTCAAAATCATGTCAGAACTTTGCGAGAATTCAGAGCCGAGGTAATCTTGGCGTGTCATTGACTAGAAGAGAGTGCAGTTTTTGATTCTTGTAGGAAATGGGTGAGAAGTATGAGGGCAAGGGGCAGCGTTTATAGAACACCGTGATTTTAGCGAGGTTGAATTAGGGAGACAGGACAGGAGTGTTTACAGCACTGGCCTCGTGTGAACCCGTTAAGCTCAGCTGGTTCAGAGACCTGACTTTTACTCACAAATGAGTACTAAAGAGAGGGTAGGAAGAGAGGTTACCAACGTACGCAGATTGTTCGTGACTGATTTTCGCACAGTCGCCAACATGTAACATAGCTTGCACTGCCTTTGTCAAGGGAAAGCCATAAAGACTCACCCCACATCCCAAACCTTGCTTTCCATACCTAGTTGTCCATCTCTTAAGTTGAAGATTCTGTAGTTCTCATTTGATAGTGTGGACCAACTAAAAATGTTGGTTCTAACACAAATATGTAAATTATTTAAAAAGGTACATGAGTAAAAAATACTTGGAATCCAACAATGAAGAGGGAACACTTAAGAGAGAAGCATAGTTGTGCAGCCAGATTTGAGGGCATTTGGTGGAGCATTGTTTCCAGGCGTCCTCAATCTAGGACCCGCGGGTGTGGCACGCCTGGTGTGTCACGCTGAGGACATTTATCCGCCCCGCCAGGTGTTTTTGCCCCGTTCTTTTTTTACTTCAAAATAAGATGTATGCAGTGTACATAGGAATTTGTTCATAGTTTTTTAAAAATTTTTTTATTTTTAGTGGGTAAGATCTGGAGCTCTTTATTTATTTGACTGGTCCACAGGTCCCTACAGGGCCACTTCGGTGGCCACTTCCCCCTCCCCTTGTCCTCTGGCTGTGGCCGCCTCCCTCTTTTCCCGTTGCTGCTTCTGCTTCAGCAGCCTCCGCTCCCGCTCAAACTCCTTCATGCGGCTCACATAGTCGTGCTCGCAGTAGTCGCAGGCGTGCTGCTCGTGCTTGCAGCCCAGGATGTTGGGGAAGCTGTCGCGCTTACACTTGAGCAGTCGTAGGAGGTGGTGGGCGCAGTAGTCCCGCTGGTGCAGCATCAGCTGCGCGTTGGTCATCTGCTGCTGCGTGGTCACCTTGTCGCGCACCTTGGGCCCGGGGAAGCCGGAGTCGGGCCGGAAGGTGGGCATCTGCAGGGGGTCAGGCTCCACCGAGGCTTCGCCCAGGTACCACTGGACCAGGTGGGCCCCCATGGTCACTCATAGTTTTTTTTTTAAACTATAGTCCGGCATGCCAACGGGTCTGAGGGACGGTGAACTGGCCCCCTGTTTAAAAAGTTTGAGGACCCCTGGTTTATGCCCTGAAGGAACCTGGAACATAGTAGCCAAAACTCGGATTCAAAGATGTAGTTCCTACCCCAACACCATCAAATGGAAACTTCAGAGGAAAGCCTTCTATGTAAGGGTGAAATGAAAAGCTCTTCTTCTGAGGTGATTGCAAAGAGAGTAGTGCCGGACTTTGGTGTTAAGAGATGCAGGGCAGATGGTGGGGTCCCCTTTGATAATTCATGGTGACTCATACAGTTTTGTAACCTTAAATCAAGAAACCTCAAGTCAAGAATTTAAGGTAGAAAGAAACATGAAGTTTCTCCAGAGGAATCAACATTTAACAACATTCAAATAATTCTTGGGAAGTTCTGATGCACATGAGTCCACAATTAAAAGTTACTAAAGAAGCAAGGAAACATCAGTGAAAAGAATGGTTGATAAACTTACACCTTCAAAAATGCCAAGTGTTAGAATTACCAGTCAGAATATGAAATAAGTATGTTTAGTACATTTAAAGGTTAAAAGAAAGCATAGGAAATATGAATAAAGGCCAAGAGACTGCGATTTAACATTATTACATATTAGAACAACAATCTAGAACTTCTTGGGTTGAAAAACATCATTAATTAACCAATAGAAAGCTTTATTTAACAGTAGAATGCTGTAGAGATAGCTTGATGGTGGAGTGGAAGATAGAGTGAAAAGAAAAAAATGGAAAACATGAAGAGAAAGGGAAGGTAGAATGAGAAAGTCTTAACACTTTAATCAGAATTCACATACTTGTGTGTGCACACACATGCACACATGCAGAATGCACTGGGAGCCATATTTGAGAAACCATAAAGTCAAAATATCAGTACATAGAATGAAGGCTAGTGGATCACAGTCAGATTATATAAAAATAAATCACTTAGATGCATAATATTGAATGTACAAAATGGAAAGCAGAAATCATTCAAAAGCAACCAGACTGAAAAGATGTAACCTTCACATGAACCACAATATGTGTGACTAAGGGCAGACAATCAGTCATGGTGGAAGACAAGACAGCAGTAGTATCAGCAGTAAGCCGAAGGGTAATTTTTGTGATCCCAGATTTTATCCACCTCAAGATGCTTTTTAAAACGACTAGTATGCTTTTTATTTTTAAAATCATTTTATTGGGGGCTCATACAGCTCTTATAAAAATCCATACATAAAACCATTGTGTCAAGCACATTTGTATATATGTTGCCATCATTTTTTTCCTACTTGAGCCCTTGGTATCAGCTCCTCCTTTTTATCCCTCCCCCACCTTCCTTCATGAACCCTTAATAATTTATAAATTATTATTTTTTCATGTTTTACACTGACCCATGTCTCCCTTCACCCACTTTTCTGTTGTCCATCCCCCGGGGTGGGGGGTGTTATATGTACATCATTGTTACCGGTTCCCCCATTTTTCCCCCACCTGCCCTTTATCCTCCTGCCTTACCCTCCTGGTATTGGTACTCTCATTATTGGTTCTGAGAGGTTTATCTGTCCGGGATTCCCTGTGTTTCCAGCTCTTATCTGTACTGGTGTATGTGCTCTGGTCTAGTCAGATTTGTAAGGTATAATTGGGGTCATGAGATTCGGGGTCGGAGGAGGAAGCATTAAAGAACTAGAGGAAAGTTGTATGTTTCATAGGTGCTACAATGCACCTTGACTGATTCGTCTCTTCATGACTTTTCTGTAAGGGGATGTCCAACTGTCTACAGATGGGCTTTGGGTGTCCATTCTGCGCCCCCCAACCCCATTGGTATGATTTTTTGTTCTGGGTCTTTGAAGCCTGATACCTGATCCCTTGGACACCTCATGATTACACACACTGGTGTGGTATACTTTTTAGATATAACCAAATGCCTTGTGGAATTTAATTTCTGGATTTGAAGGATTAGGGCCATTATCTTGTGGGACATTTCAGTCATTTGGCATAATATAGTTCATAAAGTTACATTCTACACTCTAGTTTGATGAGGAGTCTCATCTGAGATATTAGGTTTTGTGAACAGCCATCTAAGATACTTGTCCAGCACAATAGGGAAAGAAACACAAAAAAGGAGTTTCCAGGACAAATCAGTTGTCTACACAAGCCACTGTGTCTATCCTGAGACCAGAAGCGCTAGCTGGTGCCTGGCTACCACTGTTGTTAGGTGCTCTCCAGTTGGTTCCAAATCCACAGTGAGCCTAAGTACAACAGAAGGAAACTGCTCAGTCCTGCACGTCCTCACAGGTGTTAAGCTTGAGCCCACTGTGCCAGTTCATCTTGTCCAGGGCTTCCACCATTCACCATTTATAATCTAGCCCGCAGTAGATGCATTGAATGAGAGACAAGTATGGCCTAGAACCTTAGATTCCTAAGCCCAGACCTACTGAACTGGTTGATACTGACCAACCCTTCTGGTCACCTTGCAGCTAAGTAGGAAATTGAAAAGAAACCAAAAAAACCCTACCTGTAAGCACCAAGCTGCTGTAAAAAATCATCCAGATGATACCAAATGGTCAACAATTAATAGAAACAAAGGTGAGCATGTAAGGGGTAAGGAGACAAGGATAATGAAAATGGAAAACCATGGGGAAAACATGAGCATGTTCATGCTTTAAGGAGGTAACCAACACCACTGAAATGGTTGCTCCAGAAATAGTCAACGGAATCCTACATCATAGTGTAAATCTTCATAAAGACACATGCAGTGCTTTCCTACAAGGTAAGATGATGACATTTTAGATCAATGAACATGGACAGTTTGCTACTAACATACTCTCTAGAGAATCTTTTGAAGAAACTACTTAAGGTAAAAGGAACATCATCCCAAATGAAAGGCCTGAAAAAGTAAGAAAATAAGACAATACATGATAATGGGTAAATCTCAACACACATGGACTGAATGAAATAGTAATATGGGATGGAAGGCAAAGGCATAATTGAAATATGTGATACCACTGATGTAAATGTCAGGAGGAAATGATTAGAAAGTGTTTCTAAGGTCCTCATGTTTGAGTAAAATAAGAACATTAGAATTAATAAGTATGCTATAATTTCTAGGATAATTGCTGAAACTTGAGAATTCAGCTGTACAATAACTTCCAAATCAGATGGGAGGAATAATAGAATAAGAAAAAAATATATACAAAAGAGTAAAAGAGAGATGGGAAACATAGCAAAAAACATCAATACAGATTAATTACGATAAATTAAATGGACTACATATTCAAGTTGAAAGGCAAAGATTATTAGAATGGAGGAAACATACAGCTGTGTGGTTTATAAGAATAAATGAATAAATGACAAGCTAAAGATTGAGAAAAGGTGGTCTCCGAAAGACTATGAACTCAGAAGTGAGTTGGCTTTCCAAGATCCATAGAGCGGCAGCAGACTGATCAGGCATTTCTGAACTCGTGGTCCTGCTTGCATTAGTACTCCAGACTGCTGCTGTGGTTGTCTCCTCCTTTGTTTATTCACCATCAGCATTTCTACTTCCATATGTTATTCGTTATTCAGAACCTGTTTTATTTGGGGGTTATTTTGCTATTTCGCATCTTTTTACAAATACTTTCCATTAGTTTTTGCACGTAGGCATATTTTATGATAGCTAATATTTAAACTATTCCTCTATTGAAGATTAGACACTCATCCTAAATCTGATGTGTTAAGATACAATGTACACAGAGGAAAATTTGCTCTTCACAAAATAGTTCAGTGAGTTTTGATAAAGATGCAGCTGCCAACATTGCCAAGAGGCAGAATATTTCCATAATCCTAGTGTTCTCTTGTAATCTGTCTCCTCATGCAACAACCGACTTTATAGTTTTGCCTTTTCCAAAATATTATGTAAATGGAACAGTAAGTAGCTTTTTGTGCCTGTTTCTCACGTGGCATAATGCTGGTGGCACTATGGGTTAGGGTAGGCAGTGGGTTGCCAGCACAAGGTCTGTAATTCAAATGCACCAGCCACTCTGCTGGAGGAGAAAGATGTGGCTATTGACTCCTGTTTGCAGTCTCGGAATACCTGTGTAGCATCGCTGTGGGGTGGAATCAGCTTGATGGCGGGTTATTTGGTGGCATGCTTTAGGTTAAGATTCATCCATGGTCCCCTTAACAGCAGTCTGGTGACTCATTCGTTAGGTGCTTGCCTGTTAAGTGGTTTGAACCCACCAGCTGCTGTGTAGGAGAGAGATGTGGCATTGGCTTCTGTGGAGATTCTGGCCTTGGGAACTCTTTGGGGCAGTCTGGTCTGTCCCCATAGGGCTGCTGCACTTCCGTATTGACTCAGTGCACACTGTACTTCTCTGCTGGGCTTGATAATGTGTTGCAGTGGCCACATGAGTTCACAGATCATACCTATACTCATGTGGCTTCTTAGTAATTAACAGGTTACAATTCGGGATTGGGAATGTCTCAGGTTACACTTCTTTGGTCAGGACAGTCTCCTTTGTGTCCACAGACAATTCTCTCCTTTTTCTCTTGGCCCTTGGCTCAGCTTCTGCCCTGCTTGGACAAATGTGAAAAGCTCTTTTAGCTCTGCCAATTAGTGCCCAGGGGCACCCTATTCTGCCAGTGAACAATCTTCTCCCTGGAGATGCTCAACTCTCTCCTTTCCTGGATCAACACACCCACTGTAACTGCCTTGTTCTTTGGCCCGGGAAGTCTACTGTCTTGCCTCAGTCTTTTGGTTCTACTGCCACCATTTTTCTTCTGCTGCTTCTCTACATCTCCCACCGTCTCCAGTGTTACAGTTCGCTCTGTCTCCTGGGTCCAAGGAATTCTCAGTACAGGGACCAAAGGACACGTTCTGCTCCTGTCTCATCTTCTTGGTAGTGGTCAGGTCTCCTCTGCCTGACTAGGATGTTTCAGTCTAAGCCTAGTATCTGACAAAAGTGACCAGGCCCCTTAGTAGAATTCCAGACTACCCTATTTTTATTGCCACATTGCTTCAGTGCTGCCCTTCACCTTATTTACATTATTAGCAAGCCATTCCGTTCCTTTGGTGGTCCATAATCACCTCATTTTCATAGGCCCGCAGAGTCATTTGGTGCAAGTTACAATACCATGGTGATGTGATCCACTCATTGCAAGCCACCCCTGGCTTTTTTTCTCCCTGTCATAGAGTTGAAGCCAATTCATAGTGGTCCTCTAGGACATGTTGGAATTGCCCTGTGAGTTTCTGAGACTGTATTATACCTGTATTTCTGTTTTATATCTAGAGAATGTATTATACCTGTATTTATGTTTTATACCTAAGAGTATAAAACTTCCCTCCCAACCACTTAACCAGTAAAACAATCATTAACGACTAGTCCTTCAGTAGGACAAAGTCCTAGGGGTGAGGTTGCTCAGGTACCAGCCGTTCAGGTCTGCTGCAGGTATCCATCTGATCGGATCAGGTTCTCCAAACATCATCTCAGCTTCAGATGAGGATAAAGATAACAGATAAGGATCTGTTTGTTGTCTGGTAGTAAACTTTACCTGAGAGAAGATTTTCCCTTTCTCTGAGCTTCACCAGACAGCAGCATAACAAAACCTTTAAATGATCTTGATCGGCCACTGTACTCTCTACTTTCACAGTTGCGGCTTTTACAATGACTGAGTTTTACTAATCACAAAGTACTGTCATTGTTAGCTCTGTTCACAATCACGTTTCACAGTGGAATCATACAGTCCTATCAACACCTTCTCCCACCTTCTCTTCCACAGGAAGAGAGGAGAGTACTCAGTGCGGATCCTCCCTTGACCATTCTCATTTTGAGTGTAAACACACCATGTAGTGTGTAAGCCAGACACGTCATGCCTGTATCTCATGCCATTTTAGGTAGCCAGTGTTTAAATTGCCCATCTCTGTCAAAGAAGGGCTCTTGAGAAGAGCATGCTCTTTTCTTCTAGTTAGAACTCTGAGCATCTGCAGAGGTAAGCAAAGTCCAGTCCAGATCCGGCCATCAGATGGCAGCAATCTACAGCAGGCACCAAACTTGTTTCTCTTCTTTGGTAGGGTTCTGGTCAACTGGGTTACTCCTGTCTTTTGAGCCAGTCCTTTTCATCTGTAGCCCCAGTGGACTAGCCCAGTGGGTGTCAGTGGCAAACAATGTAGCCATCTCTCCCACTTGAACACATCAAGTGGACCCAAGTGGTCACCGTAAGTTAGCATATGAGGCTTTCTACTCGGTGGCTGTCTGTAACTTGCAGTCCTAGATGGAAGTTCTTCTGAGGCCCCTGACTTTTTCCTGTCTCAGTGCACTCAGAGGTCAGCCACTTGCTTGAAATTAAAAAAATAAAACAAACTAAACCTTGCAAGTCCTTCCGTCAAATGCAAATCTCTTGTTTTCTCAGCAGTTTTGAGTAGGTTCTTTCAAATTAGGATTTCCTAACTGAAAGATTCTGGGAAAGATACATAGAACTGTTTCATTCAAACCTGCAACCTGTGTTTCTCTTTCCCCACTTAGCCATTCATGTATTGGCTGACGGCAGAGGTATGTGTTTTGCTATCTTTAATTACCAGTGTTCATTTCCATCATACTTTTGTTTGTTTTTTTAAAATAATACATTCAATTGTTTCCAACCAGGAGAAACATTTAATATTCACAGTACATTTAAATAACCCTTTTAAAGCATTCTAATGTCATTTCTCCACAACTCGACTCCATGTGGCCTCAGGCCTCTGGCTAGGTGGAGCCTGGGGGAGTCAGTCTGTCAGTTGTTTGCTCCAAGACACCCCAGATGTGGCTGTTCTCCCTGCAGCTGCAGCACACCTTCTCACCTTCCTCACAGGTGCATCATCTTCCCTGCCCTCGCCCCTTCATTCTTTTGTGAGGTCCATGTTTCTGTGTGTCTGGAATCATTGTAACAAATCCCACTTGGATGCAGATTGTAAGTATGTGCTGCGGCAGCATCAGACCACCTCATCTAACTTCCATGGTGAGAGGAGGAGCTGCAGCAGCTCTGATGCCCACGGTTTTCAGCATGGGGCCGCCCACCACCACTTGTGTGGCCCTGGGGCCCTGCCAGGGAACGTTGTCTCCACTGTGGGGTGCCATGGAAAGAAAGGCTTACAGCAGGGGGACATCAGTTTTCAAGTCCGGCATGAGTGTGGGCGCAGGTTACATTATCACAGTACAAAATTAGAAGTAGTCCAAATATCAAACATTACTGGCAAAGTATTCATAAAATGATGCTGTGAAAAGCATAATAGAACATTGTATACATCATTTTTGTCAGAATTTTAAAGATGAAAAACATAGGTTTATGAACTAAAGTATTTTTTTATGAATGAGATATTTTTAAAAATAGCTCCATTGATGAAAAATTCACATATCATAGACTCCCATAGTTAAGTAGGTTTTAAAAAGAGTTGTATGTACATCATCACAGTTAGTTCTAGTGCTCCTTATCCCCTTCTGATTTCATTGTTTACTCCCTGATCCTCCTCACCCTCACCAAACCCCATTTCCGATAAACCATTGCATCAGTTATTGTCTCTATCTGTATAGCCACCCCCACTCGTTCTGTGCTTCATAAACTGAGAAACCTTACAGAAACAGCAAAAGACAAAAAATGAAACAGAAAGAAGAAAAAAAGAATAATATGAAGATAAAAAAATAAAGAGAAAAGGCCACCAGTAATATTAAAAAGCCAGAGAAGAAATTTCTATTGTGAAGCAAGCGAGAAATATTTAAGCCTAGAGTAAATTCAGATTGGGTTAAGAGGGTGGTCAACTGATCAACTATATTACACTGTAGTTTGATCCACCTTAATTAAGTTTACAACAATCTGTATTGATTGTCAGAATTTTAAAGATGAAAAACATAGGTTTATGGACTAAAGTATTTTTTTATGAATGAGATATTTTTAAAAATAGCTCCATTGATGTAAAATTCACCACCTCCCCAATTCTTCCCTCCCCCACCTACCCTCCCTCACAAACCCTTGATAAGTTATAGATTATTATTTCCATATCTTACATAGCCCTCTGCTGTCCCTCACCCACTTTTCCATTGTTCGTCCCCCTGGGAGGGGGTTATAAGTTGATCCTTGTGATCGATTCCCCCTTTCTCCTCTTACCCTCCCCTAATCCTCCTGGTGTCTCTACTCATTGTTGGCCCTGAGCATCTTATCTACCCTGGGTTCCCTGTGTTTCGGGCTCTTATCTGTAACAGTGTGCATGCTCTGGTCTAATCCAATTTGTAAGGTAGAATTGAGGTCATGATTGTGGGGGGAAGGAAGCGCCAAAGAACTAGAGGAAAATTGTGTTTTCATTGGTGCTATACTGCACCCTGACTGGTTCATCTCTTCCTTGTAATTCCTTTGTGAGGGGATGTCCAATTGTCTACAGATGGGCATTGGGTCTCCACTCCATGTCACCACCACGCCCATTCACCTTGGGTATGATTTTGTTCTGGGCCTTAGATGCCCGATACCTGATCCCATTGACACCTCATGATCCCATAGGCTGGTGTGCCTCTTCCATGTGGACTTTGTTGCTTCTCAGCTAGATGGCTGCTTGTTTACCTTCAAGCCTTTAAGACCTCAGATGCTATCTCTTTATAGCTGGGCACTGTCAGCTTTCTTCATCACATTTGCTTATGCACCCATTTTGTCTTCAGCAATTGTGTCAGGAAGGTGAGCCTCAAGTGTTCTTGTGTTAAGGGAGTATTTGAGTTGAGGCCCAATGTCCATCTGCAACCTTAATTTTTTTTAATCGTTTTATTAGGGGCTCATACAACTCTTATCACAATCCATACACACATCAATTGTGTAAAGTGCATTTGTGCAGTCATTGCCCTCATCATTCTCAAAACATTTCCTCTCCACTTAAGCCCCTGGCATTAGGTCCTCATTTT
>NW_022103920.1:442034-451808 GCF_000313985.2 Echinops telfairi | reverse complement strand
TGAGCTAGATGGCCGCTTGTTTACCTTCAAGCTTTTAAGACCCCAGACGCTATATCTTTTGATAGCCGGGCACCATCAGCTTTCTTCACCAGCCTTAATTCTTAACATATAGATATGAGTACATAGTTCTGTTCCCCTCTCTTTATATATATATACACATACATACATACATACATATATATATACACACACATACATATATATATATATATTTACATATGCACATGCCTGTATTTAGGCCTATATAAATGTCCTTTGCCTCTTGGCTCTTTCCTCTATTTCCTTTTACTTTCCTCTTGTCCCACCATCGTGTTTGGCCTTCATTCAGGTTTAGTAATTCCTCGCTGCTACATTGCCCTTGATTAAGCCCGACTAGGCATCCTGTGCCCTTCTCTCCCATTGATTTTAGTTCACTTGTTGTTCCCTTGTCCCTGGGTTGGTTCCCCCCACCCCCTTTCCTTTCCTTTCTCCCACCTCCCCTTTTCCCTTATCTCCCTGGAACCATTGGTCCCATTCTCTTCATCTCCAAAGTATTTATCTCCCCTATCTTATCTAGATAGACTTACAGATACATTAATAAGTGCAAAAACCAGGCAAAGCCAAATTAAACAACAAAGGAAGTCAAGACCAACAAACCAAAAAAAACAAAAACAAAAAACAACAGAAATAAAAAGAAAGCCACTGACAAAAATGGAAAAGCCTATAAATAGTTCAAGTTCTGTTTGTTGGCCTTTACAAGTGTTTTCCAATTGAGTCCGATGGGCTGCCACACTCGGTCCCCAAAGTCCATTTTTGGTATTCTCTCAGGGATTTCATCACTTTGCTCCCCTTGCTACTCCTGTTGCATGCCCTAGTGTTTCGCCCCGCCGTGAGGGGGTCAGACTATACATTTCCCACACTATGTTTCCATTTTTGTCCCCGCATTGCTATGGTTTAGTGAGGGACGTTGTGTCTCGTGGTGGGGCTGGCCCTATGGTCCTCTCTGTGTGTTGTCTGCTCCGAGCAGGAATTTCGTCCTCGGGGCTTGGTGGGCCAGGATGCCCTCCCCTCCCTCTCCATTATCCCTTTTCGTTTCTCCCTTGTGCTGTAATCAGACAAGCCCCTCTCCCCAAGTTGTAGCCCCAGTGCTGCCCTCTGAAGTGCATTCTTCTGAAGGGGAGGTGGTGTCCACCTAGCTGGGATTGGGGCCATCCCCACATACCTCCCTATTGGTTCCCCGGTACATGCCAGTATGTTATTTCACATCTTGGCGCATTGGGTTGAAGCCTGGTCTCTTTCTCCCTCTCCTGTGGCGATATAAACAATACCCTCCCCTTGGGTGGGTTAGTGTAGGGCCATGTTTGAAGAACTAACTGTTCTTGGATTGGGGAGAGATTTAAGTGGGAGCAGACTTATGGACTAGTTCTTATCTGTGGGTAAGTGCCCTGTGGTGTGGCTGCATGGTGGACTGCGAACCACAAGGTCACGTAGGAGTCGCCTGGATGGCAGTGAGTTTGATTTGTGAGTATCTCCAGATGGCACTGTTTACAACACTG
The DNA here is from genome assembly GCF_000313985.2 of Echinops telfairi. Lineage (NCBI taxonomy): Eukaryota > Metazoa > Chordata > Mammalia > Afrosoricida > Tenrecidae > Echinops > Echinops telfairi. The sequence continues at coordinate 450,273 of NW_022103920.1, read as the reverse complement.
TCACTTCTCCAGAGTCCGCACAATGAATGCATTTAGTTTCAGCAGAAGGATGAAGTGGAATAAAAGGAGGTATTTAAAAGTAATACTTATCAAAAAGGACCCAAAACACCACAACTAGGGATTTGTAGCTTTGAGCACTGCTGACATGTGTCATTTGGTGCTTGGAAATGACCTTGCCAGGCTAATGCTAACTGTCTTCACAGCACAAGAGAAAGCGTCGCTCCATACCTTTAAGCTCGTCTGAACTCCCCCCACCAGCGTCAGACAAAGGCTCCTTTCTGCAGACCACGGAGATCTCGCTCTGGACCCTGGTGGCTGCCATTCAGGCCGTGGAGAAGAAAATGGAATCCCAAGATGCCCGCTTGCTGACCCTGGAGGGGCGCACGGGGACGGCCGAGAGGAAGCTGGCCGACTGCGAGAAGACGGCCGTGGAGCTCGGGAACCAGCTGGAGGGCAAGTGGGCCGTGCTGGGCACGCTGCTGCAGGAGTACGGGCTGCTGCAGCGGCGGCTGGAGAACATGGAGAACCTGCTGCGCAACAGGAACTTCTGGATCCTGCGGCTGCCCCCGGGCAGCAAGGGCGAGGTGCCCAAGGTCAGTGCAGGGGGGGGGCGGGGTGAAGGGGAAGCCAGTAGGGAGACCCGCTCTTTCTGTCCTTTCTCTCAAAGGCTATGGTTTCAGGCATCCAGATCCTTTGAGGATGACAGCGTCTGTCTGTCGGAGCAGGAGTGGGAGAACCTGGAGGACTGGCAGAGGGAGCTTTACAGAAATGTGATGAAGAGCAACTACGAGACCCTGGTCTCTTTGAGTAAGTGTGGCTTCCCCTCACGTGGTGCTTATGTCTTGTGTGTGGCATAAGGAAGTGCCTAGATTCTTGAGTGGCAAGAATCAGGTCAGCCCAAAGCTGGTTTCCCTGAGTTGGAGGTGCAGCTGCAGTCCAGACAAGGCGCCACCGCTCTGGGACCCTCTGCTTCTCTGTTGTGTTCAGTAGTTTGTTGCGATGACCACACAGAATCCATAGACAGCCTACAACTTGAGATCAGGATCAACTTGAAAGTAAAAGGTTCCAGATCCGGAAGCACATGGGCAGGGTCTGGCAGACCTCTCTGAAGCGATGAGCCTGTCCCTCCCTCTGTAATGCAGGGCACCTTCCAGCCAGGCCAGCGCTCATGGTGCTGTCCCCTTGGCCCTAGTGACCGCTATGCTGCTGTCAGGGTCAGTGCATAGCTAGGCCCCCTTCTGGGACTCTTGCCACCAGTTCTCTGCCACCGGGCTGCTTCCAGGCCCTCACTTGACTTTGCCCTTGTTACATCTGTATTTGGAGGTTACTTCCAGGGAGCCCTGGCTCCCGACCACTCTACTCCAAGTTCTTCCAGGTCTCAGTCTCGGGGTCCCTCCTCGCTTCACTCTTGTTGCTCTGAGCACCTCTGGTGTGGCTGCTTCCTTCAGCAAACCCATCATCAGTTGAAGGCACTGCTCTCCCAACAGGACCTTGAACCAATCAGCCCCCTGGGCTGGCCGCACGTCTTTCATTCCTGTTGGGTAGGTTGTCAAGTCATAATCTGTTGCATGAATTGGCCAAGCTCTTGCAGTGTGATGTGACTCAGCCAGCCATTTAGAGAGATGTCAGTCACCTCAAGTCTTAGACACAAGTAAAAACAACCTGGGGTGTTTTTCTCCAAAGAACCAGGCCAAGGCAGTGACTTGTGGCACTGAAGGGGAACACCCCCAGGCATTGTTACCGACAACCACAGCAGGAGGTCAGCAGGGCACTCTCCTCTGGACCACAAAGTCCCCAGCATGGCTCACAGGCATAATCTGTCACATGCCATAGGCCCAGGCCTCTGACCTGCTCTTAGCCAGGAATTGTGTGTGAGCCTGGCATGAGGCTGACAGACAGGCTAAGCGGCCATTTCTCTGCTTTTAGCTGGAATAGTAAGGTAGTAACTGTCACCCCGTGAGTGTGTGGTACATGGAGACGACACCAAGGTCCATGGAAAGAGAGCTTGCAGGGCAGTGCCTGGCGGCTGCGTGCAGTAGGCCCCCTAGGTGGCCCTGGGCACCTGCGTGGTAGGTCGGGGGAGTGCTGGGCGTGCACACAGCAGTGCTGGCAGAGGGCCGGAGGCTGGGCAGGTGGGTGGGAGAGCGTGCACGCAGAGGCAGAGGGTGCTGACTGGCCAGGTCATTGGAACTGACTGTTCTTGTCTAGTTGCGACAAACTGCCAGGGAGCCCGGTGGCACCAAGGCTGAAGCACCCGCCGCTCGTGAGAGGGAGACAGGCCGGTCAGCTGGTGAGCAGTGAGCTTGGTGCGTGTGTTGGTCCTTGCTTTCTGGCACTGACCCTGGTTCTGCTGTTTCCACCCAGAGGTGCTGGGCCCACCTGAGGGAGAGGCAGAGCTGGGTGCAGAGATGCTGGCTGGCTTGGAGGAGGAAGGGCCTGTGGCTGCCCTCCCAGGTGAGTGGCTCCAGACTATGGGGCCCGCCCCCGCCCTCCACGCCCCACCTGTTATGCTTGGAGGCACTGATGGGGCCCTCCCCCTGGCATTTCCTTGTGTTTGGACGCTTCACCATCTCCTGGGGCCTGCGGAGCAGGGCTGTCAGAGCGGTGGGTCCCCAGGGTGATGTGGTCTGGGTGGCAGATGGGAAACTGCATCATTGAGGCCGAGGCTCCATTCCTTGCAAGTGTTCCGCCGTGGTCATTGGTGCATAGTTCTTCCAGAGCAGTCAGTGCTGTCTGGTGTGTGGTGTCCTGCAAGGCCAATGTGTTCACTGGCTGCACCTGAGCCTGATGGATGGCCTTGACCCTGCAGGCCCGGGTGTCTGCTCATCTCTGGTGCCACGGGGGTGGGCTTTGACAGTCTCTTCTGGTCTCTCCCGGCAGCAGATGGGATCGTGATCAAACAGGAGGTCCAGTACCAGCATCAGGGCTTGGAGGGTCTTCCTGGCGCGTTCCTGGGTGCTGATGAAGAGCAGGCCCCCCTGAGCCCTGGGCAGGCAGCCCTCTGGGATGGCCAAGGCAGCTCTGCCTTTGTGGAATTGGACCCTGGGGGCCTGGACCCAGAGGAGCCCTCCCAGGGCGGGGGAGATGCCAGCAGTGGCAGGACTCTGGGTGGTCGCTGCAAGTTGGCATCCTGTTGGCAGGCACCATTGGGTCAGGATGTGCAGCTGCAGAAGGACCCTGCCAGCCCCTACTGGTGTTCGGAGTGCGGGCTCAGCTTCCGCGGCCGGCAGCAGCTGGCTTCGCACCAGCGGACCCATCTGGGCCGGGCATCTCCCCCAACTCAGGAGCCCGAGGAAAGTCTGAGGCCCAGGCCTCGACTCAAGCCCCAGGCCAAAAAGGCTCGGCGGCATCAGTGTGGCCTGTGCCCACAGAGCTTCAGTTGCAAGGTGAGCCTGGCCACCCATCAGCGCTGCCACCGGCAGGAGAGGCCCGGGGCTGCCCCCCCCACCCAGGAGAGGTTCTCGCCCAACAGCCTGGTCGCCCTGCCAGGCCACATCCCGTGGAGGAAGAGCCGGAGCGCCCTCCTCTGCGGTTACTGCGGCAAGAGCTTCAGCCACCCGTCGGACCTGGTGCGGCACCAGCGCATCCACACGGGTGAGCGGCCCTACAGCTGCCCTGAGTGCGACAAGAGCTTCGTGCAGAAGCAGCACCTCCTGCAGCACCAGAAGACCCACCTGCGCAAGCAGGCTGCGCCTGCCCTGGAGCCCGGCAGGCCCAAAGGCCTGCCGTAGGGGGCCACCCACCGCTTGCGGGGCGCGGGGGGCCGAGGCAAAGTGCCCCGCAGAGCCGATGCTCATGGCTGGACAGCCAGGCGGGGTCTCCAGGGACTTGCCTGCTTGTAACCAGGCCCAGGCCACCCAGTGGCTCCTGAGGCCACGCCCGACACGGAGTGGGCATGAGCTGGAGGCCCAGCCACACAGCTTCTTGGTGCCTCTCTCTGGCCGTCTCTGCCACTTGCAAAGGACTCAGTGAAACACACCCTTCTTGGAACCAGATGTTTGTTATTAAAAATGACCGGCTCACACTTGTGTTTAAGTGGTGAGTTGTTGAGTGTTCTGTGGGCGTGCGGGGCTGGGGCCTGGGCCTGGGCCTCCCCTCCAGGTGGGGACGGGCGCACCTGGAGCCCTCAGTCTTGGGGGCATGTGGTACTCTTCCTGTGATTGAGAGGAGGCAGCTGGTGTGCCTGCCCCTGCTGCTGAGAGTCTGCTCCAAGATGGAAAACCCCACCCCACCCCCCATGTTCTGCCAAGGGCCCAGCAGCCTGCAGGCAGATTCCTGCTTTGTTGGCGGGGACTTGAGAGGCCTGTGAGGTGCAAAGGAGCACAGGGACCCCAGCAGGCATGTCCAGCACATGGGGGCATGCACCAACCACAGGCTGAGGTTCCAGAAGTTGCCCAGGGGTGGGGTGGGGGGGCAGTACTGAGGTGAGACATTGATCTTGGTGGGAGAGCAGGCCAGGCTGCAGGGATGAAAAGGATTGGCTTGCTTGGTGATGACCCTGACCAGCTTTGTGGGAGGCAAGCACTGCGGCATGGTCGAGTCACCAGCCATGCTGAATGGCCCTGGTGGCAGGGCAGGATTTTAGGGGAACAGCTGGACTGCTGTGAAGGGTGTGTGCATGTGAGGTGACACTGTGAGAGTGAGCTGCAAACCGCAAGGTCAGTGGTTTGAAGCCACCAAGCCCATCTGGGTGTGGGGCTAACCTCTCAGGGTCCCAGAAACCCAGGGGGAAGCTCCGCCCTACAGGCCACGGGATCAGAATACGCTGGTGTGTGTGCTCTGGAGGGGCCAGGGGCTCTGTGGGAATCAACACTGTAAAGAGGACAGCTGGGGCCCCCTGCAGGGCAGGTTCACTGTCCTGTTTGGCTCACGTGAGGTGCTGGAGGGAGCAGTGTGTCGGACCTGGAGTCCGCACTCCTGACCACAGCTACTCTGGGCTTGATGGGGGGACAGCTATGCAGGGCGCTCAGGATCCAGCTCAGGTTCAATTCATTGCGCCACCTGGCGCTCCCAAGACTGCTAGTGGGGCCACCTTGGCTCCAGCCCAGCCTGCCCCTCAGTAGGGCCTCCGGGCGCCTTGCCACAGGGGGGGCTGTGGGTGCCCTGTGAGGGAGGGGTTAAATGGCAAGCACACCTGACTCCATCTGCCCTGCTCTCCCTGCTGGTCCATGGTGCAGAGCCATTCTCAGTCATTGCAGCCAGCCCGAGGCCCCATCCTAACGAACCACTCGCCTTTTGTTGCCAGTGATGGTCTTCAAGCAGAGAAGGGGCAGTGCCCTCAGAGGTTCAGTGCCACCTGACTACTCTCTCCACAGCTGTGGCCCTCAGTCAGACATGTTTCTCCACCTGCTGCTCAGGGCCCAGGCCCAGATTACCAGCCTCATGTGCCTCATCTCCCCGCAGCGACTCGGAATTTCAACAAAGACATTGGTACTTGTTGGGTGCCCACCCTTTTTTATTCTTTGTCTTCTATTTTTGAAAGTTATTTTGGCATATAATCCACATTGATACAATTCAGTAGTTCAGTCAAATCAAGAAAAGCTGAAAGAAAAAAAAAAGCTGTACAGTCATCACCATAATCAATTTTAGAGCATTTTCTTCTTTCTTGTCCTCATTGTTATTAAATGCTCCCCATTCACCCCAGCCTCCCCTACCATACTCCCAAGGAACCATTAATTCAGTTACTGTCTATATAGATGCAGCTATTCTGGATTTCATATACAGAAAAAATTCAAAAAATAAAATTAAAAACTCCAAAGAACAAACTATCACCAATAACAAAGTAAAGCAGAGAAAAGCCTCAATGGAAAAAAAGGAAAGAAAAAGCAAAACACTGAAAATGGGTGGGTCAAAAAGGTCAAATGATAAGGTGTTAAATTCTAACCTACCGGCATCTGCAACAATCCACTTCCCAGTGCTCTGCATGACAGCAAGGCCCTTCACATCCCTGGTCCCTGTCAGAGGGGATCCACCAGAGGCTTCATCTACCTGTGTTTCCTCTAAACAACTTTTAAATGGGTCAAAAGGAAGATCAAATGATGAGATAACTGCATTTTAATCTAACTACATCTGCCATAATCAACCTTACTTTCTGATAACAAGGCTATTCAACATACCTAGACTATGGTCAGAGGGGATTCCTTGGAGGCTTAACCCAGGAAATGGATTTTGGGCTTCCACGGTCATCCAGAGCCTTCTGCAGACTCATACCTGAGTGACATCAGTGTACAAACCAGGTCTTTGCCCAGGTTGGTTCCATTCTTCAGCATCTTCTCCCCATGACGGAGCAGTGCTCCCTGCTAGGTCTGTCCAGTGCCCAGGACCCATTGTGCACAAGCCCCAAGGAGGGATGCGTGGACAGAGAGAACCCATCCTGAGAAGCTGACACTGAAGGCTCCATGCCTAGGAAGGCTAAGGTGGTAGGAATTCCGAGGGTGGTTTACAATGCAGGCTGTTAGGACGACTTCAGGGGAGATGTCCTCTGAATTGGATGACCTTAACGAGGGCAAGGACATCCTAAATGAGGGAGCCGGCCAAAGTGGGAGAAGTTAAGCACAGGACGGACGTTTAGTATCCCAGAGGGCGGGTTCTGAGCAGGGACAGCAAGGAGGACGAGGTCAGGTGGAGGAGGAGGATGGCTGGCTGAAGGGTCCTGAGCTCAGTGACCTGGTTCCAGCTGTGATCTGGGAATAATCACCTAGTAGGAGTGGAATAAGGCCTGATTTGTGGAAGGGGGGTTGGGAGATGGGTTACATCTTTGAGGGGACCAAAGAAACTGCGGGTTTAGCTGCAGGGCAGCCAGCTGGGCTCCCAAGTTAGGGCCACAGGAGGGCAGCCAACCTTGCTCACCCTAGCCACAGGCACGGACTCGACTGCCATCTGTAAGTGGCCACCTGCACTGGAGACTCACAGGGTGGGGGCTCCGGGTAGAAAGGCCAGGTTGGGCTCCTACTGCCCCTGCAGTTTGGTGCCCACCCACCACCTAGGATCCCTCCCCTGGATGGGAGGTGTGGCCAGCACAAATGCTGGGCTGCTTCTGTCTCCTGTGAGAACTATGTGACAGAGGACAAGAGCACCCCAATACCTGGACCCCGAGGGTAATCCCAGTGTTATTTTCTGGCCCTCTGCCTCCAAGGACCTCACCTGCTGCAGCAGAGTCCTGGGAGCCCTGATTCAGCAGGGCCTGGACCCCCACTGGGTCAGCTCACCTGGGGGCATTTGGGTCCTGGAACTCTGATCCCCAAATGATCCTATCACAAGATTTATGCCACCAGCACCATGGCCTGAAGTTTTTTGCTTTTTGCTTATACTGTAGTCAGAATGGGAAGTAGCTGTGGGAGTCTCTCCACTTAACTGCCAGACCATTAGCCAGCAACACCTGAGAGCTGGAGATGAAGTTCTGCCTGCACTGCCGTCCAGCTGGCCTGTACCTAACAGTACCGCCTACAGCCCCTCAGCCACCCCGGGGCCACAGTACACATCTGCAAATAGTGTCTATGTTGGGCCACTTCAAAGACGACTTCCACAATAAACAGTGCCACATAGGGACCTGACTTACTACCAGAAGTAACACTCCCTAACCCGGCTCCCAAGCCTCGCGGTGCTCCGTTTGGAGCGTGCACTTCTTACCCTGTTTGCGGCACACACTATTGCTAGAACTCACTATTTTGGCAAATGGAACAGAAGAGGGGCAAAATGAACTCCTGTGCATCGGGCCTTGGTTCCCCTGGGTCCTCAGGGTCTGCACTGGGGGAGATGCAGGTGAGGAGCCTGGGTGTGGCCAGGGCTAGGAGGCATTCCCCCCCCCCCCTTCATTGGATGTTTTAAAACAATTTTTCTTGAGGTCTTTCAATTTCTGGAAAACTGGCAAGTTTTGGAACGTTTAGGTTCTTGGGCATAGGGTATCTGTGTCACCTCGCCAGGCCAGCAGCCCCTGTGGGTTCGTCCGAGGCGACCCCACAGCGAGTTGGGCGCCGGATCCCCACAGGGGCCCTTGTCCGTGGCCTCCTTCCCTCCGTCCCATCGCCGGGGAGATCGCTGCCAGGCCGGGCTCCGCGGAATGACCGCGGCGAAGGGCAGGTGCCGGGTTCCGGTGACTCCGCGGGCTGCACGGAGGCCGGGAAGGGTGGGCCGCGGCGCCCACCAAAGGTCCCTGGACACGGGTAGGGGGTGAGGTTCCGGGTCTGGACCGCGCCGTGGGGCGGGCTCGGAGGGACGTGGGCTTCGGGGCAGGGGTCGC
>NW_022103920.1:435752-441180 GCF_000313985.2 Echinops telfairi | reverse complement strand
GCCCCGGAAAACAACTGGCGAGGGGAGGTGTGCGGTCTGCACGGGGCCCGGGGGGTTCGCAGACAGGCCCCAGCCTCTCGGGAGCCTCCTCCTGGGTCGGGGTTCCGGGAGAGGAGGTGGGGAGCCCCCAAACGGCACAGACTTGCCCTCCACTCCGTGAGCCGTGTGGTCGCCTGTCCTGTCTGCCTGTCCTCTCGACGGACTTTTTCTAGGCTTTTTGCTCTCTGATAGGTAGGGGCCTGTGATGGGTTCCTACTCGTTCATTTGTGAGGCAAATACTTGTGCCCCTGACCTTTAGAAGCGGAGGACACACCTGTGGACGATATGGGTGCAGGGAAACACGGACCCCCTGACAGACAGACAGACAGCCAGCCCCGCCTGCCTGAAGAGTGAACAGGAGCTGGCGGGGCGTGAGAGACGTGGGTGGGCAGGCCTCTGGGGCAGCCCGGAAGCTCCTGGGGGCCGGGTATGGTAAGGGGAACTCCCTCTGTGAGGATAAGTTTGGGTTACTCTGTTCCAAGGCACTGGGTCTCTGGAATGAAAGAGGAGGAGGAGACCCCAGACCCACCCACTGCCCTGGATGTAGGCATCCAGCCACCCTGTATGGCAGAGAACAACTCTGCTTCAAGGGCTGTAACATCTCGCCTATTGTGAGTAGCGAGTGGGGTCAAACCACAGATCCGTCTGTTGCAGCCCAGCGATAAACCCACTGCTCGACCAGGGCATCCACACTGTCCCCTGCTGTGTCTCTGCTCCCGAACCTTCACACCTCAGCACCATCGTAGCTGACCCAGCCCCTGCTCCCCATGCCTTTGAGGGCCCGTTCACTTCATCCCTGCCGTCCTGCTGGGTGCTGCTAGCTGCTGCCAGCCTCCAACTTAAATGACGACCCATGCAGGCCGAATGCAGTGCTGGTTGATTGCCAAGCCTGGCCAGCTTTCGGACAGAGATGGCAAGGTTTACCCTTCTAGGCCAACTTAGTTGGTGGCTCCATTGAAACCTGTTCAGCTGCGTAGTAACAACTCACACATTTCCTCTGACGTGGGAGGGGCCTTGGCCAGGACTCAGACCTGGATCTCCCCACAGAAGGCAAGAAGTCCAACAAAGGGCTGCCGCTGCCCGCTCCCTGCCATGCAGGCAACACAATGACTAGGGTGAGAGTGAGGGTGGGGGATGAGGGCTGCGCCCACCCTGTGTCATGCCCAGGACAGATGAGGAAAAGGAGGCAAGGCCCTGATCTGAGACTCTCTTGGACCATATGTTCCTGTGGGTCTTTTCTCTGAGGCTGGTCTCCTGGCAGGTGCCCACCCTCTCCTCCCACCCCCGCTCTGCCTGTGGGCCCCTAGACCCGCAGGTGCCTTCTGAGGTTCCTTTAGGAGAGGTGACTTTTCAGTTGTTTAGTTGTGATCAAATTTAATCTGTTTTTGTGAACAGGCTCCAGACAGGGACAAGCAGGCAGGGGCCCTCAGACCGACATCACCTCTGCGGCCCGCGCCGGCTGCTGAGAAAGATTCCTACCTGTATTCCACTGAGATCACACTGTGGACCGTGGTGGCCGCCGTCCAGGCTGTGGAAAAGAAGGTCGATTCCTGCCTGGCCCGCTTGCTGACCCTGGAGGGCCGCATGGGGACGGCCGAGAGGAAGCTGGCCGACTGCGAGAAGACGGCCGTGGAGCTCGGGAACCAGCTGGAGGGCAAGTGGGCCGTGCTGGGCACGCTGCAGCAGGAGTACGGGCTGCTGCAGCGGCGGCTGGAGAACATGGAGAACCTGCTGCGTAACAGGAACTTCTGGATCCTGCGGCTGCCCCCGGGCAGCAAGGGCGAGGTGCCCAAGGTCAGCTCGGGGGGCACCCCGGGCGGGGCGGGGGCCGGGCGGTAAGCTCTTAAGTGTGTGTGTGAGCACGGTGGCACTTGTGGTTCCAGGTGCCCGTGACCTTCGATGACGTGGCCGTGTATTTCTCTGAGCAGGAGTGGGGCAAGCTGGACGAGTGGCAGAAGGAGCTCTACAAGCACGTGTTGAGGGGCAACTACGAGACCCTGGTCTCCCTGGGTGAGATGGGCTCTGGGCCCCAGGCCCCTGTCCACAGCCTGTCCTTGGCAGCCTCTTCTTGCCCTGACTTTGGTGACTCGGGCTGTCTGCATCTCTGTGGGCAGCAGGGGGCGGGCAGGTGTCCATCAGGTACTGACCCTGCTTGTCCCTCGTCCTGTGCAGACTATGCGCTCTCCAAGCCTGACATCCTCAGCCGGATAGAGAGGGGAGAGGAGCCCTGTGCTGAGGACCAGCAGGACTGGGAGAAGGAGAAGGCAGTGATCTGTCCACGGACGCCAGGAGCAGGTGAGTGTGGCAGCAGGTGGGCAGAGAGCAGGAGCTCACCGGGTGGGGGCCCAGCCCCCCTGGGTTTCCTTGTGTTCCTATGACCAGCCTGGCAGGCAGGGAGGGAGCCTGGCCCTTAGTCAGCAGTGGGCCCAGTCCTGACCAAGGCCACCACAGTCAGGGTGGTTATGGTCCTACACCTTCCAGCAGTCTGACTTCACGTGGTGGCTGTGGGTTAGTGAGGTCATCAAAGTAGAAAATCCATGAAATTGAGAGCACAGCACAGCGATCTTCCACGGACCCACCACCAGATTCGACTGTGGCCATCTCGCTTCTCAGAAGTATTCTCTCTGAGGATCCTGGTTCCGACAAACTGACGGCCAGTAGTTATTGGTATCTCCCGTAAGTCTCTTTACCAAGTCCTACCTCTCTTTAACAGCCATTGAAGGTGTAAGAGGGGGCTTCAAAAATTCCTTGGGAAAATGGAATGGAAGATACTAGGATTTTCCCACAACTCACCAGTGTCCCACCTTCTGCATGGGGCGTGGTGTTGTGTTTGTCTGTGCCCTATATACTGGCAGTTAGCTCTGTAGGCTTATTTGGATTCAGGTACCCCCTTGCCCTGTCACTGAGGGAGGCTCTGAGCGGGAGCCTGGCTGTGTTCCTTGTGACCCTGGGCTTACGTGGTGGGTCCACGTCTTGTAGGCCTCATCCTCGTATTACAAAGTTTCTACCCGCTTCTCCCGGCGGCATGATTTTTAACTGCTGTTGTGGGTTGTTGCCTAGATTCATTGTTTTATTATGGGTTGTAAATTCCCTCACTCCTTCCGACTCAGTGGCTGGAATCATTTTATAAGCAGTAATTTCTCCGACCAATTCTTTTGTTACAGAAGCACAGTGTACAGAAAAGGCAGGTGGATGCCTCATTCTTTGCCTGTGCCAGTTTCAGAATGATGAGTTGGTACTTTAACGGCCACAGAGGTGACCAGGAACATGGGCTTTTGTTTTGTTTTGAGTATCATTGTGAGCTCACACAAGTTGTTGGGTATTTTCTGTGGGTTACTCTCCTGGGGTGCTTGCCTTCCATCCCAAGGTTGTTCCATCTTTAGCTGAAGCATATTTAGCTTTAGCTTTAGGGAGCCCCTTCAAGTTGTCCAAAGGTCATTTTAAAATGTTAAAAAATATATTTAGTGGAGCAAAATAAGTATAACAAAATGTTTGCCATTTTAACCAGTTTTAAGTATAGAATTCAATGGCATTAATTGTATTCACCGTGTTGTATAACCAGCACAACTGCCTGTTTCTAAATGTTTTCATCTTTGAACCCCATGCCTGTTATCCTTTGCCCCACCCAGGTAGCCGCTGACACACTGAGTCTGAGTACACCTGTCTGATAGGTGCCCCATCGTATTTTGTGTCCTGTTGTGTCTGACTTAAAGGTTCATCTGTGCCCTAGGGTGGACCGGAACGCCATTTCTCTTTGAGGCTGTGTATTCGGTGTGGACCAATCAAGTAACCTTTTCAGAGGTTGCCCCATGAAGCCATGCCCTTGAACCTCCGAACCAAGGAACCAAATTCTGTGAGGTGTTGGCTTGGACATAAGCAGCCGCAGCAGCTGCTCTTTCTGTTGCTGTTTTCAATCCATCCGACTTGCCAGTCCAACCTTTCACAGATGCACAGCTTACCTGACAGCAGTTAGAACAGTCAGCTTTGCAACCCTCTCCCTAGTGTGATTTTCTGGTCCTCCCTTATCGGTTTCCTCCCACCCCTGGTATCCACAAATGCATTTCCGTCCGTGCACATTGCCTTTTCTTGTTTTTAACCCTTAAGCGGGGTCATCCAGCACTTGTCCATTTCACTGAGCGTAACTCTTCAAACTTCACCCACACCGTAGCTTGGAGCAGGGCTTTGTGTGGGCGCCCTGTACGTGTAGGCCACGTTTTGTTTATCCTTTGGCCCGTTGCGGGGCATCGAGCTGGTTTCTGACCTTGGCTGCTGTCTGAGTCTCCGCCCCCGTCCTTCCAGTGGCATCCAGGAGTGGGACGCCGGGTCGAGGCTAGTTTTCTGATTTTTGAGGAACCACCACCCTTCACAGCTGCTGCCTCATCTTGTGTTCCCACCAGCGATGAATAAACTAATGGTTAGGTCTTGATTAATGACCCTTTCATTATATACTGTTCCTCTCTGTAACACATTTTATTATTACACTTACATAGTTATGTGAATACACTAATTATAGGAATCATAAACACTGCAATTAATTCATGATATAACGTCCTCTCAGAATTCCAAGTGTGAGTTAGATGGATGTAGTGGCAGTGAGTAGGTAACTCAGTAACAACAAAAGCGAAAACTGTGCCTCTCCCACTCCTCTCATTTATGTGGTTATCACCTGTTATGTTATGAGGCAAATGCCTGTGTGTTGCTCAGTAACTAAGCATTTGTCCTTAGAAAGCATGGAGGACATCACAGCGGGAGCTGCAAACCCAAGACCTTGGAACTATTGCTGGTGCTTCCACTGAAAGGCCTTTGGTGGAAGCACTTGCTTCCGTGTAGAGCTTCCTTTCCGTCTACAGGGCTCCCTGTAGCATTGCTTTCATAGGCAGGTCTAGTTGTAACCAACTCTCGGCATTTGCTTATCTGGGAATATCGTCATCCTTGAGAGAAATCTTTGCCAGATAGAGTGTTCTTTAATCTATTAGATGAGTTTATTCTGGCAGAAGATTTGCGAATTGGGTAAAGCTCAGTGGGGAGTGGAAAGGTACCCCACCAGGTATCAGCCGTGAATGGCTTCTCATTGACAAAATGTGGGCGTGGAAGCAGCAGATGTGTGATTCGGTTGTCCAGTGTACCACGGAGGTGCTGGAGGGATTCCCTGGTCAGGGAGAGTGGGAGCACTGTGTGAGTCTCAGCAGACGCCGAGGGTGGCTTGGCTCCCTGGGGAACTCGGCAAGGAGCACAGTCTATCGCAGCTGCCATCTTGTCAGCCACACGACTTCATTTTTATTTCACTTCATCCTTTCTGATCAAGATCTTCAAAGGAGGTGTTTTTTTGGGGGTGGTGGTGTTGAAGTGCATTTTATTATTATTTTTTTAATCATTTTGTTGGGGGCTC
>NW_022103920.1:407244-434709 GCF_000313985.2 Echinops telfairi | reverse complement strand
CTTCACCACCCATTTATCCCTCCGCCTTTCAACCAGCACCACATGTGATTATCGGCCAGGCTGGCACAATTAACTAACTCAGGTCTCCATTCTGCATTCACCCTCATTTACAATGATATGATTCTTTTCTTTGATGCCTGATCCCTTCGACACCTCCTGGTCACACAGGCTGGTGTGCTTCTTCCATGTGAGCTTCGTTGCTTCTGAGCTGGATGGCCGCTAGTTTACCTCAGAGGAGGGTTTGGTCATGTCCCACCGTAGTTTGACTTTTCTGGCTTGTCATCTGATTGTGGCCTCTTAATTTTCGAGTCTTCGCCATATGAAGCCAAGATTGTGGGCAGTGTTACCAGAGGCAGACGAGGTGACAGTGTGTTTGAGAAATGTCAGCCAGGACAGTCAGAACACGGCTCTGTGGCTTGCTTCAGTTACAATTCCGTGTGGATGAAAGAATGCACCCACAACCCTGCCCTGGCAAGGAGCCAGCCAAGCAGATCACATCCCCGATTGGGACGAGGTCTACTTGTTGGATTTGGTGACAGCTTGCTCAGGCTGTGCAGTGGAGTTCATCCATGTGCAGCAAGCAGCATTAGCTCTTATAAGAACTAACTGCTAACTAACTAACTAACTAACTAACTAACTAACTAACTAACGTGTAAGAACGCCTGCCTCCTTGTGGGGTCAGAAGAAACACGGAAGCAATTTTGTTAACAGATGTCGTATTTTGGTTGATATTTTTTTCTTTTTTCCAAAAGTTAAAAAAAAAATTGTATTGGGGGCTCGTATAGTTCTTAAAACAATCCATACATCAGTTGCATCAAGCGCATGACAGTTCTTTTTTTGAGCCCTTTTGCCACGTTGGTTTCACTGCCTGCTGGCCCCCACGGTCTCGGCGGGAATTGGCCTTGATCTTACGGAAGATCATCTGTGTGTGACAGTGCTTCTCTCTGCCTTTCAAGATGTCCTGTCTGGTTTTCAGAAACTGGCTTTACTCTGTGCTGCTGTGGATCATTTTGGGTTTATCCTACTAGGAGATTATTAAGCTGCTTGGACTTTCAGGTTTATGTCTTTTGTCAGCTGTAGAAAGTTTTCTGCCATTAGTGTTTCAAATATTTTTTTGTTCTTCTCAAATTACTAAGATACATTTGTTAGCTTGCTTGCGGGTTTTTCTTAAAACAGTCTTATCAACATATAATTCACTTAGCGTACAATTCAGTGGTTTGAATATGTTAAAGAGAGTTGTGCAATCATCACCATAGTCAATCTTAGAACATTTTCTTCTTTTTATTTTCATTTTCTTCATTTTCATACTCTTAAGCTTGTTAATAAGCTCTTCATTTCCCTCCAGCATCCCCTGCTGCAACCCTAAGAAACCTAATGTAGTTGCTGTCTCGAGATTTACCTATCCTGGATTTCATATAAAGGAAATAATTTAAAAAAAAAAACACACAAAAAACCTCCAAACTAATAATAACAAAACACAAAAACCTCAATCCAAAAGAAGCAGATAAAACTAGAATCGATTTTAAATGGGTCAACATTTTAATTGACAAGTGACAAGATGTTAAAATTTAACCTAGCAATAGATGCATTAATTAACTTCCTGATGCACTCCGTCTGAAGGCGAGGCTGCTCACATCCCTGGTTAATGATTCACAGGATTTCAACGGAGGCTTCATCCCCGTGAGGATTCTGCAAATGGAATTTGAATTTCGGCAAAACAAGTGCTCAGAATTTAAACTCTTAATACAATTCCCCCCTCTGTTCTTGGCTTTTAGTACTTAACAATTCTTGCATCACACAGGCTGATAGACTTCTTCCATGTGGGTTTAGCTGATACCTCATTTTGATGGCTGCTTGTTTTAAGACAAGCTTTTAAGACCCCCAGGTGGCTGTTCGTTCTGACAGCAGGGCACCATCTTGCTTCTTCGTCACACTTTGAAATAGTGTTGATCTCTCTCTCCCGTAGCTCTTCAGACTCAATACTTCTGATAACCGTGTCCTCTAGTTGACTGGTACTGTCATCTGCCAGCGCAAATCTGTTACTTTGTTCTTTTGATGAATTTTTCATTTTAGTTACCAAATCTTCCAGCTCTAGTATTTTCATTTTATAGGGTTTGTATCTTTGTTTATATTCTTGCTTTATTATTGTATTGTTTTCCTGATTCCTTTAACATTTAGTGCTTTGAGGGTGCTTAATACTGCTGTCTCAGAACCTTCTAATCTGTCTATATTATGGGCCCTGCAGGTGTTTTCCTCTCTTTGTGTCTTATTCTTTTGAATGGCCTATCATTATCAGTCCTTTTTCTTCTTCCATTTTAACTGAAGTTTATTAGTTCTTTTTTTTTCTTTCTTAAATTTTTAAAAATCATTTTATTGGGGGCTTGTACAATTCTTACCACAATCCATACATCAATCCATTGAGTCAAGCACATTTGTACATTTGTTGCCATCATCATTCTCAAAACATTTGCTTTCTACTTGAGCCCTTGATATCAGCGTGTTACCAGTCCTTTTTATCCCTTGTTATTTTTCGATGAATCCTGGACTTTAGAAACCATTATCATGTGTTAGCTTCCTCAGTTTCAAAAGCATTTGTTTCTGCGAGGAACTCGTACATGGGATCACCCTTTGCCCGCTCTGCTTCCTCCTCGTCCTGTGAGAGCTCCCGGTCAGGCCAGGCCGAGGCTCCAGCCCTTCCTGCCTCTGCTCTCGCTGGCACTCACGCACCGGTCAGTCCAGGGCAAGGGCAGTCCCTGGGAGCAGAACTCTGACTGCACACAAGTGTGTGCGAGCCACCTGATTGCCAGGCGGGGAAGAGGGAGGGGGTAAAAGTAGGACACCGGATCGAGCGATTTTCTGACTGTTGAGGATGTGATCTGACTTCTTTTTGCAGCTCGCTGCTCCCGACCTTCACCAACTTTCTTGGGGCTCTTGACTGCATTGGCTCACTCTCCTGGCCGCTTTCTTTGTTGCTGGCGTGGGAGGATTGGGTTTTTGGATGGCTAGTGCCACCAGTGGCCTGAAATCTCTCTGCAGTTCTGCGCCTGCCTTCTGCCGGATACTGACGTTAGGCACGTGTCTCCCCATGTGTGACTCCCCTGAGCTATTACTTTGCTCAGTACCTGCCCACAGAATGATGCCTGGTAAAGTCAGCGAGGGGACCATCGCCACCAACCTGGTGCGAGGAAGTTCGTTTGCTTCAGTGTATTTTTAAATCTTTAAAAAAATCTCTCTTTCTGATTTGAATGGTTGAATATGTTCACATATTTTGTCAGCTATTTCATTTCCATCCTTGACTCTTTTTCCTCTCAAAACTCACTGCTGTCGAGTCAGTACGGATCACAGCTATCCTGTAGGACAGGGTAGAGCTGCCCCTCTGAGTGTCCGGGACAGTACCCCTGATGGAGAGTGGCTGCTGGTTCAAACTGCCGACTGGTGAGCAGCCCGATGTGTAACCATGATGCACCAGGGCTCGCCCTCTTCAGTTAGCTATTTTTATTAAATTTTATTGTTCTTTCTGAGGTGGTGGGTTTTTTGTTTTCAACCTAAGTAAACACTAGGTGTGTTTGCACACGCCCCTTTGCCCCACATGACCCAGTGTGGGGTAGTGCACCGAGTCGGGAAGAAGGCCTACTTCATGCCGAGTGCTCCAGGGCATGGGGTGCCAGGCATCTAGCCAGCCCCCTCTGCTGGCCATCGGCGTTCATACCAGGATGTTGCTGGTGCCCTAACACTGCACTGGGCAGGTTGCACACAAGTTACTGCATGTTGTGCCAGCCTGTGTAGTCGGCGGGTAAGTAGGCAAGTGGCTGCAATCTTGCAGGAGATCACAGAGGGCACTGCTGTGGGTGAGCGGGGCCTCTGCCGGCCCAGGTCGTGCAGAACAGTACAGCGGGGATGTCGCCAGTACCCTTCTACTCTGAGTGTGGCTGACTCTTTTCACATGTGAAAGGGCTGTTTGCACATCTTACTCTGGACGACTTGCTCTTCTTTTGACCCAGCGTGCTTTTGTAGGGCATGGACATCCTGGGCCCCGCTCAGAACTGCTGGTCAGGACCTGCCTGCTGGGTCAGGCGAGGGCCCCGCAGTTCTGAGCCAGGAGACCCTGCTGTGTGGCGACTTGCCTGCTGGAACTCCTAAGACATGAGGCTTCGGGTCAGGACCCCATCACTGTGGTCTCATGAACCTGTCACTTTGTGCTTGGGCCAGGGCCCCAGACTCCACGACCCCAGAGGATTGGCTGGTGGGAATCCCAGGCTTCCCTCCAGGTGGTCCTCAGTGTCCCCGGTCTGCCTCCCCAGGCCTCCTTCCTGGCCCCGCCAATCCAGCCCAGGAAGAGATGGGAGCAGCAGAGGCCTTGGAAGCTCGAGACGCACCACCTGGGCCTGGTATCGGTGAGTGGGGGCCGCTGGCAGTTGCAGGTGGAGGTGCAGGTCTTCCGGTCTGAGATAGCAAGGGGCCAAGTGAGAGCTGGGGCTCAGTGTCTGCCGGCTCCTTGGGAGGGCAGGGTGGGTAGGGCTCTTGCACCCTGTGCTCCTCAGGCCCACCCAGGGCCTCATGCTGACCTCAGCTGGTAGGATTGCCACAATACATGGAGGCGACATGGGTCACACATCTGGCATGGCTCATAGGCCCCCACAGTATCACAGCTCACAGGCTTTGCACAGGTCACCCACCTGGCACATTGACACTCCTGTCACGGGTCATACCCCCAGCATAGTACCACAGCTCACCAGGCTAGCCTGGGTCACGCCCTCCATGGTGACACCCTCGGCAGGGTCCTGCGATTGTGGTTCCTTGGGAAATGTTCTCTTTCTGAAGGCTGACTCTGGCTTTGATCCCATGTAACGCGCAGGCAGTTCTTCTCCATCCTTTCACAAAAGGGCACCTACCCAGAGGGCGGCTAGAGCAAAGGGAAGAAAGGATGCCATCAAGGAGCTGACTAGAGAATCTCAAGGGCAGCTCGGGAAGCCAAAGCCAGGATGTATAACTAAATATGCAAGGACTCCAAAAGGGAAGAACTTGCAGCATAGCTGAAGCAGCTCAAAAACTCAAGCCAGGAGTTAGAATTTTGACGCAGGAACCATCACGAGAAGATGGACAGAACACACAGAGGGACTATACCAAAAAGAACTAGTCGACATTCCAGCATTTCAGGGGTAGCATAAGAGCAAGAACCAATGGTGCTGACGCAAGAGGTTCAAGCTGCACTGAAAGCATTAGTCAGAAACAAGGCTGCAGGGATTGATGGAACACCAATGAAATGTTTCAACAAGATGATGAAGCACTGGAAGCACTCACTGGTCTATGCCAGGAAATTTGGAAGACAACTAATTGGCCAACTGGCTGCAAGAGATCCTTATCTGTGCCCATCCCAAAGAACGGTGACCCAGCAGAATGGTCAAACTTTAGAACAATACCAATTATATCACATGCAGGTAAAATTTTGCGGAAGATCATCCCACAACAGTTGCAGCAGTACATTTACAGGGAACTGCCAAAAGTTCAGACCGGATTCAGAAGAGGACGTGTAACAAGGAATATCATTGCTGATGTCAGATGGATCTTGGCTTTAAGCAGAGAATACCAGAAAGATACTTGTGTTTCATTGACTGTGCAAAGGCATTCGATTGTGTGGACATAGTAAATTGTGGATAACCTTGAGAAGAATGGGAATTCCAGAACCCTTCATTGTGCTCATTTGGAACTCGTATATGGATTAGAAGGCAGCTGTGTGAACAGAATTAGGGAGTACTATATGGTTTAAACTCAGGGAAGGTGTGAGTCAGGGTTGTACCCTGTCACCATACTTGTTCAAGCTGCATGCTGAGCAAATCATCAGAGAAGCTGGATTGTAAGAATGGGGCACCAGTATCAGAGGGGGCCTTATTAACCTGCAGTATGCAGATCACAGCCTTGCTTGCTGAAAATGAGGACTTGAAGCACTTGCTGATGAAGATCAAGGACTGCAGGCTTCAGCATGAGTTACAACTCAATGGAAGGAAGACCAGAATCCTCACCACTGGGCCAATTGAGTAACATCATGTTAAATGGGGAAAAAAGGTTGAAATTGTCAAGAATTTTGTCGTAATTTGTATCCACAATCAATGTTCATGGAAGCAGCAGCCAAGAAATCAAAAGACATATTGCATTATTAGGCAAGTCTCCTGTACGAGACCTCGTTGTAGAGTATAGAAGAGCAAGGGTGTTCCTTTGAGGACTAAGTCACCTGACCCCAACCATGGTTTTCTCCAGTGCATGTGTATGTGAGTTTGACATAGAATATTAAGACCAGGAGAGTCTGTGTATTTGAATTGTGCTGGAGAAGGGTGTTGACAGTACCCTGGACTCCCGACAGGACCCAGTATGGATTGGACAAAGCAAGGCCAGATGCTCCTTAGGGGCAAGGATGGCAAGACTGTCTTAACATATGTTGGACATGTCAGGAGAGACTGACCCTTGAGAAAGACGTATTTGGTACAGTGGAGGGGCGATGAACGAGGAAGGCCCTAGACGATACGGCTGGACACCTGACTGCGTCCGTGGCTCAGGAGTAGGAATGGGGGAGGATGGGACAGGACCATGCAGTGTTTCCTTTTGTTGTACCTGGGGTCACTCTGGGTCAGAACCAACTCCACCACCACCACCACCACTCAGAGCACACTGCCCACAATTGGGAGAGTCTGTTCTGTCCCTGGCCTGAGCACTCTGCAGCCTGGCCCCTGCTGGCTGGGCATCCCTTGCTCTTGGTAACTGGTGCCGCCTCCTCTGGGTTATGAGCCCCAAGGTGGAGAGAACTTGAGCAGGCGTCCTGCAGTAGGCAGTAGGGCCCTCAGAAGGGAGGCAGCCTCCCTGTTCCTTCTCAGTCCTTGTCATTGCCCCAGCTGGGCCTCCAGCCCCCCCCCCCTTCAGGTGCTGAGCTGTCTGTGCCACATTTCCCATATGGGGGCAGGGGGATGCCTCCATGGGTCTTTCTCCCAGCTGGCTGGTGCAGGCCGAAGCTAGTATAGTCTGTTAGGGAGGTTGGGCAGGAATGGCTAACAGGACTTTGTCCTTCAGGGTCCCCAGCCAACACCCGTGTCTTGTCCTCGATCAAACACAATGAAGATTCTGGTGGGGAGTTGTCCACCTCCTCTCCCCAAGACATGGGACCAGGTGAGTAAGGGTGGCTCCAGAAGCCCTTTAGGGAGGTGAGTGGGTCTCAGAGCCGGGGAGCTGAGATGGGCCCTGGCAGTGGGTGCCCCCACCTGCTGCTCCCTTGGTCAGCACACAGTCCTGAGCTGGGCTTGGGCCGCAGCACCTGACTGGGAAGGTGCTGCCACCAGGATCAAGGCCAACAGTGACCCTCTGTATGGCTGCACTCAGAGTGCAGGGTCTTGTCTGCTTCCTTGGGGACCCGGCTGACCTCGGCAAGCAGGGCCACTACTGCCATTGAGGCCTTAGGACAGGACTCCTGCTGCTAGCTGCCCTCTTGGGTGGGGAAACCAGCTGAGCCTTGGGCTCAGAATAGACTGAAAGCCGAGGCCTGCTGCTTCTCCTGGAAGCACTCACATGGGACCAGTCAGGTGACCCTGAGGACCCGGAAGTGGCAGGGTGGGTAAAAAGCACCAGGCATGTGTAACAGAAGGGGATGGGCATACTGTGAGTGGGTATGGGGTCCTGGCAGTGGTGGAGCAGATGGGAGGGGCTGGAGATGGAGTGAGAGACTAGAGGGAGGGACCCTGGGAGAGCAGAGAGGAAGGGGAAGGGGATGACATGGGGTGGGGGTGGGGGAGAACCCCCGGTGGGGACAGCAGAGGATGGGGCTGGGAGAGCAAGGAAAAGGGTGTTGGGGTCACTGCTCAGAAAGGCACACAGAACAGCCCTTCAGGTGCTTGGTAGGGGCGGGGTTGCAGGGGCTAGCATCCCAGTAGGACTGGTCGTTGGGGGGGGGCCCTTCTGCAGACTTTGGTGGTCAGAGGTCTTAAGTGAGCATGTGGCCCACCACCCCTGCCCTCTCCAGCTCAGCCCCCTCCCCAGGAAGTGGGTGCTCTCTTCACCAGACCTGTCTGAAGGACCTCTGGTGTGTGTGGGGGGGGCCAGGGGGAGTGGTCATGGCTATGTCTGGATAACACTAACCGGCCAGCTGGTCAGACTTGCTGGCCCCACCGCTGCTCCCTGGTCCCCTGGTATCTTTAGCTTGGCCTGCGGAAGCCCATCATGAATGGCCTTTAGCTAAGTGATAACTTGCAGGGTTAGCTGACAAGGACTTGTCACCAAGTCGTTTTGGAGAGGCAGTGAGGGGTGGGAGTGGAGGCAGGAGTGGGTGCCAGAGCCTGGTGCAGGTGGACGGGTTTAGGTGGGGGTTCTGTAGACTCATGGGTCAGTGGTGGTCTTCCATCAGGTGGCGGCTGCTGGATCAAGATGGAAGCCCAGTCTGAGGAAGAACTGACCCAGGAGCAGCTCTCTGGATTTGGGGCCCCGGGTCAGACTGAGTGTGAAGTTCCCCAAGAGCCTGGGGACAGAGCGACAGGCACCAGCCAGCTGCAAGGTGGCCAGCCTGTGCCCAGGGAGAGGCCCGAGGCCGCGGGGGAGTCGTGGCTTGTTCTCCGCAGCCGCCAGCAGGAACGGGCCTTCCCCTGCCCCGACTGTGGTCAGAGCTTCCGCCTGAACATCGACCTGACTACCCACCGGCGGACCCACCGGCGAGCCCACCGGCATCCCCCCGTGGAGGAGGCCCCTAGTGCAGCCCACTACAACCCGCCTGCCACTGGCGGGACCGCCCAGCCCGCGCTGGAGCCTGGTGAGGTGCTGGTGTCCGGCCCGGTCATTGGCTGGCTGCCAGCCAGGCCCTCAGGCCGCAGGCCTGGAGCGAAGGTGTACCACTGCAGCCAATGCATGCGTGGCTTCCCGCAGCGCAGGAGCCTGCTGCTGCACCAGCGCCAGCACGCCGGCGGCCCCCGAAAGGGCAAACCCAAGCCCAGCTGCCTCTACTGTGGCAAGGCCTTCAGCTGGCCCTCCGATGTCTTCCGCCATGAGCGCATCCACACGGGTGAGCAGCCCTTCCAGTGCCCTCAGTGTAGCAGCACCTTCCGGCGCCACTCCGAGCTGTCCGAGCACCAGCAGACGCACGAGGACCCGTGGGCAGGGAGGGCCCGCCCTTGGTCACCAGACGCCCGGGCCACCTCTTCTTTGCCAGACGGCCGGGCCGCCTCTGCAGAGAGAGCTCCGAGTGGGAGGGAGCTGCCGCCTCGGTGACAGCAACCCACCGCCCACCCCAGCCCCGCCTTGGGTGACAGCCCCCAAGGGATGGCTGGCACGGCCGGATGCCTGCAAGCCCTCCCTGTGCCTGCAGCTTGAGGCCCCGGCTGTGAAGGAGCCTCTTGGCCCCATGGTGGCCCTGAGGCCAACGGGTTCCGCACTGGGGTCTGGGCCTTTGACCTTGTGCGGCCACCAGCCTGAGAAACTTCACAGTAGACAGTGGACAGACCGCGAGTGATAAGACACAGATTTTATTTCTCCACTTTGTTGTTTGGTTTCTCTTGAATAGAACATTTCCTGTACTTTTCCTGGTTCGTGTGAATTGCACAGGGAGCTAGAGGGGCATGGCTCTTATTGTGAACTGTGGGGGGGGCAGGAGGTCTGGGGGACAGGCTCAGAGTGTGAACTACACAGGAGGTGTGAGGCCTGAGGGGCACGAGTGGGTCTGGAGATGGCCAAATAGGCCCTGAAGCAAGGCGGTGCCAGGCCCCCCCGCCCTTCTCCAGTGGGACTTCTCAGTGGGGGCACTGAGGCCTAGGGCAAAGGCACCTGGGGGCTAGTGACTTTGTGGCCGGCCAGCTGACTTGGCCCTGGGTCCCCAGGCCTTGTCACTTGTCACATGGGGTGTCCACCTTCAGGTCTGGGCCGAGTATGTGCTGGAAGATCATGTCCCCCAGACTCACCTGCCCAAGGGAACAGCGGCTTCCTGGCAGCCCAGTCCCCATGGGTCTGGTGGCCTGAGGGACTGAGGACGCTTCCTGGAAGCCCCTGGACTTTCCTAGCAGCCGGGTTCCCACTAAGTCCATGATCTGGCAGTAAGGCCCCTGCTAAGCTGGAGCTGCGAGGGCCGCTCGGTGCCTGCTGCCCGCCCCAGCTGCCTGCAGCCGGTCCCCGGGGCCTGAGCTCTGGACAAACCACCCAGCCAGATCACTGGGCCTCCGGCTCCTGGTGAGCTAGGCTTCAGGTATGGCGCAGCGGACTGGAAGTGCTTCCTGTGTCGTCCAAGGGGTGCTGGGTGTGGGGCGGGGCTTGCTGGGCAGCCAGTGAGGGCAGGGTTTGGGGGCAGGGCTCACTGTCCCTAGTGGGAGCGAGCTGATGGGCTGGGTCTG
Organism: Echinops telfairi; assembly: GCF_000313985.2. Lineage (NCBI taxonomy): Eukaryota > Metazoa > Chordata > Mammalia > Afrosoricida > Tenrecidae > Echinops > Echinops telfairi. Next base: position 424,360 of record NW_022103920.1, on the reverse strand, counting down.
CCTGAGGCCTCTGTGCCGGCATTCCCATCTGCAAAATGGGCCCGCCCTTCGCCCCCGTGTGCAGCTGGCAGGGCCTCGTGGGGTGGGGTTGGGGACCCCTACTCCAAGACCTGCCGGGGCCCAGGCCTCCCCACGCACGGCTCCCTCCCAGCCCTGCCTCCATCCTGACTAGGTGTGCAGGGGGTCCCCGACTGCAGAGGGGCTCCTGTGCCGCACTCTCCCAGACAGCTGAGGGTGGCTGTGGGGTGACTCCAGAACAGGACGGTGGGTCCAGCCCCTTCCCGCAGCAACGGCTCCTGGCCGCCTTGGCTTCTGTCGGCCATCTCGGCGTCTCTCACATGAGGAAGCCGAGGGGACTGACACCCAAACCCACGGCCGCCCGTGGGTGGCATGCACAGTGGCCCTATGGGCTGGGCAGAGCTGCGCAGAGTGGTGCCCTGACATATTGGTGCCCCGAGGAGAGCCTCCGTTCTCCGCTCTCCCGCCTCCCACTCGGTTGGCAGCCGGCCGACGGCCGACGCTTAGCCCGTGGTGTCAGTGCAGTGCAAGTAAGTGGTAAGTACTACCTGTGTGCTTATTCTATAAAAGTCAAGTGCAAGGCAGGGTCGCTGTGTGTGGGAACGGACTGGCCGCAGGGAAGTTATTGACTGTCCTTAAAGTGCCTCGCCTCCCACCCCTGCTTCCCTCCTTCAAGCCGCAGGGGCTGTGGGGACCATGAAGGGGCCACACCAGGGCGGGGTCCCCACACACCTGGGCGTCTAGGCCAGTCCTGCGGGAGGATCACAGGCCACTCTGGACGAGCTGCGGCTTTTACTCGGATGTACCCCACATAGCACAAGTAGAAGTACCCTCAACAGCCTGCCCGTCTTAGAAGCAGGAAGTAGCTGCCGCACACTCCTTCTTCCTGCCCAGGGCTTGGCACAGGGCAGGCCAATCTGCCAAGCAGAAAAACGGAGACAGGTCCGAGCTGCCAGCACGCAATACCAGATGTACAACAGACCTCCACGCCCCTGTCTCCACATCACAGTTCGTGGAAAATGCCCTGAATTCCAACTTCCAGTCCTCAAACTAGAGAAAACAAAGGTCCATTCTCTGTACGGCAGCTCTAGATAGAAGGCAGGACGGGCGACCTGTGAGCACTGCTGACTCCTTGGGGCCTGCCCAGACTTCCTCCTCCCTGCTCCACTGCCCAGCCCCTTTGCCCTGAGGATCCTGCCCAGGGCCCTCCGTCCCAGACAGATAGTTGTTCTTGCTCTCCACCACGAGGCATGGGAGAGCGATGAAGTGAAGGTGCCCCAGAATTTCACCTGGGAAGAAGGCTGCTTGGGGGGGGCGCACAGGTACCTGCTGGGTGGCAGTGTGGCCTGAGTTCTTGCAGAACAGGGTGCACGAGTGCCAATGAAGGCTGCGGCTGGTGAGGGTGCTGCCCGCCCTGGAAGGAGGGTGCAGGAGGGATGTGCTGACCCCAGCATATCCGGAGAAGCAGTGGGGACACGTGGAGCAGGGGGACACAGCCTCAGCTCCCCAGTACCTGCCCTTCTCCCCATACAAGCAACCCCAGTAAGTCCATGGAGTTTACAGGGGTGTTGGGCAAATGGCTACTTTGCCCATGAATTCTGAGGAGGGGGTTCCAGACTCGCTGGAGGCGCTGTAACCAGGTCACTTGCTCCCTGCACCCCCAGTCCTCTTTCCTACGTTCTCCGGGCGTGCTGGGAGTCTCCCCAGACTGACCCAGTGCGTGGTCCTTTTAGCTCTAGCGGATGATAGGGAAGGAACTGGACAGGTCTCTGAGCAGGGGGTCCTGGTCCCTAGCCCAGCCTAGGTGGATGGAGCCCCTGCCTCACTGCCAGAGACCAGTCTCCCTCCTCTGGCACTGGGCCTCTCTGAGAGGCCCTATGCAAATTTGCCCCTCGCAGGACAGAGAAGGGTCTACCCCCAGAGCTGTCAGAGCAAATGTGAATTCAGGATCCAACTCCAGAACTGGGAAATAATGCGTTCCTGTTCTTAGAAGTCACCCATTTTGTGGCACTTTCTAACAATGGCGGATGGATACTGATGCCCCGACTGAAGTAGTCTGTTTCGTGTCTGGGCCCTGGGGGACAGTATGCACATTACACGAACGTAGCACACACCTATGCAGTCCCCCGCCCCCACCCAGTATGTGGAATACAACACCATGCCACACGCCTACCAAAGCCACCACTGCCAGTCTACTCGGACTCAGTCACCTAGAGGCCGGGGTGAGCGTCCCCACTGGGTTCCCAAGGCTGTGACTATTGATGGAAACAGACGGCATTGGGCAAGTCTACGGCAAATGACCTCTTCAAAGGGTTAAAAAGCAAAGAAATTTTCCTTTGAGGACTAAGGTGCATAAAGGTCCCAAACCATGGTATTTTACATTGAGTTGCGCATTCCCACGCTGGAAGGACAATGAACAAGGAAGACGGAAGAAGAATGCCTTGGAATTAGGGTGTGGACAAAGCATACGAACACACCAGGACGGCCCAAGGAACAGACAAATCGTGTGTTGGAAGAAGTTCAGCCAGACTGCACCTTAGAAGTGAAAATGGATGGAGCAGATTCATCCAGGCTCTTTGAGAATGTTATCAGGAGAGGGTCCATGTCAACGTGGAAAACTGTCAAGACGGCCTGACGTGGCTGCAGCAGTGGGCTCCAGCGAGCACTGTGAGGGTGGCACAGGGCTGGGAAGTGTTCAAGCGCTTTGTTCTGTTGTGTACATGGTTGCCTACTCGGGACCACTCTGAGGAGCCTAACTGCCCCCCACAAGACTCCCCCAATGTGCTACCACGAGGTGGCTTCTGGGTTTGAACCGCCAACCTTCTGTTTAATAGCAGAGTGCTCTAACCACTGTGCTACCATGGCTCCTCACAGGATACAGCCTATCAGCTATGTACAATATGTGAAGATTCTTCCAAAGCTTCAAGGGAAATTCCTGTTACCTTTTTTTTTTAAATGGGAAAAGAAGAGGCACAGAACTGAAAAGGGAAGCAGAGAAAGGGATTTTTTAAAAATTCTTATTAGGGGCTCATACGACTTTTATCACAATCCATGCTCACATCAATTGTGTAAAGCACATTTGTACCTTCATTGCCCTCATCATTCTCAAAACATTTGCTCTCCACTTAAGCCCCCAGCATCTGGTCCTCATTGTTTCCCCTCCCTCCCCGCTCCCTCCTCCCTCATGAGCCCGTGATAATTTATAAATTATCATTTGGTCATATTTTGCCCTGTCCGACGTCTCCCTTCACCCACTTTTCTGTTGTCTGTCCCCCAAGGAGGAGGTCACATATAGATCCTTGTAATCGGTTCCCTCTTTCCAACCCACTCTCCCTCTACGCTCCCAGTATTGCCACTCACACCACTGGTCCTGAAGGGATCATCCGCCCTGGATTCCCTGCGTTTCCAGTTCCTATCTGTACCAGTGTACATCCTCTGGTCTAGCCAGACTTGCAAGGTAGAATTCGGATCATGATAGTGGTGGGGGAGGAAGAATTTAGTAACTAGGGAAAGTTGTATTTTTCATCGTTGCTACATCGCACCTTGTCTGGCATGTCTCCTCCCCAAGACCAGGAGGGATTTTTTTAAAAACAAAGGGAGGAAAAGAACGACAAGACAAAAACAATGGAAGGAGAAAATGGGTGGGGCAGGAGCAGAGAGGCCTAAACTGTGGAGAGCCGGGTGCCATGTGGATGGGGCCAGGAGCCCAGTCTCAGATGGAGTTCCTCCAGCCAAGCTTTCGTCTAAGGCCCAGGGCCTGATCCAGAAATAGTTCATATTGGCTTCATGGTGGCTGAGGTCAGGGGCCTGAGCTCAGAGGGCAGCTGGTGGCAGGGCGGGCGGCCATGGAAGGAGTTCTTGGTTGCCCAGGGTGGCTGGTGGCAGGGCGGGTGGCCATGGAAGGAGTTCTTGGTTGCCCAGTGGGGCTGGTGGCAGGCTTTCTGCTGCCCTGATGAGGTCGCACTCACCGGCCCCCAGACACAGGTATGGTGCTCCGGGAACGGACCTTAGGCAGAGCAGAGCAGGGCAGAGCAGGGGCTGTGCAGCCCGGTGAGGGTTGGAGCTGGCCGGCCCCACCTTTCTCCCCACCAGCCGCTGGCGTGCCCTTGAGTGAGAAATGCTGCTTGCAAAGGTTTGAGGTGGTCGAGCTCACAGGCCTGTGTCTCCTCTCCGACCACTCTGTGCAGCTTCTGGTCAGGGTCCAAGCTCCCTTTCCTGGTCACCCTGCTGGCATGATTACCCATGTCCACTTGGTCTCTGGCATCTGTGTGGGCGAGTGTCTGTGCAGTGTGTCTGCCTAGTTGCCCCAAAGTTCCATTCTCACTGTATCCGTGGGAATCAGACTTCCCAGAGTGTTTCTGATTTCTGGGATCAGTGGGCTTGTTGAGGTTAAACACACCTGACCCACTTGGGTCTTTGCTCTTATCCTTCCTCCCTCTGCCTAAAGGCCTCCCCTGAAGCTTCATCTGGCGGAGTCCTCTTCCCATCTCCTCCAGGACCGCCTTTTCCCTGGCCCCACAGGATCTGGGGCTCCTGCCATTTCTATGGAACTATTTTGGCCTGTGAATCAGTGCAACCACTGCAGGAAATGCTATGGTGCTTCTCAGAAACCAAGTGAGAGGTCAACACTGAGACAAAGAATGTCAGGTTAAGAGCAGCTTTATTAGGGCAGGGAAAGAGCTCCTGGGAGGGAAGGGAGAGCAGAGAAAGGGACAGGAGCATCTTAAACTCCAGGCCGGGTTCCAAGACCCAATGAGTTAGTTCAGGGAAATCGCAACTTGTTGGTGAGGTGGTGGGAGAGATATACAGGGCTCGAGCTAAGGAGGTTTACGTTGACAACAGGAAGGGTTGATTTTTTTTGCTTGAAGCTGCAGGACCTTGAGTCAGGATGCGATCCGTGGGAAGTGCCTTTGCTGTTTGCCATCCTACTCCCTGGAGTGCTGGGGCAGGGACTGTATAAACGGGCCTGGGAAGATAAGTTGCTTCCTGGGGTACTGGGGAAGGGGTTGCACAACCTTGATAGTGGTAATGGCACCATGTTTTGTCTTCTCTACTTCCTGCTGAAACAGGGCAAAGAAGGGGAGGATTAAGAGCTGGAAGTCAGGGCGGGCTGGCCAGCAGCAGATGTAAGAGTGGAGAAGAAGCTGATTGAAGGTCAGGTTGGAGATACTTTCACTCATTCCTGCAATAATTTAAACACACAGAGCCAGAAGTAATAGTAGACATTATTATCAGAGGTCCTACGAGGGGCATGATCCAGGTCATGGCAGGACTTTGAAACCACAAGGAAGGGCTGGTGGTGCCCCACTGACCTCTTTTAATTTCATCAGCCATGGTGTGGAGTTTATTTGTGTTTTGTTCAACTATACCTGATTCATTAATATAATAGCAACATTCTTCATTTAAAAACATACACGTTCCCCCTTTGCTGTAAGCAAGTCAATGGCGTGGTGGTTTTGCAGGGTTACTTGGGCTTAGGATGTCAGCTGTTTCTGGAGAGAAATGAGTGAATTAGAAGTGGAGAACATCATAGGTTGTATTTTATCATTAAACGCTTGAGCCTGAACCATGGTCTGATCTATTGCCCTTCCAGACAAACCAGCTGCAGCGAGAAAGGAAGTAAAACTGAGTCCTATCAGCACAGGTAGAAATATTGCATGCTGTGACTGAGGGTGAGGCTGAGTGAGCTCCACAGCCATTTACATTTTGTTTGTCCGTACATGGTGAGCTGTGGAACTATAGTAACGGGAAGGCAAGGGCACTGGCAAGATGTGTTGAGACATTTCCTTAAGGCTCTGTTGTACTGGAAGAAAGCATCCAGGGGGCTGTTAAGGGAGGTGTTTATGCTTTGGCTATGTTTACAAAAGAGTTGTTTACCTTGTCAGTGAGTAGGTGACGTAACACAAAGAGAAGCTAGTATTGTCCTGGTAGCCTGGATAAAAGAGTGGTATGTTGGCAAGTGGGGCTGGGCACTGATGAACACTATCTCCTGATGGTAGTTAGTCCACAGGGACTGCTCGTAGCAGCGGACGCGGGAGTGAGGCACAAAGGAAGCAGGAGGGGTTATGTACTCCTGAGGAATTGAGTCCAAGGGCTGCTTCCTGAATGAGTTTCACCCACTCAAAAGGACTGTTGCATATCTCCATTAATTGTTCTGCTAAGTTATTTTTACTTTTATGAATATTATTGGTAAGTACGGGTAGTGGTTTATGTAATTGGGTCAGATTTGTGAGGAAAGGGCATGAATCACCTGTTGGGGTGTCTGAGGTCGAAGAGAAACAGGTGAGGTGCAGGAAAAGTACAGACAGATGGAGGGGCAGGTGGGCGGGTTCCAGACAGCTGTGGTGATGACTTTGGTTTGGCCTTTATAGTAACCTGTGTATTTTGTTAGCGGATTTTGTTTAGGGATTGTGTCCCAAACTGTGAATTGTTACATATAAGCGTTTGAGACTAGGAAGGAGTTGGGTGTAACAAAATTGAGTAAGGAGTTAAGTAGAAGAAGTTTTAGTAAAGCATAGGTGGTAGGGTCCACCATCTGAGTGAAGTAATGGTCGTGGTGTGGGTTAGGGGTTAATTTCTCCGGAGTCAGACGATGCCAATTGGGCTCTCTGAGGAATCTGATTGCTCTGGGAGTCATCGGTTTTCCTACTTGGGTTGCAGAGGTCGAGGATGTAGATTTTCAGCAGAACAGTTTCCGGGGTTGATTACAGGTAGGTCTGGTTGGGTAGCATCAGGGGCAGGCTTGTCTGCATGTTTTTGGAGAAGAATCCGTAAGCGAGAGAGAGAGAGAGAGATAGGGTCAGGGGTGGTGGTGTGACTGGTAAAATTATGGTTGATTAAATTAGGCCTGCCATCCATTAACTTGAAGGGGCTTAGGAAAGAGGAGACAAGCAGTGGCGTGGATTCGAGTTAGGGCTAGTGGAAGCAGGTCTACTTATGACTGGTATAGTTTTAGAGTTAGTTTAGACAGATGACTTTTTATCATTCCATTCATCATTCTAACTTTTCCTGAGGCCTGAGGCCTGTATGGGATGTGTAAGCACCCCTTAATGTCTAGTGTGAATGACTCTTGTGTGATTTGAGACACAAGCACTGGTTGTAGGAGCTTCAGAAGCGCACAGGGCCCTAGCTGCAGGCAATGATGGACTTGACGGAGCAGATGATTGGAGAGAGTCTAGAGGGCTAACGGGTGGCTGGTTGGAATTATGGCCTTGTCTGCTTTGTTGCTTCCCCGTGTTCCCGGGGAACTATCAGCTTGATGTCCTTCACATTTTTTCACTGAATATGGAAATTGTATTAACTAAGTGTCAGCAGAGGGTTAAAGGTCTGCTGGGAGTCGTTTTGGTTGCAATGGATGAAGGCTGCTGTGACCACCCGAGGGGGGTTTAATGGTTTAATTATAAGGGAGAAATTGGGGATCTAATGTAAAGTATTTGTTCACTCAAAGCCAGTGGTTGGAGGTTCATTATGACTTAGTGTTTATTTAGAGTTAAACTCTGAGTGGTGGGGGTGTAGCACAGGCCGCAGAACGAGATAAGTGTGTCTTGGAGGAGAGAGAAGTGAAGGGAGTTGGGCTGTGTCTGCTTTAGAACTGTTTTAGGAGAGGCTGCAGGTAAAGACAAAGAATTCTGACAAGCTGGGTTAAGGGGGATGGTAAAAAAAAGGCATCATTAAAGGTGGGGTGGCTAAAGGCTTGGAGGGATGACCATCAATTCCCATAACCAAGACTGGGGAAGGGGAAGTTGGGCGGACTGAAAAGACAGCTGTACCGTGTCCACCAAAAGGAAACCGGCTTACCTGCTGCCCTGATTGCTACGCTGGGCACGGCGTGGGTTGGGGGTGTTAATGAGGTTGCTGAGTGAGGGGCTTCTTCGTCAGTCATCGTCGGTGGCCAGGCCAAGCAGTGTTAATGGCGGTTCAAGGTTTGGAGGGACTGACCCTCCACAGCTAGGCACTGAGGGGCAGTCCCTTCTCCAGTGGCCTTGTTGACCGCACAATGGGCAAGGATTAGTGGGTGGCCAGGGATGTGGGCAATGCTCAGCCCAGTGCCCTTCCTGGCCGCATGTGAAGCAGGGTCCCGGCAGCGGGCAGTTAGAGTTACTGTTGAAGTTTCTGTTTCCTGAAGTCTCCTGACCCCTTCCTCCAGCCAGCTTCAGGGCGGCAGTCAAGACTTGGGCTTGCCAGCTTGCCCCTTGGTGGGCTCAGAATTTGTAAGCTGCCTCAGTCTCGGGTGTTAAAAACTCTAAATGCTGTGTTTACCAGGTCACAGATGGGGTCTGAGGGCCATCCTCAGCTTTTTAGGTTTCTTTTTTAATGTCCGTGGCAGGTTGTGTTATAAAATGAGTAGCTAGCACAGTAGTCCCTGTTGGAGAGGTAGGGTCTAGCCTACTATACTGGGTCAAGGCTTCAGTTAGGCGGTGAGGAAAGCTGCCGGGTTCTCACTCAGTTGCTGGCTAATTCCCTGCAGCTTATCAAAGTTTACTTCTATGAGAGAAACAGTTTGTAAGCCGGCCAGCAAGTACTGTGTCATGCGGTCTCAGTGGGCCCTACCTTCGCGTCCAGCTTGGGTATCTATTTGATAGGTCCAATATGGATCTTCCCTGGGAACTGCCTGAGGACCATGGGCATGGTGGCGTCTGTGAGCTGGAGCTGAGCTGCATGTTGCCGAGTGGCTGTAAAACCCACTTTCGCTCATGGGGGTTAGGGTGGAAGTGAGGACTACATAAAGGTTGTGCCAGGTTAAGTCATAAGCCTGAGATATCGGAACTCCTTAATGTATGTAGTGGGGTCAATAGAAAATGTTCCCAAGCGCTTTTCTATCTGTGAGGGAAAATGGTGCATGGGCCCTGATAGGGCCCTCAGCTCCAGCCACCTACTGAGGGGACAAAAGTAATGTGACCTACAGGGAGAATCAACAGGGGACGGTAGAGGGGCCGGGGAAGGTTGAGGAGGAGGGGAAGATAGAGGAGTCTGACTAGGTTCTGGGCCTGAAGGGGGTGGAAGGGAGTAAGGTGGAGGACGGGTAGGTGGGAAGAACAATGCTTCCAGGGAGTCAGAAGGGGTGAGATCAGGTTGAGCGGCCGTGGAAGGTTATGGGAGTTTAGCAGGGGTCACCGAGGGTGATTGGGCAAGTCAGACCTGGGCTGAGTGACATGTAGCACATAAGGAAGGGCAGGAGCGGAGGAAAAGTAAAGCCTGAATATGTACAGAACCTCAAACCATTTTTGAGTCTGGCAACAAAAATTGTCCAGGTTGCAGAGAATGTTGGAATTGAAAGTCCTGGCCAGCACGACTCATTGTCCAATTGGGATTGTAGCCACACTTGGTTACAGAAAAAGACCTGATGCTTAGGGCGAAGTCGGGAGCCAGGCCCAGTTTGGTGAAGTTGGCCGGCAGCACCCCAAAGGACAGTCCTTAGTGGGCGTAGACAGGGGGCTTCCCATAGTGTCTCAAACTGCAGGGGGTACGGGCAGTGGAAAAGGACATCCAGACCGTCAGACAGGAATGGTCCAATAACCCTGAGGACGTCCCCTACAGAGTTAGGGACCCAGGAGGAGAGTCCTGGACTCTCAGGACAGGAAGGTTCCCTGGTGCAGGCCTGTGGCTTTACCGGGCAGACGGGGACCTTGGATCAGCAAGAGACATAACAGGACCCAAGGAGGGGAGGGACCTGGCCTTGTGGCTGGTAAAATGGAGGTCGGTCAGAGGCCTTTGTTCAGCGTGAGAAAAGGAGGAAGTAGATTTCAGAGCAGTTCTGGGAGCAGGCACCGCAGAGCAGCCGTAAACACAAAACACACAAAAGATAGAAAAAGCTCAGACACACTCTTGGCACTCTAGTCCACTCAGAGGGCAAAGTGACTGCCAGGCCCAGTGCCAGGAGTCCTGTTAGCGGCAGAAATCACAGACAGTAAACACAGAGACAGAGGGCTGGGTGGGGGGAAACGACAGAGGGGTGGTTGGGAGTTGAGGGGGTCGTGGAGGGAGGTGATGGTGAAGGGCACCCAGAATATGGAGGAGGCCTTACTGGGGGTGCAGACAAGGAGTCGGGGGGTTCAGAGAAAGATCAGTGGAGACCTGATTGGGGAGCGGTGGGTCTGTTTGAGCTGGCAAGTGTTTCTGGTTAGGAGAGTATTGGGCTAAAAGAACTTGAGCAGGGTGACAGGTAGTACAGAGAGAGATGGGAGCGTAGAAGGAAGAAAGCTTGGACGTAGGGAACCTCAGGCCATTTTCCAGTTTGCTGTCAGAAGTTACTAAGATCATTTAAAATGTTGAAATCAAAAGTACCGTCTTTTGGCCATTGAGGCCCACTAGGCAGTTTATATTGGGGCCAAACCGAATTGCAGTAAAAACAAGGTGTTTGGGCCGGAGGTGTGGCTTTAAGCCAAGAGTCGAGAGATTAGCCAGGAGGCAGCCTACAGGTGTGGGGGAGTCTGGCTTGGAGTTTTGTTTCCAGTGCTGCAGGGTTCTTGGAAGAGACGGAGCTAGACATTTAGCTTCCCGAGTATCCAACTGGGCCTCTGGAACGGGGGAAGGGGAAGGCTTCTCAGCGCCTCCTGAAAAGGAGCAGAGAATCAGGTGTCCCCAGGTGCTGTCCTTGGATGTGGCTCTGCCGTGGGCCCACAGTTCAGAAGTGAAATGAATGAACAGAGCCTCTAAAGAACCCAGCAGCAAAGGGCAGTGGCCGAAATGGCAGAAATAAAGTTTAGTTAGGTACTGTCAGGTACTCACTCTTAGATACAGGGGATGGCAGCTGAGAGGTCCTGGTCCAAGGGAAGGAGGGATGGAGGAGAGAGGGGTCCTGCACTTGCCCAAGGGCGGGTGGGGATGCATCAGGACACCTCTTACTCCTCCCAGGTTTCTTGCACCATGATGAGAGGTTAACACTGAGACACGGAATGGAGACAGAATTGAGACAAAGAATGTCAGGTAAGGAGCAGCTTTATTAGGGCAGGGAAAGAGCTCCTGGGAGGGAAGGGAGAGCAGAGAAAGGGACAGGAGCATCTTAAACTCCAGGCGGGTTCCAAGACCCAAGAGTTAGGTCAGGGAAATCGCAACTTGTTGGTGAGGTGGTGGGAGATATACAGGGCTCGAGCTAAGGAGGTTTACGTTGACAACAGGAAGGGTGATTTTTTTTGCTTGAAGCTGCAGGACCTTGAGTCAGGATGCGATCCGTGGGAAGTGCCTTTGCTGTTTGCCATCCTACTCCCTGGAGTGCTGGGGCAGGGACTGTATAAACGGGCCTGGGAAGATAAGTTGCTTCCTGGGGTACTGGGGAAGGGGTTGCACAGCCTTGGTCTGGAGAGAGAAGCTCCTTGGAAGGCTGGGGCAGAAGATGCAGACTTCAATAGTCATTTATCTTCCCGAGAGGCTGGACATGGGGGCCTTGAAGTTCTGTCTTCCTGAGGCGCCGGAGAGGAGATGGGGGCTGCCTAGTGCGGACCTGGCCCAAACACCCAGAACTAGGAATAGCTTCTTGTTTTTAGGTACAGTCAAGCCGTTTCTGACTCCTGGAAACCCTATTACGTACACTAGGGCGAAACACCTCACAATTGTTGTAGTATTTGAGTTTGTTGTTACAGCCACTGTGTCAATCCATGCCCTTGACAGTCTTCCTCTTTTCACCTCACGGCCCTTCTATTTTACTAAGCATGATGTCCTTTTATCAGGACAAACACAGAGTATGTGGGTCCACATCTTGCCATCCTTGCTTCTAAGGTACATTGTAGACAGATTGGTTTGTTCTGCTGGTAATCCATGGAACTTTTGATACTCTGCCAACACCGCCATTCAAATGCATCCATTCTTTAGTCTTCCTTATTCAGTGTCCAACTTCCACATGCATATACGGTGACTGGAAATACTATAGCTCGGGTCAGATGCACCTTGGTCTTCAAAGTGACATCCTCGCTCTTCCACACTTCAGAGAGCTCTTGGGGAGCAGGTCTGCCCAGTGCAGTATGTTTTTTTATTTTTCACTGCTGCTTCCATGAACAGAGAAGCCCTTATGGTAGAGTGGGTTATGAGTTGGGATGCTACCCACAAGGTCAGTAGTTTAGAACCACCAGTCACTCTGAAGGAAGTAGATGAGGCTTTCTATTCTCACAACGATTTCATCTCAGAACCCCACAGGAGACGCTCTACTCTGTCCCGACAGGGCCGTTCGGAGTTGGAATTGACCCGATGGCAGTGAGTGCATCCAGGAACACTGACTGTGGATCCAGGCCGATGAAATCCTGGCAATATCAGTGTTTGCTGCATTTCTCAGGACGCCACCTATGAGTCCAGTTGCGATGGTTTTGGTTTTCTTTACACTGAGTTGTAAGCCATTCTGAAGGACGCAGTCCTCGATCTGCACCAGCAGGTGCTTCAAGTGGCCCTCACTTTCAGCACGCAAGCCTGTCATTTGTGTCATAACACACGTGGTGAGTAAGCCTTCCTCCAAGCTGATGCCACGATCTTTTTCAGATAGTGCAGCTTCTTGGATTAATTGCTCAGCAAACGGATTGAATAAGTAGGCAAAAGGATACAAGCCTAATGCAACCTTTCCTGATATCAAACCATGCAGTATTTTATTGTTTTTTTGAATGACTGCCTCTTGATCCATGTTCAAGTTCCCTTAGAGCACAATGAAGTATTCTGAAATTCCCATTTTTCTCAATGCTCTCCATAGTTGATGACCCCCACAATTGAATGCCATAGTTATTAAAGCACAACTAAACATCTTTCTATATTTTTTTCTGCCAGTCAAGAGCTATCTGATTTCAGCAATGATCTCCCTTGTTCCAAGTTTTCTTCTGAATCCAGCTTAAATTTCTGACAGCTCCCTGTCAATGTACTGCTACAATCATTGTTGAATTACCTTCAGCAAAATTTTACTTGCATGTAACATTATTATTAAGAAAAATAATTTCCCCATTCTATTGGGTCACCTTTCTCTGAAATAGGTAAAAATATAGATCTCTTCCAGTCGGTTGGCCAAATAATTGTCTTTCAAATTTCTTGGCCTAGGGAACTGATCAGCATGATCTACATATAACACCTTCCCAGGGGGACAGACAACAGAAAAGTGGGTGAAGGGAGACAGCGGTGGAGAAATGAGGAACGGATAGCAAGGGCTCAAGCAGAAAGAAAATGTTTTGAAAATGATGGCAACCTATGTACAGATGTGGTTGACACAATGGATGGATGTGTGGATTGTGATAAAAGCTGTACGAGGCCCCCATAAAGTGATTAAACAAAAAAAGATTTCTTGGCCTAGGTGAGTGAGTCCTTCCAGCTTGTTGAAACATTTCAATTGGCATTTCGTCAGTTCCTGGAGCCCTGGCTTTTGCTTGGTGTTCTTTTTTCGTATCATTGGTTCTTGCTCCTGTGCTACCAGAAATGGTTGACTGACACAACCATGCTTATTGAAAGTAAGGAGGACTTGCTGATGAAAATCAAAGATTTCGGCCTTCAGTATGGTTTAAAACTCAGTGTAAAGAAGGAAAGGAAATCCTCACAACTGGACCAGTAAGTAATATCATGATAAATGCTGGGATCCACAGTCAATGCTCATGGAAGCAACAGTCAAGGAGTCCAAAGATGCATTGCACTGGGCAAATGTGCTGCACGAGGTTCTTTGAAGTGTTGATGAGCAAGGGTGCCTGACCCAAGCCATGGTGTTTTCAGTGACCTCGCATGGATGTGGAAGTTGGACAATGAATATAGAAGCTTGAAGAAGAATGGGTACCTTTGAATTACAGTGCTGGTGAAGAATAGTGAACGTACCCCATGCATGTGGGGGCACTGCCAGAGGAAAACCAGATCTGTCTGGGAAGAAGTTCCACAGAATGCCCCTGAGAAGGGAGGGTCACTGAGACCCTATCTGACGTACTTTGGGCATTTTATGAGGAGAGACCAGTCCTTACTAGGGGTCATCATGCTTGGGTACATAGAGGGGCGGTGAAAAAGAGGAAGACCCCAGCACGATGTGGGGCACAGTGGCTGCCACACTGGCCTCAAACACAACGGCAGTTGTGAGGGCACAGGACTGGGAAGGGTTTTGTTTGGTTGCACACGGGGTCACTCGCGTGGAACTGACTTGACAGTAGCTGTCAACAATGAGACCGGCAGCTTTGGAAGTCCCCCGAGGCAGTTCTACTCTGTTCTATAGAGTCAGATTTGACTCAGTGACAGTCAGCGTGAGTCTAAAGGAGCCTTGGTGAGGCTGTTGGGTCTGTGGTGAGCTGGTAACTGCAAGGTCAGCAGTTTGAGACCACCAGCTGCTCTGAAGGAGAAACATGAGTCTCTTTGATCCTATACAGGTTTACAGCCTCAGTCACCCCAGAGGGGTAGCTAGTTCAACTTTGTTCTATATGTTTACTGTGAGTCTGAATCGGGTTGATGGCAGTGAGGTTTTTGTTTAATGCGACTGAGACAAGTGTGTTCCTGAGAGAACTTGTCTGCAGCCCGCCACTGATTGCAGAGACCTGTTTAAACATGTTTGATTTGGAATAAATTTGTACAAGTGTGAACTGGGGTCTTAGAAGCAATCTATTTTGACTTACTCCTATGTAATAAAACACATAGGGGACATCCTAAGACATAAGCAAACATTCTAAAGGACTGGTTTACTGGGTTTGAAGCCTTAAGAACTTAGTTTCCTGGGACGGCTTGGTCAATTGGCATAACACAGTTGACACCACCTATGTTCCTGCATCCTGGTTTAGTGAGTAGCATCTGGATCTTAAAACTGTGTGAGGACAACTCTTGGTCTGTACTCATCTGGAGCAAGAGAGAAACAAGGAAACCAACCCTCAAGGAGGAAGACGTCCACAGGACTAACAGCCCCCACGAGCCACTAACTTGCCTGTCCCGAGACTGAAAAGTTATATGGCCGATCATCCTGGGCAGGAGCACAGCAGATGGTCTCGGATCGAATGGGAGTAAAATATAGAGCAAACTCATCCTTAAAAAAGGCCAGACTTCCTGGACCAGTACAGACCGGAGGAACTCTTGCAATTCATTCTGAGGCAGCCTTTAACCCTGGGATAATGAACCCCTTCCTAGAGGTTCTCATTATTGTAAGTAACAGGTTAGCTCATGAATTAGACAGGACTCCTCGTGAGTGTTTGCACTCTTTAAAAAACAACACACCATCACCACACTCCATAAGACCGGAGCACCAACTTTCACCAAAGACAGAATGCAGACCTCGAGAATGCCAGCCATGCCACTGACTAACACAAGGGAGGACCCCAGACTGCAGAATTGGGTTGGACTGAGTAGAGCTTTCATAGTTCACGTTTCTGCTAAGGGAGCAACGTGCACCCGTTCTAAGTTAGTGCACCCAGTGGCATCACCTCAGAAGGTTCTCTCTGGTCACAGTGATTTTTTTCAAAAAAGCCGTTTCCCTCAAACCTCGTTTTTTGTGAAGGCCGATTTAAGAGAACAGTGTGAGGCTGTGAAATTTTGTCTCCTGCTCAGGAAAAAATTCTGCAGAAACTGTTGTGATCTTGAATACAACTTACAAGGACAGCGCTAGGGGAAAAACACAAGTGTACGAGTGGTTTTCTTATTTCAAAAAGGTGAAATGTTGATTGATGACAGATCTCATTCTGGACGTCTGTCAACTTCCTGAACAGACGAAAATGCTGACTTGTATTGCATTTGGAGTTCATTCCACCAAGTCAGACTGTTAATCAAGCTTTCTATTTAGAGGTTCTGAAAAGAATACGTAACAGTGTATGACAAAAAAGGCCTGATTTGTGGCAGACGGGGGACTGGTTTTGCCACCACAACAATGCACCTGCTCTGCAGCCATCTCTGTGTGCCAGTGGCTCTGTGTGACTTCTTCTTGTATCTGTGAGTCAAGAGAGACCGGAAAGCACAGCGATTTCGATGACGTCAATGAGGTGAAGAAAAAAAACGAGGGAGGTGCTGTCAGCCATCCAAACAGATGAGTTTGAAAAATGTTTCCAAGGGTGGAATAGCAGATTTGACAAATGTATTCAGTGTAATGGAGAGCACTTTGAAGGTAATAAGATTGTTTTGTAAAAATAAATTAAATACAAAGCTTTGAAAACAAAATTCTGGGGTTTTGGGGGGGTGGGCATAGGTGGGTGGGGTTACCCCCTCGTAAAGAGATTGTTAGATGGTATCCTGATTTTCTGTGTAAGCTTTCACACACACAAAAAAAGTATTACTAAAAATATTGAACTGCGACAGCATTTTAGAAACAAACAAAGAGTGAGGAACAGAGCCTGGTGGCGCACAACGCATGGCCCAGGTGCTGTGGGTGGATGGACGGGTGAGCAAGTGTAACAACACACTCCTCCCCAGGCCCGGAGAACGGGCGGGAGGTTTTTGTGGGCTGTGTGTGCACTAGAGACCCGGGACCTTGCCCGACAGCTCTCTGTGCGCCTCGGGGAGCACTCAGTAACTCGGGTGCTTTTTCCAGTTTTGAGGCTGGTGTCCCTTTCGTGACCTGAGGAAGAGTAGGGTGGTGGCCTGGAGAAGGAAGGAAGGACGGCCGGCTACAGGGGAGAAGGTTTACCAGGCCAAGTAGCATGTAGAAAACCAGTGGATGACAGGGATGAGGATGTCTGGGGTCCGGTGCCCCAGCTCAGTACATGCGGATGAGAGTTCTTTAAGTTCTGTAAGGGGGTGTAGCTCAGGGGCAGAAATCTGACTGCAGATCATGAGTTCCTGGGTGCAGATCCAGGTACGCCTGCTTCCTTTACCTTTTAAGTTACTGAAGCAGATTCAGGGATTTCTGCTCTTTCCTCCTATATTTAGGCATCAAATATTTTGTTTGTTTTATGTTTTTAATTAAAAGATCATTTTATTGGGGGCTCTTACAGCTCTTATAACAACCTATACATCAATTGTATCAAGCATATTTGTACATATGTTGCCGTCATTTTTTAATTGATTATCACTATCCATATATACATCCATTGTGTTAAGCACATTTGTACATTTGTTGCCCTCATCATTCTCAAAACATTTGTTTTCCATCTGAGCCCTTGGTATCAGCTCCTCACTTTTTCCCCTCCTCACTCCCTCCTCCCTTGATAACTTATAAATTATTATTTTGTCATATCTTACACTGCCCGAC